>NC_056725.1:806646527-806963402 GCF_019279795.1 Protopterus annectens | reverse complement strand
CATTTTCGTTTCGAAGAACTTCATCAGATGGAGACAAGAAGAGTCAGCATCTCCTTTTCGTGTTGCCTCTGCCTCTCCTTTTCATCAGCTTCCAGGTGTAGCAGTTTCTCATTCTCCTTAGCCTGTAGACATCTCAGTCTCTCTGCTGCTTCTGTTTCCAAATGCCTGACCTCCAACTCAAGTTTCTTTAGCTCCAGATGGATTTTTAAATCCTCGGCAGAAACAATGAGCTGTCTGTCCTCTGAATGTTGTACACCTCCACTGCCACCCTGATTGTTCTCCTGATTGCTGTTTTCTTATTCAGCTGTGACCAAAGCTGCAATCATGTCTGCCTTAGTCAGGTTTCCATGCACCAGTCCCTTAGCCTGGCACATCTCAGCCAACTGGCTCCTTGACAGCTTGCCATATGCCTCTGCTGACATGCTTGCCTGCTCTCCTGACTAAGCTAACAAAATAAATAAAACAATTGTAACTGAACTCTGAATATTCAGTGCCTGGCTGATTTAGAGTACAAAAACATCTTCTGTGATCACTCTACACAAGCTACAGGAATTCACTATCCACTATAAGCCAATTGCCAACCAATTAATATGTGGTGTGGATAACCCACCACTGCCAAACAATTAATATGTGATGCGCATGCACTGGCCCAGTAATCAAGGAGCCTCAATCCTCACCACTAACCCCAGTGAGGGGCATCCACGTTGGGAAAGATAACAAATACACACATAGTAAAGTGCAATTTCCCTTAAGAGCACACAGAGATTACAGTCAGTCTAGGTCTGGTTTCTCCCTTTCTCTCCAGATCTCCAATAAGACTCCCCACTGGTATAGCTATAGGGTCCAGATCTTAGCCTAGTGGTCAAGCTAAAACCTCCAGCACCCTCTCTGTCCAATCAGTGCTTCATGTCCCTGCTCATGTAGCTGACACATGCACACTTTAAGATTTGATTTAGATACAAACACACAGACACTCCTTGGGAAGGGTGGCACAGGTTCTCCAGCTGTGCCCCCATTTTACCAGGCTATAAGGTAGTAATTACTCCCACCAACCATTAATATCAGCTACTATAAGGCCCTTCCCAAAGGGTGACCAATCTCACTGTGTAATATTACTGTTACCCAAATAGTAAGTGTGACCTAGGACTAATGTTATTGGAGTGACTTGGACAGTATCACTATATACATGCAATGTACTCTAGAGCTTACATTATCTTTACAGAAAACAGCCACAGTTGAAAGGTTTAAAAATATTTAATAATAAATAATAAAAACACAAGACAATACTTCTTACTACACAGTGCTAATCAAGAGTTCAGACATCACAGGAAAATGCTTAAAATAATACTATAGAGTAGGTCTGACATAAATATAGAAAACAGCTAGACTAAGCTTACTATTTTCCATATTTTCCTAAGAGCAATCACAGTTCTAAATAAACTTACATATAGAGCAAATGCAGAGTACTGGTGAGTTGTTGTCAGCTTTAGACAAAATCCAAAAATGCTCGCTCTCTGTCTCTGAGAAAGTTCTTTAAATTGATAATATTTCCTGCTGACTCATTTTAGATTACATCATTCTTAACAATTCTCTGGTTTCCCAGACTAACAGAATCTCTACATTTACATTTCTTACTAAGCATGCACCTGGTTAGGAAACCACAGTGATTAAAGACATTACATTTGTAAAATCTAGCAATTAACTCTGGTCTCAAAACAATAGAAAGAATCTGCTGGTTCAGACACCACGGCCCCGAGCCCTGAGATCAAACAGTCATAAAATACTTGCCCTATCAGCTTTCTTAAGCAGAGTGCACTGTTGTTACATTTTTGCAGTTCAACATCCAATATAGTCTTCTCACATTTAAGAGAACAAGCCTATGGCTTTTATTAATACTTACAAAGACATAGAATTATCTGCAAATTTTTATCTAGCTAGGCTGGCAGCCTTCACATATCTTCACACCTTGTGAATCTTTTCATGTTTGGGAGGTGGAGGGGTTGGTGACTGGTGACAAAGGACATGTTGATTCTTCACTCAATTGTCTTGATGTTCTCTGTCATGTGTCTCACAGAAAATATGAATGAGTCATTCAACAGCAAGACCTGTCTTATATAAGCTATCAAACTACTTTAAAATAGAACAAAAACACTGATGGCTGCATGTCAGGGTAAAAGGCAGCCTCACTGCAGAGTTTGATCTAAAAGCAGCCATCTCTTTCACTGACTGACTAGAAATGACACCATTTATTCCTTCTTTTTATCTGTCTAGCCCTTATGATTATTTATTTGTAAATAATAACTTGTTTATGATTTGGGTACAGTACTATCCTATAACAAAACAAAGGATAACTGTCTAAGCAGAGATAACAGATATATTTCTTCACTTCTGAAAAATGTAACCATGTCAGCCATCATAAAGTTAGTATAGAGCAGCTGTAGGCAGTGCAGAGCCTTTAAAATATCTTACTTAATTGCTAGCAATAAAAAGCAGCAATAAACCTTGTCAGAAACTAACAAATGTCAAGGCAATCTGGGATTTGCCTCTGAGGTTTAATTTTTCTTCCTGCATGTATATGGAAATCAAAACATTCAGTAACTAACTAACTAACTAACTACACAAAAGCTCTTAAGGAGTGTTTTTTCTCTTACAGGAAATTCTTGCCCAGAGGAGATGAAAAGTCAGCAATGAAAAGAACGTCTACTGTTATGATAAGATTTTACACAACTGTACTCTGTCCAATCTGTCCAAGAAAAACTCTTAATCATTCATCTCTTCCAGGAATAATTACTGAAAAAGTTCTTTGGAGTTAAAATTAAACCTAACAATTGTGCAGAAATGCAGCCTCTTGCAGTCGATGATACAGCTGCATCCAGTAACAAGTATACATGTGAAGGTGTAGCAGCCAGGTGCCCACTACCTCACCTGTGACTACCTATCACTGAAGTGATGGCATCGATGAGAGCTGTGTCACACTTTAGCAAGCTGGTTACTACTGCTGCTATTGTGGCTAGAAGTACTGACCAAGCAGTGACCACTCACTCTTTAAAAAGCACCAATTAATGTCAATGGGAGTTCCTCATTCCCTTAGCAAGCAAGCTGACAGTCTGTCAGGTCGTTGGTAGGATTTCAGCAGCTCAGAGAATGCTAAATTGGTCTAAGATAAGCATTGTTTCAAGGACAAGCAGTAAGAGCCTTTCAGAGTAATGTTTTAAATACTGACTGAATGACTGGAATGCTCAAATAACAACTGAATAAAAAAATAAGAAATAATGTTAGAAACAACATTTTTTGTGGGAAGGGCAAAATATTTTCAGCTTTTCCTTTGAGAAGGAATGAACACTGAAAAGTGAGAAAAGGCACTGTAAGAAAGAACTTGATACTCCATAAGAAGCTTGTATGGTTCTTTTTATACTTACCAACTGTTGAGGTGTGAAAGTACAGTTGTGTAAAATATGACCATTAACAGTAGATGTCCTTCTTTTCACTGCTGCAGTATTCATCACCTCTGGGATCTCCTGCCAAGGATATCCCAACATCCAGCCAGTAAACCAAGGCCTTTATTACCCAGGGAACATTGTCAGATTTACGCTTCCCACAAAATTGGGAGGCATAAAGGTGACAAACGTATGCTGCCAACTCAGAACTGAAGTACCCTAGGAGAGCTTGGACATCCAGTGGAAAGGAGGATGTGTGCAACAAAAAAGGGAGGGAAAGAAGAGGAGGAAAAGAAGAACTCGGCCAGAATGAAAATTCCACCCACACAAACAGAAGACACAAGGGGGTAGGAGGGAAGACTACAACAATGAAAAGAGCACATCTACTGTTATGGTAAGAGTTTGCACAATTGTGCTATGTCTCTTCATATCACTGTTGCAGTAGTCATAACCTCTGGGAAAGTACAAAAGCTACAGTGAAGGTAGGGGAGGAGGGAGGCAAGGAAGAACCCTCCACAAACTCATGTAGAATAGCCTTCTCAAAACCATCCCTGGTCCTGGAAATTACATCTGATTTGTAATCTTTAGTTAATGTGTGAACTGAAGACCAAGAAGTTGCTTCAAGAATGGAGTTGATAGCCAAGCCCTTGAAGAAAGTCCCTGACGAAGCTGCTGTTCTAATAGAACGAGTCCTCACAGAAGCAGACAACTGTTTGCCATGAGAAGAACAATAAAAGAAAATGGCTTTGGAAATCCAGGAGGAGATAATTTGCTTATAAACTGCCACACACAATGTCCTTGTATGAAAAGAAGTAAAAAAATATATATAATCAATTTACGAAAGGCCTTTCTTTGTCTAAATAATAGCTGAGCTGTCTATGCAAATCCAAGGTATGAAGAACTCTCTTATTAAGTGATTGCAAAGATGGGAAAAAAGAAGGAAGTTGCATAGACTGATTAAGGGACAACTAATTTACCACCTTGGGCATAAAAGAAGAATTTGTATGGAGAGGCACTCTGCCTCTATGAAAAACTAAAAAAGGCGGGACCACAATCAAGGTCTGGAGCTGAGATACCCTTCTGGCAGAGGTTAAAGAAACCAATAAAACAGTCTTCCAGGTACAACACTCCAAAGAAGCAGCAGCAGTAGGCTCAGAAGGAGCCAAAGTCAGTTTTTCAAGGACAAAATTAAGATCCCAAGGAGGTAGAGGAGGAATGTGTTTTCTTGGGCATCTGATATGAAAGATGCCTTTAAGAAACTGCTTGACCTCAAACCTAGAGGCCAAAGGGGGAGTATGTGGCAAACAGACAGAAATGGCTGACAAGTGGGCATTCACCGAAGAGTATACAAGTGAGCATTCAGTAGTTCACACAGGTAAGAAAATAACAAGGGGATGTCCCACTGAAAAGGGGTCCTGGTAATGTTTAAGACACCAAACAGAAAACCTCTTCCATTTGGACACACATGATTTGCTGGTATTGGATTTCCTGGCCTCCTGCAGAACCCTAAGCATGTCCTCATAAAACTGATGTCAGAAAGGAATCAAAATCCTATCACCAAAACAGTCAGTTGAAGAGTGGACAGATATGGATGAAGGAGTGTGCCTTTGTTCTGTGTGACAAGATCCATGCAATGATGCAACTTGTGATGACTGACCCAGGCCAGATGGAAAAAGAGGGGGAACCAGTGCTGTCTGGTCCAAAAGGGAGTCGCCAACAAGATTTTTGCTTAGTCCTTCTAGATTTTGTGAAGCACCTTTGGAAGAGTAAGGGAGGAAAGGCATACAGGAACATCCCCTTCCAAGAGAAAGATATGGCATCCCCTTTCCAAGCCAAAGGACTTGGGGCTTTGGAACAGAACTAAGAGTTTGCCTGTTCAGAGGTGTGGCAGAGAGATCTACTTGAGGAATACCCCACTGATGAACTATGTCCAGAAATGAATCACATCCCTATGAAGCATCCATTTGTGAGGCTGTATCCTGGACTTGCTGAGAAAATTTGCTGCAAGATAGTTCTCTGCAGGTATATAGATTGCCAGTAGGGTGACCTGCAGATCAATGGCTATTTCCTATGCTTAAAATGACTAATCTGTAAAGAAGGTAAGACCTCATGCCCCCTTGTTTCTTGATGTACCAAATGACTGTGGTGTTGACCACATATACCTTCAAGGGACCCAGAGCCCTGAGTGCATGTAAAGCTTGATGGGCCTGAAAGAGAGCCTGAATTTCCTCCATTTTGATGTGAGCTTCCCTCTGTTGAGGGGACCAAAGGCCGTGCACCTTCATAGTGCCTGAAGAGGCCTCCAGTCCCAGCTCTGATATGTCCAAGAAAAGTTCCTGAGACAGTTAAGGAGAGTGGAAAGAAACACCTGGATTGAGCAATAGCTGCTGAATCCACCAGTTAAATTCCAGTTTGAGACAGGAGAGCAGAGGAACCAGATGGTACAGTGGGTGGAGGTGTTGAAGCCACACTGATTTTAGGTACCACTGAAACTTCCTCATATGAAGACTGGTCCAGGTAAGCATGGAGATGATAGAGGCCATGAACTCCAGAGCCCTGAAAAACTACCTGGTTGGAAGAGAAGATGAGGAAGCAGGGACATAAAATAAGTCAAGGGAGAAAACCTTGGAGGGAGAAAGAGATGCCAGCACTGGAACAGTCTGGAATCTGCAGCCTAGGAAAATGTGATCCTGAGATGGAGTGAACATTGACTTCTGAAGGTTGACAGTGAAGGGAAGGCTGTTCAACAGAAGCTGGGTAAAATGAAGATCCTGGACCAGGCCTGAACCAGAAGGTCATCCAGGTAATGAAATATCTGAATGCCCTGAAGACTGCAAAATGTGACTACAGAGTAGACATTTGGTGAACAGCCTTGGGGTTGTTGAAAACCTAAAAGGAAAAGCACAAAACTGAAAATTAGAAAAAGAAACAGATAAATGCAAATACTTCCTCAATAGAGGATGGAAAGGAATATGAAGGTATGTGTCCTTCAGGTCCAAGGGCACTAAAAAGGCCTGAGGAGGAAAGAGGAAACAGTGTCTGAAGAGACAGCATTCAGAAGCATGGTACTATGGGAAAGTGGTTCAGAAAGGAAAGATCCAGGACAGGTCTTCAAGACCTACAGTGGATATAAAAAGTTTACACACCCCTGTCAAAATGCCAGGTTTTTGTGATATAAAAAAATGAGACCACAATAAATAATTTTAAAACTTTTCACACCTTTAATGTGACCTATAACCTGTAGAATTCAATTGAAAAACAAACAAATCTGTTAGCGGAAAAACATAAAAAATAAAAAAAAATACAATACACTGGTTGCATAAGTGTGCACACCCTCAAACTAATACTTTGCTGTGTGTACTTTTTGAAGCACCTTTTAATTTAATTACATCATTCATTCTTCTTGGATAGGAGTCTATCAGCATTGCACATCTTGACTTGACAATATTTGCCCACTCTTCCTTGTAAAAGTGCTCCAAATCTGTCAGATTGCAAGGGCATTTCTTGTGCACAGCCCTCTTCAGGTCACCCCACATATTTTCTATTGGATTTAGGCCTGGGATCTGGCTGGGCCATTCCAAAACTTTAATTTTCTTCTGATGAAGCCATTCTTATGTTGATTTAAAATGTATGCTTGGGGTCATTGTCATGTTGAAAGGTGAAATTCCTCTCCATCTTCATCTTTCTAGCAGACACCTGAAGGTTTTGGGCCAAAAGTGACTGGTATTAGGAACTAGTCATAATTCCCTCCACCATGACTAAAGCCCCAGTTCCAGCTGAAGAAAAGCAACCCCAAAGCATGATATTGCCACCACCACGTTTCACCATGGGGATGGTGTTCATTTGGTGATGCAAAGTGTTGTTTTTGTGCCAAACTTACTTTTTGGAATTGTGGCCAAAAAGTTCAACTTTGGTCTCATCAGACCATAACACATTTCACCACATGCTTTTGGGAGACTTGATGCATTGTTTTGCAAATTTTAGCCAGGCCTGGATGTTTTTCTGTGTAAGAAAAGGCTTCCGTCTTGCAACCCTACCCCATAGTCCAGACACATGGAGAATATGGAAAATTGTTGTCACATGTAGTACACAACCAGTACTTGCCAGAAATTCCTGCAGCTCCTTCAGTGTTGCTGTAGGTCTCTTGACAGCCTCCTTGACCAGTTTTTATCTTGTCTTTTCATCAATTTTGGAGGGACGTCCAGTTCTTTGCAGTGTCACTGTTGTCCCATATTTTCTCCACTTTTTGATGACTGTCTTCACTGTGTTCCATGGGAGATCCAATGCTGTGGAAATTTTTTTATAGCCCTCTCCTGACTGATACCATTCAACAATGAGATCCCTTTGATGCTTTGTAAGCTCTCTGTGAACCATGGCTTTTGCTGTAGCAGGCAACTTAGTAAATATCAGGAAAATCCTACTAGGACAGCTGAACTTTATTACCCAAGAAGACTGAATGCTGTAATTAAATCAAAAGGTGCTTCAACAAAGTATTAGTTTAAGGGTGTACACACACAACAACGTATTAGTGTAAGGGTGTGCACACTTATGCAACCAGCGCATTGTACGTTTTTTATTTTTTATATTTTTCTCCTAACAGATCTGTTTGTTTTTCAGTTGAATTGTACAAGATATAGGTCACATTAAAGGTGGGAAAAGTTTTGAAGTGATTTATTGTCGTCTAATTTTTTATATCACAAAAATCTGGCATTTTAACAGGGGTGTGTAAACTTTTTATATCCACTGTATCTTTCCTGGGGACCAGAAACATCCTGGAATAGAAACCCAAACCCCTCTCAGTCTGTGCAACCAGGTAAATGGTACCCTGGTCCTGTTGATCCAGCAATACCCCTGAAAAATGAGGAAGCTGTTCTGCAGGGGGTTGAGGAATACTGGAGGAGGAGGAGAAAAGGGTCTTCCAGATCACAAAATAATCCTGCCAGTAGGAGAGAGAATCCAGGTGTCTGTGGTAATCAGCTAACAAACTGGAGGAGAGACAGGGAAAGCCTGACAGACAAGAGAACCTGGCCAAGAGGAAGGGAGGGTAGACTGTCAGATGGCTGCAGATTTGTCAGGAAAGGACTGCTTCTGGGACCTGGGTGTTTCAGTGGGTTTTTCATAAAAATCAAGCCAAGGAGCCTTTGTACCTCTGGAAGACTGTCTAGGCAGTCTATGCAAAAATGCAGACTTACTAGGATAGTTCCTATGAAACTTGGGAATAGGTGAGACAAAATGTGCTTCAAATCTTTCCTTACCCTGATCTTGTAAGGTCTTGAAAAGCTCAGCCACAGCATTGCTAAACAAACTCTGATTATCGAAGGGGGCATCCAGAACCTTGCCTTGATATCATCTGGCAAGGCCTGAAGACAAAGCCAGAAATAGCTTCTCATTACAGATCCAGATGCAGGAGCCATAGAAGATGCATCAGGTACATTACAGCTGAATTTCATAGTGATGGGCAACCTGAGAAAGAAACTGAGCTAGGAGAGACTCGAGACCTTACCCTCAGAATCAGGCATATCAAAAACAATCTTCCCAAGCTGGGAAATAAGAGAAAGGATGTACCTTGTCATGAGTCTAGTAATTGATGGTCCTGAAGGCTAAAAGTAGCTGAAGTCTATACCTTCTTACCAATCCTCTCCATGGCTGTATTGTCCTTATCTGAAGGAAGAAGCTTGTAAGAAGGCAAAAGCCTAGAAGGAAGGCTTATCAGTAGATACAGAAATTACTGCAGGATCAGACGAAATACACTTGTGCAAGAACTTACAGGTATCTGGCACCATATAGAACCTATTGGGTTTCTTAGGAGTTGGGAGGATGAAAAGCCAGTGTCAGGGAAGCAGCAGAGAAGGTATCCAACAGAACAGTCAACACAGGAGGGAGAGCTGAAGGTTTATGCGAGTACATTTGAAATAACTGATAATACCTTTTCTGAATGTCTGATATTTGGGAGCAATCACATCTGAAATGCTCCATCATACGTTGAACCATGTCACCAAAGGAAGGCTCCTCCAATGAAGTCAGGACTGACACATTCCTTCTCCTCAGACCCACAGTCTAAAGATGAAGGCAATTGTGAGGAATAGGCTAAGGAGTCAGCTTCAGAGTCAGAATCCTCATCCAAAGACTCCAGGTCCCCAGTCCTCTTAGGGGTGGAAGACCAAGGAGGTGCAGAAACTGAAACCCCCCTGAGGAAGCTTCAATGCCATCAAGGCATTGAAGAAGTCTTGAGTGAAATCCTGCCATTCCATTTGTGGATCACTGGCAGCTGACATCACATTCTTACTTTTATGCCTCTTATTCACCAGGAAGTCTACTTTGACAAAGCACTGACATTCAGACTGCTGCCTGAATTTGATCAGGGTACCCGGCACCTCTTCCCTAACATGGATCTGAGGAATCCCTTTAGACCCCTTGGAAATAATCAGCCATTTTTTTTTCCTCAACATCTGCAGCAGATGTTTTCAAGGCATCCAAGGATGTGTGAGATGCAGGTTTCGTGCTGGTGTCCGAGAAGGTCACAGTAGAAAAAACTGATGGCAATGCTGGACTATCCACTGGGTTCTCACTCACCTTAAGAGAGATTTCCATTGGAGACTGGAGTGCAGCAGTCCCAGGCCCACACTTCTTGGCCTTCTTTTTGAGCAGCGGCTGTACCTCGGGATGAGTGGATTTTGCCATGGCACCTTGGGCCAAAAGCCTGAGATGTTAGTTCTCAAGGTAAATATAAAGTGAAGAAAGGTGGTTACACACAATCTTGGGGGAAAAAAGCCTGACAGATGTAACACTGAGTGTGGTCATGAGACACACCAAAGGAAAACAGGCACCTATTGTAGCAGTCTTTATAGGAATTTACCTCCCACACTGACATTTCCTTTCTTGGATGATATGTAACCCACTGAAGAATGTAAGAAAAAGTAAAAGAAAAAAAGAACTCCAGTGGGGTACTGTCTGAAAGTAGGCTTGGTATAACCAGCAAAGTGAAAGGCATTCAGACTGATAAACAATAGTGTTTAGACTGGCAGCAACAAAGTTCAGAGTTGGGAGAATACATACATCACCTTTATGACCTACGCTTGTGTGGGGAGCATACATCTGATGCACAACATTCTCTACATAATAAAGGCTTTGGTATAGTGGCCGGACACTGTGGTATCCTTGGCAGGAAATCCCAGAGGTAGTGAGTACTGCAACAGTGATATGGAAAGCCATCTACAATTACAACTACTGGACATAATAAATACTGTGGCGTGATCTTAAGCAGAACAAATAATAATGTTTTCGGTATGACCCTTCACATATCTGAAGTATGCACAATGGAACAGCAGAACAGAGGAAAACATTAGTTGTGTAGGGAATCTTAAAGAAAAATATTTAAAAAAAAGCCTGTGAGAATTTTTACATACAAGGGAAATTAATGGACTTTTCCAATAGCTCTGATTTGTGGCACCTAATAGCATGAATATGATGGGAAGGGGTTTGGAAATCATCCCCCCTTTTAATTTATAAGTGCAAGTTCTTCACTAAGGTATCACAATGGTTAAGAGATTAAGCATGGCTTAACAGAGTATGATCAGCAGACCCAGTCAGTAAAATTCATTGTCACATAACGTTATTACATTAAGTTTAAAGGATTTGTTCCTTTCCTTTATGGCAAGTAATGTTCAAATCAGCTAAACATGCAGTTGTAATATGAATACACTGCATCTTTGGGAAACACTAATACAGTTACTGAACTTAGAATCAGGTATGCGCTTTACTGTAACTGTCAGTATTTACTGCTGCCCATGTTGCTATGCAAGTTAAGCAACATGTCAAAGTACCAGGAAATATGGATTATAAGTGACAGTTCAGGTAAACACAGTAATTAAAAGTCAGGCAGTAGAACAAGCTGCATGCCACAAACACTACAAGAAAGAGAAGGTAGAGGTATGGAGCCATGTAAACAACAATATTTGGAAAAAAAACAAATATGACAGTACTTATGAAGGCTGGGAGTCATATATAAAATGTTTTGGACTATACAACTAACTTGGAAATTGATGAAAATTTGCCACACTAATGAGTCTAATGGCAGATAAAACATACAGTCTTCTGCATAGTTTACTAACTCCACAAAGCCAGTGAATAATTTCTAACAAACTGTTGTTATGATACGTGATCAACTCAGACAAAAGTCTTTTAACGATAGCTAAAAGGCTTGGATTTCATAAATGGAATCAGATGAAAACTGAGAACATATCTGAACATATTGCAGAACTATGGAAACTATCCCAGTATTGCCAGCTTGGAGAAGGATTTTCTGATGCACTGTGGGAAAGGATGATATGTGATGTATATTGTGAAAAGGCTCAAAATAATTAAGGTGAGAAAAGGATTTAATTTAAGGTGGTCACCAAGTATGGCAATTACAATGGAAACTGCTGCTATGGAGAGAACTAAAATAAAACTAGACTGTCAATCACATAAAATGCCTTTGAGACAGAAAGGACAAAAATACTGCCGTTGGTAAGATGTCACAATATATACAACTATTGGCTTAAACAAAAAGATTATACAAGGTAGCATGAGTGAAGGAAAATTAAGAAAAAGAGGAAAGATGGAAAAATGCACAAAAGGGAGAGACAGAAGATACAACAGAGGCACTCAAAGCACACAGCAAAAAATGTGCATAATGCAGTTGAACAGAAAACAGATCCAGAGGCAGATACTAAATGGCAATACACAGTATTTTAGGTTCAGATTTCAAGAATAATATAGGTCATGCCATAGGCAGCTGGAGACAAGTTAAAAATGTACCACGAGACAAGGCATGCATTACCTGTTTTTTCAGCTGTTGATTAGGACATACTGCTCAGAAGGCTGCCACTGCAAAAGACCAGGTCTGGTTAAAACATATGCAGAAGAAAAATATGTTTCCTAAAGGCAAAATAAGGGTTGACACAGTTTGCAGCCTTACAGTGGAAAACATATCCACTTGAGCTAATGTGCTAAATAGTTAGTGACCTCAGCACTACTCGGATGGGATTCTCTGACACTAATTCAGTCGAACTGGCTTAGAATTAAAATACTGAAGGAGTCATCACCTGATAATGCCACCATAAAGCAAAGAGTTTCACAAATGCTCACAGTAATTAGCCCAATCTGGGAAGTAAGGAAAGGGAGCCATTACTTGTATGGACAAAGATTCACTTTAATGACTCATCATCAATTCCTAGTTTCAATTTTTAACCCAAAGGAAGAAGTTATACTAGTGACTGCAGCTCTGGGCTCTCTGTGTAGTTCACTGACAAATATAATGGGGCAAAGCAAGAGTAATGCTAACACCTTATCGTAATGTCCCCTATTAATGGTGTATGAAATTAATTATTATTAGGACAAATTAGGGGAGGACTATTTGCCACTAGCAAAACCACTCCATTTGATAAAAGCACAAATCCAAAAGAGACAAGGAATGACAATATTTTGTAATAGGTAAGATATCATACAGGGATGGACCATACAGACCAACAGTGGATCGCAATATTTCTTAATTTGCAGCAGTAAAGGACCAGTTTGTTTACCAAAGAACACTGATGTGCTGTTCATGTGTAGTCATTGCTGCAAAACTACATGCCAAGTACTTGACAGTCTCCACAAAAGATACCAAGGGACAGTTAAACTGAAAAACCTTGCTTGTAGTAATGTTTAGTGGCCAGGCATTGCTAGGCAAACTGAAGATGTAACAACTGTCTAGGATGGCAGGAAACTCAGACTTCATCACCCTCAACACCAATGCACCATTGGGAATAGCTACCATTGTCATGGCAATATGTAGTCCCAGATTTTACTAGACCAGTCACAAACATTATGCTCCTGACAGCAGCTGGGGCTTACTTGAAATGACTATATGAACCACATCTGATATGGTCATTATGGTTCTAAAAGCTATTTTCTCTATAAATGGGTTACCTAAACAGATTGTGAAATGAGCTAAATTTGAGTTTTACCTGTTTATGAAGAGAGATGGCATCAAACTTATAAAAAGTATTTCTCATTGTGTAGCTATCAATGACTTGGTCAACAGACTTGCCCACACCTTCAAGAAGTCTATAATGGTCATAGGTATGCAGGGCATTCCCCTCCAACATAAAGTAGACAAGTTCCTGTTTGCAAACCAAAATTCAAACTTACTGTGACAAAACTGTGTCTGGCAATACTGTTTGTGAAACAGGATCCTGAGATCTATTTTAGACATTTGAAACCCAATGTCAGAAGAGAGGTACAAAACAAATAGTTTAACTAGATGTCAGGAAAGACAGCATGGAATTTTGATGTGGAACAGGAAATATTCCATGGGATTATTGAGAACAAAAGTGGCAACCTGGTCAGTTAGCTAACAGAATGGTGAATGGGGAGATCACACATGGAGGCACCACATTGACCACAAACTTGATGCACTACTGCAAACCACATCTACAGACCCTAAAGCTAACCTCAGTGATGCACATTGACTTCAGGTTCACTGGTTATTGGAACCGCTGTTCCAGAAACATCATCTTCCCCAAAACTGCATTCTTTTCAGATGAGCCATTTAGTTTACCTGTTGATATCCCCATGGCTGAAAATGCAATCCAGTAAAAAAAATCCCATCTAAATGACTAGACTTACAGAAGACAAAACTACACTAGAACTACAGCTGCAAAATTAAAATAAGCACACAGCTTAAAGGGGAGACAATATAATGTCTTGTGTGAAAATCTGAGGGGCTGCCAGCCCAGCTAGATAGAACTTTGTAAATAATTCTATGTCATTGTAAATATTAATGTAATCCACAGGCATGTTCTACAAATGTAAAGAGAACTATATGTTATGCTTAAACTACATGTTGTACTGAGCTTCAAAAATGCAACCACAGTGCACTCTGCTGGAAGAAAGCTGATAAAGTAAAGCATTTTATGACTGCTTGATCTCAAAGCTCAGAGACAGATGTCTGGACTAAGGAATTCTTTCTATTGTCTTAGGACAAGAGTTAATTACTAGATTTTACATGTAAAATGTCTTTTGTTGCTGTGGCTTCCTGGCCAAGTACAAGACTGCAAAAAGAAATATAAATTTTGTGTTTCTGTTAGCCTGGGAACCAGAGAAGTGTCAAGAATGATGTACTGTGAAGTGACTCAGCAGTAATGCGTTATCAATTTAAGACTTTTTGAGAGAGATAAAATTAAGCATTTTGTCTGAAGCTGAACACTTCAGCTCACCAGCACTCTGCCTTGTAGGTAACATTATTTAGAACTTAGTATTTCTCTTAGAGTTAGATAGGAATTTAGCCAGATTAGACTAGTTTTTTTTTTATATTTGTCAGACTATCCTACAATATTGTTTTAAAGTTTTTCCTGTGATTGCTGAACTCTGTTATGTCCTTGTGTCGAAGTAAGAAGTATTGTCTTGTGTTTTTATTATTAAACATTTTTAAACCTTTCAACTGTGGCTGTTTTGTGTAGAGATAATTTATGCTTTTAGAATGCATTGCATTGCATGTATTTGGTGATACTGTAGCAGCCACTCCTAAATAGCCTTCAAGTCTCAGTCACACTTACTATATGGATAATAATATTGCACAGTAAAATTGATCACCCTTTGATAAGGGCCTTGTGAAGGCTGCCAACCTAGCCAGATAGAATTTTATAGATAATCATTTGTAAATATGAATGTTGAACTACAGACTTGTTTTCCTAAGTGAAAGAAAATAATGTGAATCACAGGCTTGTCTTAAATGAAAACAATGATGTTACAAAAATGTGCCAACAGTGTTCTCAACTGACCTAGTAAAAGCATGTTATGACCCTTTGATCTAAAGTCAGCTCCAGTCAGTCTAGATGAAGATATTGTTTCTATTATTTTAACCAAGAGTTAAATTGCTAGATTTAAACATGCAAATGTATTTTTGTTGCTCTGTTTCCTGACCATCTGCAAGATAACAAAAGGGAGATGTTAGGAATGTAAATTCAGTTAATGTGTAGCCTGGGAACACCAGGAAAGTGAAAGAATGATGAAATGTTTATCAGAACTGCAATTTCAATTTAAACAGAGAGAATCAGAAGGCATTAAGCATTTTTGTCTTGATCATCCAACTCAGAGCATTGCCTCTTGCTCACATGTAAGTTATCTTACTTGTGTTTTCTTTTAGAGATAGCTAGAATCTAGACAGATTAGACTGTTTTTCTGTTATGTCAGAACTGTACTACTGAATTATTTTAAGTATTTCTGTGTGATCTCTGAACTCTTGACTACCACTGACTGTGTAGTAGAAAGTATTGTCTTGTGGTTTTAATTATTTATTATTAGATATTTTAAAACCTTTTAACTGTGGGTAGTTTGTGTAGATATAAATTAAGCTCTAAGAGTACATTGCATGTATATACAGATCCTGTACCAAGTCACTCTAATAAGCCTTGAGACTGTTTAGTCATACTACCAATTGGATAATAATATTGCACAGTACTAATAGGACACCCTTTTAAGGGCCTTTGAGTACCTGATACATATTAGCTGGGTGGTGGCAGGATTACTACCGTATAGTCTGGGTAAAAGGGGCACAGCTGGAGAACCTGTGCCAGCCTTCCCCAGGAGTGTCTGTGTGGTTGCATAAACTTATCTCAAAGTGTGTGTGACAGCTACTTGGGCAGGGACACGAAGCACTGGTTGGTCAGAGAGGGTGCTGGAGATTTTAGCTTGGCCCAGCTAGGCTGAGATCTGGACCCTATAGCTGTGCCAGTGGGGAGTTTTACTGGGGACCTGGGGAGTAAGGGAGCAACCATCCCCAGATTGACTGTGATCTCTGTGTGCTCTTAAGGGAAATTGCACTTTACTGTGTGCATTTGCTATCCTTTCCTCATATATAAGGCATCCTCTCTGGTGTTGGTGGTGAGAATTGAGGCACCTTGATTGCTGGGCCAGGGCAGGGGTGTCACATTTGTGTTTGGCAGTCGTGGGATATCCACATCACATATTAATTAGTTGGCAAATACTAATTGTCTTGTAGTGGTGTGGGTAGAGTGAATCCTGTAGCTTGTGTACAGTGAGCTTTGAAGGTGTTTTGTACTCTAAAACAGCCACACAGTGAATACTCAGAATTCAGATCACAATTGTTTTATTTCTTTTGTTAGCTTAGTTAGTCAGGGTGAAAAGGCAGCATGCCAGCAGAGGAGTATGGAAAACTGACAAGGAGCCAGCTGATGGAGATGTGCCAGGCTAGGGGACTGGTGCATGGAAACCTGATTGCAGCCTTGGTTACAGCTGCATCAGAAAACGGCAACCAGGAGGACAATCAGACTGGCAGTGGAGATATAATTCCCTCAGAGAATGGAATTCTCAACCTTTCTGCAGTGGACCTAAACATCCAGCTGGAGCTAAACAGACTTGAGTTGAAGGCCAGTAGTGTGGAATTAGAAGCAAATGAGAGACTGCGACATTTGCCAGCTGAGGAGAATGAGAAACTGTTACGTCTGCAAGCTGAGAAACAAGAGAGGCAAAGGCAGCATTTGAAGGAGATGCTGACTCTTAGCCAGAGTCATGGAGGTAATGGGGAAGGAAGTAAATGGACCCCAGAAGCACAAAAGGTCAGTAAAATTTCTTCCACAGTTTAAAGGGGGGGATAATTTTGATAGTTTCATTCATATGTTTGAGAGGGTATGTAAACAGTATGAAGTTGACCAAGGGCTCTGGGTACGGTTCCTGACCCCCTTACTCCATGGTAAAGCTGTAACTCTTCTGTCCAAAATGTCTGACGTTGCATGTTTTGATTATACTGCTATAAAAAATAATCTTTTAGAACTGTTTAAGCTAACACCTTACACGTATAGGAAAAAGTTTTGTGAGCATAGACGCAAGGCAGATGAAAGTGTGTGTGAATATGTTGCTGAACTGAGCACTTATTTCCATAGGTGGGTGAGTGGATGTCAAGTCACCACTTTTGAAGGGCTGGCAGACCTTTTGGTAAGGGAACAAGCCCTTAGCCCCTTGCCTGAGGACATGAGGATCTGATTAGCTGATAGACAATGTGCTACCTTAGATGAGTTGGGGAAGAAGGAAGACCTATACCTGGCAAGCGGGGAAGCCCTGCACAGGAAGGAGACCCCCAGTACTGCTCATGGGTCTAAAGGAACCCATGGTGGGCAGCACAGACTGCCCCAACAGAATCTACCAGTAGCAGGGGAAGCCACTAGTCCAGGTACACATCCAGGAGTTATGGTTAAATGTTTTGAATGCAACCAGTGGGGCCATGTGGCATACAGATGTTCACAGAGGCAAGGTGGGGAACCAAAGGTGAGGAAGCCAGTAAGTGGGAAAGACAAAAAGTCAATAGTAGGTTGTATTGAGACAACATGGGTACTAAACTACCATCCTGCAGATGTCCTGAGAGGGAAGGAGTTGGATGAGGCAGTACCATGTGCTTATGCAGTTACACACAGTCAGGCTAGGAGACAGGCATGTGGGTCTGGTAGCCTGGGGAGCATCAGAGAGACTGTGTACTTGCAGCCAGGACTGGTGAGGTGGTTGCTTCAGGGAGGGAGCTACTCTGCAGCAGTGAAACTGAAGGTGAGGCACAGCTGCTTTTGGGTATTGATGGTCCCTTGGACAGAGTGACTGCAAACGTAGAGGTGAGTAGTAGTACCCAGGCTGACAGTGAGGCACCACTGTCAGAGGATGCCAAACTTCCTGTGGAAGAGGATATGGGAAGGGTTACAAGGAGAGAGTTGAAACAGGCTTAGCTCTCAGACCCTACATTGCAAGGCCTGAGGCAGGTAGCTAGGGAGGCACCTGATTCTCAAGGAAAGGGGGAAATCTGTATACTGGGACAAAGGGTTACTATACTGAGAGTGGACCCCTGAAGGAGGACTAGAAGGTGAGAGTGTACAACAGTTAGTAGTGCCTAGAGCATACCATCTGGCACTTCTAGCCATAGCCCACAATATTCCCTTTGCAGGTCATATGGGCATAAAATGTACAAAGAGGGGTATTATGCAGAACTTCTATTGGCCTGGAATTTCCAGAGATGTAACAGGGTACTGGAGGACCTGTGAGCAGCGCCAAAAGGTAGGCAAGGCAGGAGACAAGGTGAGAGCTCATTTGATGCCTTTGCCTGTGATTGAAGAGTCATTTCAGAGGATATTGTGGGTCCCCTGAGTACCCAAGTTCTACAGGGAAAAGGTATATCCTAGTGGTAGTGGATTATGCTACATGATACCCTGAGGCAGTGGCTTTGTCCTTCATTGAGGCAGAAAAGGTGGCAAATGCTTTGTTAGAGATTTTCAGCAGGGTAAGTTTCCCAAAAGAAATACTGACCCTCAGAGGTATCAATTTCATGTCAGACCTGCTGGCTTGTCTATGGAAGTCCTGTGGGGTGAAGCACATGAAGACCACCCCCTACCATTCCCAGACTAATGGTCTTGTTGAGATGTTAAACTCTACAATCAAGTCCATGCTACGGGCATTTGCAGATCAGTTTAAAAGGGAGAGGGACAAATATTTGCCCCATCTGTTTGCTTACAGAGAGGTTCCCCAGGAATCCACAGGTTTTTCACCCTTTGAGTTGTTGTATGGGCTTAGGGTGAGGGGACTTTAGATTTAATTTGAGATGAGTGGGAAGGTGAGTGCATGTCTCACAAGGAGTGTGTTGTGGCATACATCCTAAACCTCAGGACAAAGCTCAGGGAACTCATGGGCTTGGCTCAGAAGAACCTGGCAGAAGCCCAACAACAGAAAAGGTGTGGTATGACAGGAAAGCTCGAGCTAGAAAGTATGCTGTGGGGCAGCAGGTAATGGTTCTTATTCCTGTCATTCACAACAATCTGCAAGCAGCTTGGGAGGGTCCCTACAAGGTGATAAGAAAATTAAGTGATGTTAACTACATGGTGGAACTGCTAGGCAGATGGCAGAGGCACAAATTGTACCATGTCAACATGATGAAACCATGCCATGATAGGGAGGCCCTTGTGCTGAGCATTTGCAGTGGACTGCAGGAGGAGTCTGAGGGAGATCTGAGGACTGATCTCCTCAGTGAGGCTCGGGCTGACACCTCAGTGGAAGGGGTAGCAATGTCTCAGCAGCTATCTCCTACCCAGGTTCAAGAAATCCGAGCAGTGTTGCAAGAATTTGGGGATGTGTTCACTGGGAAACCAGGTGGATACAGGACCCCAAAGGCCTATTAGGCAGGCATCTTATAGGGTGCCTGAGAGAGTCAAACAGACTCTGAGGGAGGAGATACAGGAAATGTTGGAACTAGGGGTAATTCAAGAGTCCAACAGTCCTTGGGCCTCCTCAGAGGTGCTGGTGCCAAAGAAAGATGGCAGCACCATGTTCTGTGTAGACTACAGGAAATTAAACAGTCACACACAGTCAGATGCTTACCCCATGCCTAGTAAAGATGAGGCCCTAGAGCAGCTTGGTGTGGCTAAGTATCTTTCCACCATTGATATTACCAAGGGTTACTGGCAGGTGCCCTTGACTCCCAGTGCTAGAGAAAGGTAATGTAAAATGCCTTATTGCTGTGGTTTCCCAGTCAGGTGCAAGACTACAAAAATAAATGTAAATTTTGAGTTTCTTTTAGCCTGGGAACCAGAGAAGTGTCAAGAATGATGTAATGTGAAATGGCTCAGCAGTACTGTATTATCAATTTAAGACTTTCAGACAGAGAGAAAATTAAGCATTTTGGATTTTGTCTGAAGCTAAGCACATCAGCTCACCAGCACTCTGACCTGCATGTAAAGTTATTTAGAACTTAGTATTTCTCTTAGAGTTAGATAGGAATTTAGCCAGATTTGACTAGCTGTTTTCTATATTTGTAAGACTATCCTACAATATTGTTCAAAAGTTTTTCCAGTGATTGCTGTACTCTGTTGTGTCATTGTGTTGAAGTAAGAAGTATTTTCTTGTGTTTTTATTATTTATTATTACATATTTTTAAACCTTTCAACTGTGGCTGTTTTGTGTAGAGTTAATTTAAGCTCTTAGAGTGCATTGCATATATTTGGTGATACTGTACAAGCCACTTTTAAATAGCCTTCAAGTCTCAGTTACACTTACTATTTGGATAATAATATTGCACAGTAGTTGGTCACCCTTTGGTAAGGGCCTTATAGTAGCTGATATTAATGATTGATGGCAGTTGGTACTACCTTATAGTCTGGGCAGAAAAGGGGCACTGCTGGACAACCTGTGCCTGCCCTCCCCAGAAGTGTCTGTGTGCTTGCATCTAAATCAAATATTAAAGTGTATGTGTGTGTCAGCTACTTGGGCAGGGACACAAAGCACTGGCTGGACAGAGAGGGTGCTGGAGGTTTTAGCTTGACCACTAGGCTGAGATCTAGACTCTATAGCTGTGCCAATGGGGAGTCCTATTGGGGATCTGGAGAGAAAGGGAGACACCAGCCCCAGACTGACAGTGATCTCTGTGTGCTCTTGAGGGAAACTGTACTTTACTGTGTGTGTACTTGTTATCCTCCCAATGTGCACACCTATCACTGGTGCTAGTGGTGGGGATTGAGGCTCCTTGATTACTGGGCCAATACACAGGTGTCACATCTTGAATTAAAAACAATGTGATGAATTGAAGTTAAAGGGATTCGTCCTTCCCATGACATGAAGTTATGTTCTGTGTATGCCTTAAACACAATTATAAATAAACATGTATTGCATTGCTGGGAAGAGTTAACAGCTACTGAAGCTAGCACTAGTTGTGACCTTTATTGTCATTATTGTCACCTATGCAGTTATGAAAGTACAAAAATACAGCACAATGCAACGTAACGAAATACAGTGATGATGCATATTAATGGATTACTACAACAGGTCATGTCTGTCTTCCAACACACACTCTTCCTATATAAAAAACAACATGCTCTCTGATATTAATATTTCAAAGCTGCTTATTTTTGAGAAACCAATAAACCAACACCCTAAAAACTGACAAGACTAGAGTTGCATCCACCTTTCAGAGTCTATAAAACTTTATATGGGATCTGTGATAAAGCACTACAAATACGAGTTGGACTTTTGTAAATGTCCCTCCTGATCTAAGTCCTATAACAGATGGTATTCAATAGATGTCACATTTTTTTCAAATATCAACAATATCCCAGTTATTAATACTCTTTTCTATCAGCTGTAATGATACAAAGGATATCTAATTTAGGGGAGCAAAGTGCCTGTTAGCTGGTTACCCATCCCCAATACTGAATCCTTGTAGAACAGCAGCAAAAGATGACCCTAGTGTGAAATATTACTAATGCATAAGTTATGCTCATTCTATTTGAGGCAGCATTTGACCTAGCTTACATTTCCAAACCAGAACTGACCAACCTTGCATCCATTCTCTTGGAGGGAGGGCTAAAGTGTGCCATTGTACACTTGGGGAGAAAGAAACAAGATATCCAAGATTTACTGGCTTGCAACTGGCATGTTTAACTGCTTTTCCATGGAAGATCTAAGAGATTAATTCCCAAAGCAATAGGGAAAACTTAATATTCTGTCATGTGATCCTCTAGAGTGGATATGGGAAATAGTTCAGACCTGGGCATTTCAGGTGAGCTCACTTCTGAGTCTAAGATGGATGGCCTAACTGTGGATATAACAAGACTGCAAAGGATCTCCCATCATTTAATATGCCCATCAGGAGACCCTCTCCCCTCCAGTTAATACTAATACTTGACAGTTTCAGTCAGTGCACTCAACAGGACCACAACTAAACTGTGGAATAAGCAGGCAACGTTTTTCATACTTATCAATGGCAAAATAGTACATAAGCCCAAAGGTTGAAATAGCTGACACATTGAAGTTTTTAAACTTTTTAATACAAAACAAACACCTTTTACAATTCTTACATCACAAATAAACAGTTACAAATAGAAAAAAGGTCACCCAGAAGGAAGAAAAGGGAGGGCAACCCAACACAGAAAGGAAAATGAAACAAAAGCAATTCAGAAAGGAAATAGGGTGTGATATTATAAGTTATCTAATGTAATTCCACACTTAAAGCATTTAGTCAAAATTGCCTTAGTCACGACCATGGCATCTATATTAAATCTTTATAAATCTTAATCAATAACAACATAAACTGAACAAAATAACCACACTATTCCTTTGCAGAAAAGAGATGAAGCAAGTTCATGTTCCAATTTACTAAGATGGCTCTTTGTCACTAAAGTTGCCATCTGTAGTTTCACCTTTTGTCATCTGAAAAGTCCAATAAGGTTCCCTATTAGATGAACGAACACTTAAAATGTAGAGTATGACATGCTCAACAGCTTTTAAGCGAACGTTCATCTAAGCAAAACCCGAGAATGTTGAACTAAGGAGTTTCAAAAAGTTACAGTTGGCCAGGCGTGAGGAAGTCAACGGCTGACATCAGAACATTCACTCTATCTCTCCATTCTTACAGTCTCCACTGTGTGGCAGTCTTGATGTTCACCCTGTGCAATGTTATGACAATCCTCCACTGTGGTGCAATCATGGAGTTGGTATATTTAAGTAGGAGGTGTACCCCCCCCCACTTTATTTTGTTTGCCTTTTTTGGGGGGGGTTGTAATGATGTATAGTAAATTGTAGCTGTCAGACATTGGCTTCCTGACAGCTGCCCAACTATAACTTTTTGAAACTCCTTATTTTGATATTCTGGGGTTCACTTAGATGAACGTTCACTTAAAAGCTGTCATGCGTGTCGTACTCAACATTTTAAGTGTTTGTTCATCTAATATAGACCCATCCAATAATACCATCTGAACATATTAAAATACATCTGGATGCAACCTATGATTCTCTAAGTTTAAAATTATTCTTAACTCAGTTTTATGCAACAATATTGATATCTAGGGGAAAGTTCACTATCAATGTACTACATCTGTATTAATGTTACCACATGGGGAAAGCAAAGTATGCCATGTAAAATTTTATGTTAAATTTGTTAAATCTATTGGGCAATATTATCTGTCTGTGTGTTTAAACAATATGCTGCACCTTTTCCTTCTTCAGAAGGGACTAAATTCTACCTCCTTCTGGCACTGGCATACAGTTTTCTAGGTTTCATGTAAATAAATGATTTTTTTTCAGAAAATGTAGACAATATGAATTTATTTTGATATTATATATCTGGTACACATGTTCCAGTGAAAGATTAACTTATGTATGTGCTTTACACACTTTTTAAATATTATAGGTTCATAGGTTCATACTAGGCTATCTGCCCGAGGGCATTTACAAGCCTAGCCCATAGTTTTGTGGCTTACGCCACCCCTTTAGTATGGGGAACTATACCCATTATTTTGCTGTGCCTCTGTCGAGCAGTGACACTGAGGTAATCCCTGGGGTAAATCTACGATCTCCCATCCATTGGTCAAGATTTCTCTTGAACAAGGCCAGCGAGGTGCTCTGCCTCACATATACCGGGATTTTGTTCCACAGCATAGGGAGTCTTTGGGTGATGAATCTATCCCTCCAGCACGTCCTATTAATAGCCGTGTCGAGGTTTAAGTCTCCCGCCCTTGTGGCTCTGATGGATCTAGATTTTTTGAGGTGAAGCATATTCATCAAATCTGGGTTTGACATGGCCTTGTATGTTAGGCAAAGGTCACCTCTGAGCAAGCGGTAAGCGACTGAATAGAGCTGGAGTTCTTTCAGTTGGGCAGCATAGCACAGATGTTTGAGACCCTTTATCCTTTTGGTGAGGAACTTTTGTGGCCTCTCCAGCTGCTGCAAGTGTCGGGTCAGATACATTCCGAATGGGGCATTGTACTCAATCATTGGTCTGATGAGTGATGAGTATAGGAAACTATGACCTCCCTTGATCTAGATGAGAATCCCTTCATGATAAGGTGGGCAATGTAGAAGGTCTTCCTAACTACTTTAGCTACATGGGTGTCGAATGACAGACTACTATCAACCTGGGTCCCCAGGTCCCTGATAACTTCTTCTGTGCTCAGTGGATTGCCACCTATTTGGTAGCTAGGGGTAACCTTGTTTTTCCCGAAGGGTATGACTATGCATTTTTTGGCATTTAACTTTAGGCCATGGCTCTGGCACCAGTTATCCGTTTCTGTGAGACCCTTCTGAAGGATATCTGTGTCAGATGTGTTTTCTACTATGGCTTCAGTTTGCAGTCATCTGCAAACTTTGTCAGCCGTAACCCTCCTGTGTTTGCTTGTACTTCGGAAAAGTAGATGCCAAACAAGAGTGGGCCCAGGACTGAGCCCTGTGGTACACCACTTGTGACAGGCTTTGAGTCTGACATGGCGCCAGCAACTCTGACCCTGTGGGTTCTGTCACTAAGCCAGTTTGCAACCCATCTTGTGATGTATGGTTAACATTTAAGCTGATGAGTTTTTCAATGATACCTGAGTGGGGTATTGTATCGAAGGCCTTCGCCAGATCGAGGTAGGCTGTATGGACTGCCTTTCCCTCATCAATGGCTTTGGTGACTGTTTCGAAAAAGTCAACCAAGTTTAGAAGGCATGATCTGCCTTTGACAAAGCCAAACTGGGATGGATCCAAAGTCTGCAAATTCCCTATGTCTTTATTTATGAGGTCCATTATGATCCTCTCCATGGCTTTGCAGATAAGCTGTCATGATTCTCTAAGTTTAAAATTATTCTTGATAAGATCCTTCTGATCGAAAACTGGATTAACTACTCTGTACACCTTCCCTTTTACCCAGTACAGCTGTTACAGGTCTCAGCATGAGAATTGTATGTAAACAGGGAATACATATTTAAACATTTGCAAACAATTTCACTGATCGGTGGCTTACCCAAGGTTCATTGATTATCAAGAAAATTTTGTGAATCTCTTCCCTAATAATTTGCGTATTTAAAGTGGCACCCATGTCCTTTACAGATAAAGGCAGCTTATGAATGCCTGGTCCTCAATGTCCTACTTGGATACAGGGCATCTTTATTCTTTTGGGAAAACTTGGCTAGGCTTAGAAAGGTCCCATGGGTCATTAGCCTGGTAACAATCTATGAATTTCTGAGGCATTAATTCATTAAAATAAATATATTACAAAGGCCTATTATCCTTCCTGAATAAGTTAATTAGTTTATTGGAGTGTACTTGCTAATATGGCAGTTTTATCATATGTTTGCATTACTATCAGTTTTGCATATTCATCTCTGACTGGAAAGGGCAAGCCATGAAAGCTCATGGGTTGAATAGTAATCTCAGTGGGAGCCCCCTCTACAAAGATTTTTAGTTAGGGAAGTTATATGTTGTGTGTGTGTGTGTGTGTGTGTGTGTGTGTATATATATATATATATATATATATATATGTATTACAGATAAACTTAGTGGCACCAACTAAAGAGAAATAAGCATGGTTAAACCGTTGGAGTTTCATGTCAACAGTTTTATACATATTTTCAAAAATATTTTCCAGTTTGATCATAAAACTGTGGGAGGAAATTGCCTTCCTTCACTCCACAGCCAAACCATGAGTCTAATATATAATCAAGGACTGAAACAGATAGCAGACCACTGCATCTTCCTGTAGCCGCAAAGTTTTTTTTCCATACTAAGACCTGAAGGTAAGCACTGAAATATTCTGACTAAATAACTGCAACAACTGACAAGGGCCTTATTCACAGAATACTGTGTGCTCAAGTGTAAAGATTTACTAAGCTTCTCAAACTGCATTCTCTCCTTGAACATACACCTCATCTTATTTCCAAATAAAGCGGGTCTATATTAAAAACACGAACGTTTACTTACCCAAACACTTAAACGCCGACACATATTCCATGAACCGCAAATACACCAAATGCCCTAAACCGCGAAATTCAAAAACTCAAAATGTCATAGTTGTCCCATCCCACTGCCCGCTACATACTACCTACACAAACTAAATAAACCACATACATACACTAACCAAAACCCTACTTCTAACCCTAAACTAAACCCTACTTCTAACCCTACACTAAATCTTGCATATACCACCATGTATGCACTTAACTTAACCTGCACCCTAACCCTAAGGTCTGTAATTATCACACACTTACCTTAAAAAGCTATACCCAAACAGACTAAATAATCCACACACATACACTTAATAAAACCCTACTTCTAACCCTACACTAAATCTAACATACATTACCATCTATGCATTTACCTTAAACCGCACCCTAACCCTAAGGTCCGTAACTATCGCACACTTACCTTACAGAGCTGTACCGCAGAAGGGCCAACCATGACGATTCGACATTTCGGATTTCGCGCTTTAGGATGTTTGATGTTTTCGCGGATTGATGAAGACGTTTCAGCATTTAGGTGTTCGGGTAAGTATATGTTCGCGTTTTTAATATAGACCCAATAAAGCAAGTTGGCATCCTATGATCCTGCTATTTTAGCAAATTCTTAAAGAACAAACATGCATTCATCCTGTGCCTTAATTTTAAATATAATACAAACCTTTATGTGGATGTTACTATCAATAACAAGGGGAACCTGCCTCACATTGCATACTGTTACAGAGTGTAATTTAGGATTTTTAAAAACACCTCAAAACCCCATTTACAATTGCAATTAAAAACCTAATTTCTGAATTGTTTGTATTCTAAGAGTTTGTCCACAAATGCATATCAAACAGGAAAAAGATCTGCACTGTAAAGCAACATAAGCTAAGCATGTAAATGATTATTGCAAAATAGCTATACACAAATTATGCACTGTGTGAATAAGTTTATTCACAGCTCAGATTTTTGTGATTACTGCATTGTAGCCATTCACAAATCCTGAAATATGAGGAATTATAACATGGTGAAATATTGCCATAAACAGGCCCTGTACGTTAAGACTGAAATTCATTCACTGGCATTGCACTTGCATTAGTTTACCTGTATGCAAGGAGTCATAGGTTCATAGGTCTGTACTAGGCTAATGGCCTTGGAGCCTTTACAAGCTTAGCCCATAGGATTACCCTGGCATCGTGCCACCTGAGCTTAGTTCCTAGTGCCACTGTCAAGTGGAGCCACTGGAGTGATCCCCGGAGTGAATTTTCTATTTCCCATCCACTCATCAAGATTTCTCTTGAAGAGGGCCAGTGAGATGCTCTGCATGTATGGGAAGTCTATTCCATAGCATGGGTAATCTCTGGCCTATGAACCTTGCCCTCCAGCATGTTCTCTGGTTTGTGGTAATGAGGTTGAGTTCTCTGGAGCATGTGATGTGGAGGGATTGGGATTTCTTTAGATGTAGCATTTCTAACAGAGCTGGGTCAAACATGGCTTTGTAAGTCAAGCAGAGATCAGTTCTAAGTAGGCGATATGAGACAGAATAGTTGGGAGTTTTTTGAGTCTGTCCATATAGGACAAGTGTTTATGGCCTAGGATCCGCTTTGTGAGGTACTTTTGTGGCCTCTCCAGTTGTTGCAGGCGTCTAGTGAGGTACATGCCAAATGGGGCATTGTACTTGATGATTGGCCTAATGTGGGAAGAGTAGAGGGAGACAATGACCTCTTTCTTCCTGGATGCAAAACCCTTAATGAGATGTGCAACATAGAAGGACTTTCTAACCACAATGGCAACGCAGTGGTCAAAAGAGAGGTTGCTGTCAACCTGCATTCCCAGATCTCTTATAACGCCTTCTGTGTTCAGTGGACTACCATCAATGTGGTTATTCAAGGGAACCGGGCCTTTCCCAAGGGGGGTGACGACACATTTTTTGGATTTGAGCTTAAGACCATGGTTCTGACACAAGTCATTGGTCTCATTGAGGCCTTTCTGTAGGATATCAACATCACTTGGGGAGTTAATAATAGCTCTCAACTTGCAATCGTCTGAGACCTTTGTCAGCCAGAGTTCCTTCTTGTTGGCCTAGCCTTCAGAGAAGTATATATGAAACAGGAGAGGACCCAGGACTGAACCCTGTGGGACTCCACTCATGACTGGTCGGCAGTCTGACTTGGAGCCAGCTACTTTCACACTGTGGGTTCTATCTGTGAGCCAGTTTGCAACCCACCTAATGATATAGGGGTTGATGCCTAGCTTAGTGAGTTTTTATATGATTCCTGAGGGGGAAATGGTATCAAAGGCCTTGGCCAGTTCAAGGTAGGCTGTATGAACCACCTTGCCTTAATTCACAGCTCTGGTGACTGTCTCAAAGAAGTCGACCAAGTTGAGCAGGCATGATCTACCCTTCACAAAACCAAACTGTGTAGGATCCAGAGTTTGGTAATTCCCTATATCCTTGTTTATTAGGTCCATGATGATGCGTTCCATAGCTTTGCACATCAGACTCATTAGGCTAATGGGGTGATAATTTCCAGGGTCTGTAGTCACTCCTCCTTTGTGGAGAGGGATGACTGTAACAGTGTGCCATTCGGTAGGGACAAAGCCTGAGGTGAGGCTGTGACTGAACAGGGCACACAGGTGAGGTGCCAGTTCACTCTGTAGTTCATGTAGAACACAGCCAGGGATATTGTCAGGTCCCATAGAAGCTGTATTCTTGGCCTTGGACACTGTTGTTTTAACCTGTTAGGTGCCTGGCAATCTACTGGTATTGTGATTGGTCCTTTGAGGGGGGACAGAGGGGTAAAGTCAGCACTGAATCTGTCAGCCAGTACATTGGCAATATCTGTTGGCTCGGTATAAGAGGTACCACTGTGCAGTAGCTCAGAGCAAATCTTGGTATTGCCATGGAGATTCTTTACATAACTACAGAAGGCCTTGTGGTTGTCTTTACTATCTGCTGCAATTCTGTTTTCATAGCTAGCTTTAGAGGATTTGAGGAGGGATCTCAACCTTTTGTTGAGGCTGATAAGGGAGTTTTTCTAGTCTTGGGATTTTGCCTTACTCCACATCAGTTTCCTCCTTCTGTTGGAGAGTTTGTTTAGAGTGTTGAGGAAAGCGTTGGGTACGGTGAGATCCATGCATTTGTGTACGTGTTCGTACAGTGCATTGGCTTATGATTCGGCAGTCATGCAACTATTCTCTATTTGTATGGGTGCCGTGAAGTTATACACCTCTGTTTTAGGAGCCCAAAGTTAGCTTTGGAGAAGTTTTTCATGGTGGTTACCTTTTTGGGGGGGTGGGAGGAATGTGGCTTTCCAAGGTGATTAGTTTGTGGTCGGATCTAACCAGGGAGAAGTTGACTATTGGTGTAAAGCAACGGTCGCCCATGTTAGTAATGACCAGGTCAAGGATGTTGCTACCTCTAGTGGGGGTAAGAACAAGCTGCTCCAGAGCATTGGAATTAATGAATTCCAGAATGCATTGGGTAAGTGTATTGGTACATGAGTAGTTTTCCCAGTTAATGGAAGGGTAGTTAAAGTTGCCCAGTATGAGTGTTAGGTTGGACCCTAATATTCTCCAGGGTGCTTAGGAACATGGAATGTGAGTCTTGGGCCATGGTTGGGGACCTATAGCAGGGTACAACCTGAATCACTGTCTTATCCAATGTAAGCTCACCTGAAGTATCTGAGATGCGTTATGTTGGGCTACCAGTCTGGAGGTGTGCGCATCCTTTATGAATATGGAAACACCACCACCTTTGGAGCTTTGGTCCAAGTTCTGGGGCTGAAAGGTGTGGAATGAGTTATAGCCTGGTAGTGCAGGGGTGCTTTCTGCTGCCTTGAACCAGGTTTCTGTTACAGCACAAATGTTGATGTTCTCCATTTTAAGGAGTGCTTCAAGTGAGTGCATTTTGAGATTTAGACTTCTAGCGTTGAGCAGCATGACTCTCAGACTGCATTTGTTTGTAGCTGTTGTGGTGGTAATTTGGTCTTTGGAACACCACCTAAAAAAGAGCCTTGGCCAGTATCAGGAAGCCCATGGGTGACAGATGCAGGCCATCTCTGGCAAAGCACAGAGGTCTGTCAATCATGTCATTCCAGGCAGACAAATACTGGATCCTCTTAGAATGACACCAGGAACTTAGCCAATTGTTTAAATCAATCATGTTCTGCTTGTACTGTGGTATCATTCTGGGTGATGGTAGGATGCTGATCAGGGCTATGGTCATACCCACCTGGGCTACATAATCCAAGAGCTCCTCTATGTCTCTTTTTAGTTAGTCCAGGGAGGTATGTCTCAGGTTATTCACACCCACATATACAATGACAGAGTCATATTTGTACCTATTGTTGAGGGACCTGAGTGTGTGCGTTATGTGGTGGATCCTGGCACCTGACAGGCAGCTGACTGTTCCTTTCTCCTTATCCAACCAAGTGAGTGGAACATCAGTGTGCCTCACTATCAAGTCACCTATGACTAGTGTGTTGGGCATGCTGTTTTGCCTTAGGGGCTTTTGATGAGTGGCACACAGTTTAGGAGTTCTGTGTCTTGTGATTGGTGTTGTGTTGTGGTGGCTGAGTGTGTTTCTGCCTTGGAGGTTTCTGCTATTTTCGTAGATTTTTATTGAGAGCCTCCGCAAAGGTGGGTGTGTGGTTTGTGTTTTTATGTGAAGGCAGTGCTGGTGTGTGTTTTGGAGGGCTATGTTTTCCATGTGGTGTGGTGCAAGTGTAGACCTTCTCCTCTTGACCAGCTATTCCAGTCTTGACTGGAGAGTGCGTGGCTTCCAGTTTGGATATAGAAGTGCATCTCTCACAAGTCTGAGTGTTGGGAGGTAAGAGGAGAGGGTTGTCAGTGTACATAAGGCAGTTGTACATTGCCTCAGGATGTCCAAGTTCACCAGATTAATAGGAGAAAGCACAGGTAACTGACCTTTAAACATGCCTGGAGGGGTGAACATTAATAAATACTGGAACTGTTTCCTTGTAGAACATTTAATGCTGGTAGCACTTTTGTGTGCTACAATAACTGCTACAAGAAATCTGTTAAAGTACTAAACTAATAAGCTAGTAAAAGTGCAGGAGAGGAGAGAAAGTACAGCTTTGTACCTACCATAAATGTAGATGTTCGAGTGCTCATACAGCTGCAGTCATAACAGATGGGTTATCCTGCCGTCAGGCGGGACCTCGGTCGGCCGAATTCCAAAGTCTAGGTCCAGCGTCGGTTGTCGTCGCTTCTTCCCTGACGTCAGTGCGGCAGGGGTATAAAAGAGGCAGCCGACGCCATTTTCTTCAGTTTTTCTTGCCCCAGATATCAGGTGCCCCCAGAAGGAAGGCAAACATAATGTTATGCAAAGATGCAATGTGATAAATCAAAAACAGTAGTTGCAAGCAAATACACCATAAAAGAATACCCCAAAAAGGTTATATGAAAAGTGTTTGTCATAAGGCCTGTCCTAAGAAGGGATGGAGGGAGGGAAACCTGGACTGCAGCTGTATGAGCACTCGAACATCTACATTTATGGTAGGTACAAAACTGTACTATGTTCATCGTGCATACAGCTGCAGTCATAACAGATGGGTAGAATCCCAAAGCTAAGTAAAGGTGGTAGGCACTAAGTGGAACTAGGAGGGGATAGGATGCCCTGCAGGACTGCTGTGGCAAAGCCAGCTCTAGATTTTGAGTATAGTGGGAGGTGATAGTGCTTGGAGAAAGTGTGCACTGAACTCCAGGTGGCTGCTTCCAAAATGTCCTTGGTAGGGACCCCCCTGAGGAAGGCTGCAGAGGTAGCTGTGGCTCTGGTGGAGTGGGATCTGATGCATGCAGGAACAGTTTTTCCATGAAATGAGTAACAAAAGGGTATGCAGTGGGCTATCCATTTTGAAATTGTCTGTTTGGAAATAGCCTTTCCCTGAGCACCTACAGCATAGGACACAAAGAGTTGCTCAGATTTCCTGAATGGCTTTGTTCTGTCCAAGTAGTAACGAAGTTGTCTGTGAATGTCCAAGGAATGTAGTAGCCTTTCCCCTTTGTTTTGTGGATTAGGATAAAAGGTAGGTAAGTGGATAGTCTGATTCAAAGCTACACTGGATACTACCTTTGGCATAAAGGTAGGATTGGTTCATAAGGAAACTCTGTCCTGATGGAAAATGATGAATGGTTGCACAGCCATGAGGGCCTGGAGCTCCGAAACCCAGCGTGCTGAGGTGATAGCCAGGAGAAAGGCTGTTTTCCATGACAAGTTCTGTAACTCTGTTGAAGAAGCTGGCTCGAAGGGAGGAAGGGTCAGCTTTTCCAATATGTAGTTGAGGTCCCAAGCAGGGACTGGTGGTTTCCTTGGGGGTTTTAAATTCTTTGCCCCTCTGAGGAACTGCCTTAAGAGAGGGTGAGAGAATAATGGAGGATCTGTGTTGTATTGTGCAGAAATGACTGAAGCGTGGATCTTGATGGAGGAGAAGGAAAGTCCATTGTTTAACATCTCAGCTAGGTACTGTAAAATTTGAGGTATATTTATTACCCAAGGATTCTGTCCCTTTTCTTCATTCCAGGCACAAAATAGTTTCCATTTGGCAGAGTAAGCCTTTCTAGTAGAAGGTCTTCTGGCCTCCAAGATGACATCCTGCTCCTCCTTGGAGAGGAGAAACTGTTGGGAAATCAAGGAATTCTCCATGCAGCTAGATTTAGAGTTTTGAGATGGCTGTGAAGGGTTTTGTAGTTGTGCTGGGACAACAGAAGAGGGACTAGAGGTAGGATCCATGGTGGGGAATGTGTCAGGCTTCTCAGGAGTGGATACCAGTGTTGTTGTGGCCAGTCTGGAGTGATGAGAATCATTTTCGGCCTCTCTGCTCTGGCTTTTAATAGAACTTTGGGCAGCAGAGGAAGAGGCGGGAAGGCATAGACTGTCAGTGATGCCCAATTGAAGGAAAGTGCGTCCACTTTCCAGGCCTGTGGATGATAGGTCCTTGAACAAAATTTCTTCAACTGGCAATTTCTGTGTGTAGCAAAGAGATCTATGTCTGGCTGTCCCCATGCCTGAGTTATCTTTGTGAAAAGTTAAGGATGCAACTTCCATTCGTGTGGATCTGTCATATTTCTGCTTAGGTTGTCTGCCAGTGTGTTTTCCTTCCCTGGCAGGAATTGTGCCTGCAGTTGAATTTGCAATTCCAGTGCTGTGTTCCATAGGGTCATGGCTTGCCTGCACAGGGGGTATAAATGAGTTCCCCCCTGTTTGTTTATGTACAACATCATCGTGGTGTTGTCTGTCCTTATCAATAGCTGGCCTGGATGCAGTAGGTCTTTGAAGGTCATAATAGCCTTTTGCACGGCTAGCATTTCCTTTTGGTTGATGTGAAGGTGCTTCTCTTTTCAGGTCCATTTTCCCTGAATGCACTGATCTGTCATGTGTGCTCCCCAGGCGTAGTCTGAGGCGTCTGTTGTGATTATTTGAGTTGCTTGAGGTACACAGAAAGGAAGACCTGTGTTCCTTCGGCAAGCTTGAGTCCACCACAAAAATTCCTTTTCAAGGCATGGAATGAGTGGGATAATTGTTTCCAAGCTGTGACTGTGTTGAGACCATAAGTTTTTCAGGTACCATTTAAGTTTCCTCATATGCAGCTTTGCACATGGGATTAGTAGGATGCAAGATGCCATGAATCCCAGAGCCTGCAGGATTTTCCTTGCAGTTAGCCTGGTGCAAGTTGCCATTTTTCAAGTATTGAGACAGTTGCCCTTGCTTGTCTGGCGTGAGGTAGGCCATCTGGGTGGTTGTATCCAAGCTGGCACCCAGGAAATTTATTTGTTGAGAGGGTATTAGTTTTGATTTCTTTTTGTTGACTGTGTATCCCAGGAAGTTCAACAGTTTTATTACAAACGCCAGGTGCTGCAGTAGTATGTCCTTGCTGTCCACTTGGATCAGGCAGTCGTCCAGATATGGGTAGATTTGTATCCCTTGTAGTCTGCAGAAGGTGATTACTGATGCCAGGCATTTCGTAAACACTCTGGGCACAGTAGATAAGCCAAAGGGCAATGCAGAGAATTGGTAATGGGTTGAACCTGCAAGAAATCTGAGGTATCTTCTGAAATCTTGTCTGATAGAGACATGCAGGTATGCCTCCTTGAAGTCCAATGTTACCAGCCAAGACTCCTTGCCCAGCATGGGAAGAAGCTGCTGTAATGTGAGCATCTTGAATTTTGGCACCTGTAGATATGTGTTTAGGATGGATAGGTCTAAGATAGGTCTCCAATCTTTGTCTTTTCTCGATACCAGGAAAAGTCTGGAATAAAACCCTTGACCTTGTTCTTTTATAGGTACCTCTTGAATTGCTTTCATGTCCATGAGAGCTGAAACTTGTTTTTGTGCCTCTGCCCTTTGATTTTGTGGCAGGTTTGGCATGCCTCTCATTTTTGGAAGGGTGTGAAAGTGGAACCTGTAGCCTCTGTCTATAATGTCCAGAATCCATTTGTCTTTTGTAACAATATGCCAATTTTATGAGAAGAATTTCAGTTTTCCGCCCAAAGGTGCTGCCATTAAAGCTTTGCTTGGCAGGTGTAGGGGGAAGTCATTGTGTCTGTTTTCTAAAAGACTGTGATCTATCTTCTCCACCTCTTGGGGTTGGTACTTGCCACTGTCTGGCTCTGAAAGATCCTTGAGGTTGTCCCCTGCCCCTTGGGTGCCTGTATCTGCCCCTTTGAGGTCTGTCTGTGGCTGGAAAGGACCAATTTTTTGAAGGCCAGTTTCTGCTGAAACGTGGAGGCTGTACCTGCAGGAAATCTTTCACTGTTTGCATTGATTTCGCTTTTTCCTCCATTTCCTTTAGCACCTCCTCAGCTTTAACACCAAACAATACATCTTTATGAAGGGGTGCATCTAATAATTTAGCTTTGACATGATCTGGTAAGGTTTGCTCTTTGAGCCAAGCATGCCTACGTATAACAGACACTGTAACAGCAGCTCTACATGAGGCCTCTAAAGCATCAAAACCACACTGCAAGGTATGTTTACCCACTTGCTCTGCACCATGCAACAAATCCTGCAACTCTTTTAAATCTGGTTGTTCTGGTTGTGTCATCTTGCTTTTCAGCTGAGATATCAAAAACTGTTGATACTTTAACATATGGAACTGACAGTTTAATGCCCTCATGGTTAAAGTGGCCGAGGTGTACACCTTTTTCCTCCACCTTTCTAAAGCTCTGGAATCTCTCTCTGAAGGTAATGGGTTTTTAGCAGTAGAGGCCTTAATTCCCTTGGGACCCTGTGAAATTGTTTCTGGGTCAGCAGTATGGCTTTTATATAGGAACTGGTGAGAATCAGGAACCCGGTAATACCTGTCTGGTTTAACAGGAGCTGGTGGCAAAGAATCAGGATTAAGGCTGGCTTCTATGTACACATCATCCAATATATCTAAAACAGGAGGGATAGCCAGAGGCCTATGCTGGGGGAGCAGGAGAAATTCCCTGAGCCTTTTCTTGGAATCTGAGTAATCTTGGCCTTCCCAGTGAAAGTGTTCCCTCAATGTATGCAGGGTTTCCCCAAAAGAGAAGTCCTCGGGGGGAGGGGGACCGAGGGAATAGACTCCTCTGCATCAGAGTCTTCGAATGGAGAATAGGCATAATCCTGGTCCTCAGATAGTTCTGAGGTAATAAAAGCTTGATCTGAGGAAGGGTAGTCTTCCTCTAATCTGGGCCTTTTGTCAGAGGGGGGGTTGAAAACCCCTGATAAGAGTAATCAAAATCCTCAGCCATTTTAAGCATCTGTTTTTTAGGCATGGTGCCTTGAGAGGGGATCTGAGGAACCTGTTTTTTGGTTTTCATGGCTGCTTTAGATTTAGTGAAGTCTTTAATAGAGAAGGAGGAAGGCCTGAAAACCCCTCGAGAAATGGCAGGCCTGTCGAAATTCTGAGTTTCCCTGCCAGGAGTGGCGTCGGGATCTGTAGTAGGAATGGGGGCCAAGGAGCCTGCGACCTCGGGTACTGAAGACACCGGTAATGCATTGTCATCGGTACTCAGCGGTTGCGTAGGCGCCTCTCTGAGTACCAGAGAACCGGTAGTCGGCCTTAGCGTGGTTTCAGTAGGTGGTGCGGACCTCGTATGTCGGTCCTTATCTTTGCGTGTTTTGCTCAAAACTGGAGTCGGAGTATCCGACGACATAATTACATTTTTTGCCAAAAAAGTGAAGGGTGAACTCCGCCCGACACTTAATAGTGCACTTATTGAATCTAGCACAAAAACGGCAGGCCGAGATGTCGTGGTCTGGGCCTAAGCAAGGTATACAGAAAGAATAGAAATCTTTATGCGGTATTTGCTTCCCACATGAAATGCAATTATTAACTTTACCTGACATCGGTCTGAGGCAAGAAAAGTTTCCCCAACGGGGTACTTAGCTTTCAAGAAGACTTCGGCTGAAATACTTTCGTAAATCTCAGGAGCTGGCCGACCGGCACTTGCGAACTGCTTCTGCTTCGGGCACCGCACGGCAAGAAAGACTGAAGAAAATGGCGGTGGCTGCCTCTTTTATACCCCTGCCGCACTGACATCAGGGAAGAAGCGACGACAACCGACGCCGGACCTAGACTTTGGAATTCGGCCGACCGAGGACCCGCCTGACGACAGGATAACCCATCTGTTATGACTGCAGCTGTATGCACGATGAACATCTAGCAGATCTAAGGGAAAAATTGAAGAGCAAACTTTGGCACCACTCAGAAGCATACAAACAGTCCTGGATACAGCAGATTTGTATCTGGACTACATTAGTTATAGAAAAGGTGGGAAACAAGTGCAGATGTGGACTTTTAAACCAGAAAGTTGAAAGACGAAAACACTGCCCAAACGGCTAATAAACTACAATTTCTGGGCCATAAACTACTCCTCTTGTGGTAGATTGGCTACCTAGTGCTTACCACTCCCACTGATAAGCTAAAAGGTTTCCCTCCAACACAGAAAGGCTTGGGGGGTTCAGATGCTTACATACAGTCCTGGATACAGCAAATCTGTACCTGGACTAGACTAGTTACAGGAAAGGTGGGAAACAAGTGCAAATGCGGACTTTTAAACCAGAAAGTTAAAAAAGATGAAAAACTGCTCAAATGGTCAATAAACTACAATTTCTGGGCCAGAAACCACTTCACTTGTGGTAGATTGGCTCCCTAGTGCTTACCACTCTCACTGATAATCTAGAAGGATTCCCTCCAACACAGAAAGGCTTGGGGGGCTCAGAAGCTTACCAACAGTCCTGGATACAGCAAATCTGTACCTGGACCAGACTAGTTACAGGAAAGGTGGGGAACAAGCACAAACGTGGGCTTTTAAACCAGAAAGTTGAAAGATATGGAAAAACTGCCCAAACAGCCAATAAACTACAATTTCTGGGCCAAAAACACTCCTCTTTTGGCAGAAAGAGTCCACATCTTGAGGGGTGCAGTTACCTCCTGTAATCTTGCAATCATTACAGTATAACTTCACATGAACCCATTTATCTGGTGAACAAATGGAAATAGATTAAATAAAAGAAATAACATTTATTTACTCTATGTTGATGGATTAGACCTCTATGTCAGTGTTAATTTTTTCAGGGGAAATCCAAGTTAGTATTCATACTGACAAGGGGAAATTTGGCCAGGGCACTATGTACCCAGAGCAGAGGCTTTTGGGAGAGGACACAAGATGTTGGCAGTGTGTGAGATGGTCACAGTGAGTGATGTGGAGTTGCTAAAACAGAGGGATTTGGTGGAAAAAGGAACTGCAGAAAAAAAATGAGTGATTGATTTATTGTGTGGAGAAATCCAGTGGCCGAGAAGACAAGGAATGTGGTGAGGGTGTACAGCAAAACAGGGAGGTGCACATAACAAGAGAGAAAAATTTATTGTTATGAGAAAAGAAGGATCTAGCAGAAGAATTGGCAGTGTAGTAGGGAGATATGGCAGAAGGATTATTTCAAGAAACCTATGAGGATACAGATATCATATTTGAAGATATGTAGAAGAAAAGAGATAGCCCGCATTCATCAAGTGAGAGAAAAACATTTTCTGAGATGGCAGGAGCAGCTTTGAGATATCAAGGAACTGAAGTACAAGTGGTAAAATGTTTGCCACATCTGGTAGTGAAAATATCATTCAAGAAAGTCATTGAAATGATAGATATTATACCTGGGAACAAATTATGATACAACCAAGTTACAAAAACTCAGATGTATGATCTTTCTATGCAACTAGATAAACATATTGTGATGTTACTTCTAAAATTGTTGTGGACATTTTTTGAACTGTTTGAAAGTACAATAGAGACATTTATCCCTAGAATGAGTTTGCATTAATATTGAAAAGAATACAGAATATTAAAAACGTACTTTTACAATTTAGAACAAATGAAATTTTGGATAAGTGATATCATTTTTAAATAAATGTGTGAGGAAGTAAAAAGTGTTAAAACAAATGATAAGCGGAATGTGTGGGCTGGGAAAAATGGAGAAATAAAGATTTTGTCAAGTATTGTGTTTATTTCAGGTTAGAGAGAGGTGAAGAATTGGGGTCAACCAAAAGCTTTTTTGTGGGGATAAAACATTTAATAAATTGGTAAAATACAATGTGGGGAAAGGAGACATTTAATTCAGACTCATGAAGGAGAATGTTGGAAACATAAAAAGAAGCGTAATTTCTGATTTGATTGTGAGGCAGAAGACAATGCAGAGATAAACAGAGGAGAGAGAAAAAGGAGGAGGAGAAAGTATAAAATAAGTAATTGGATAGGAGTAATGATGATAGTGGGGAAAATGAGGAGGAAGATGTTAGCGAGGAGGGGGTTGACCAAAGAAGCATTAAAAATCTACAGATAAAAAGCAAGTAATCTCCGTGGTATCCTCACTTTTTTCCACTTTATTCAAAATGATGGTAATAACAATACTAACTAATTATATAATTATATAGGTTTTTAGGGTTCTTGTACACAGACCTGAAGAAGTCTAGAAGGACGAAAGTGATCTTTGTTAACAATAGGTTATGAAAATAGAAACTGATTTTTACATGCAAAATGTATATGTATATATTTGGGTTCACTTCAGTTCACTGAACTTTCAATTCACTGACTTTCAATTCACTGACACCATTTCACTGAAATTCATTTCACTGAAACTTCATTTCACTGACAAGTATTATTACAAAGTAAATGGAATATGCCCCCTTCCCCACTGTAGTGCGACCCTGGAGTTAGAATATATAGTTAGGGGTGTGGGCAGAGCCCCCATCGGGGGTGTGGGGGCAGCCCCACTTACTTTTTACTAAGCAATATTATATCAAAACGTAAGAATATCATATGAAATGAAGTGGGGGCTGCGCCCCACCCCATGTGGGGGCTCTGCCCCCCCACACCCCCCAACTATATATTCTAACTCCAGGGTCGCACTACAGTGGGGAAGGGGGAATATTCCATTTTATTGCTAATAATAGCTGTCAGTGAAATGAACTTTCAGTGAAATGAATTTCAGTGAAATGGTGTCAGTGAAATGAAAGTCAGTGAATTGAAAGTTCAGTGAACTGAAGTGGACCCATATATAATTTTTGATCGCAAAATGAACTAAGGTTGATATATTTCCAGCCATGTAGTATATTGCCTTGCATAAAATCACAGACTTAATAATTTGGTTAAATAAGATGTACCATTAAAGTACATTAGGGCTATATATTATTATGACAGCTACTAGGTAGGGCAGGACCAGCTCGAATGTCACACTGATGGGGGAAGGGATGTGAATTTAACATGTCTACCAATAACACTTTGTTTTACAGCACAGTAAACCACTCCCATGCCTGATAAAAAGTATATATATATTTAGAAAGCTTGTGAGGAAATTATTACTCTATTTTTGTTTTACTTGGATCGCTTGTCTGTGTACTTAATAAAGGATTTTCAACTGGAAAAAGACTGCCTGTCTTGCTTGGATTACTTTCAAATACTTAGTAATACTGTAGAATTATATATTTTCTATTATTACTTTTTGACTTGACGAGTTTACGTTCGCTACTTCTACTACTATTGTCTGATCTGATTAATATACAGTGATTAACTAGAAATATATGGACTGAAAATCTTCCACACAGAGAAGTTTCTTACACTGTTTTGTTTTTAAAAAATCTACAGATAATGACAAAAGATAAAGAAACCTCTGTGCAGAATAGATATGAAATATTAGGAGAAGGGGAAGACTTGGGGGAGAGATATGGTTTCAAAAGAGAAAATGTAGAAAAAAATTCAGTTGGGGAAACAGTTAAAATTAGGAAAAGAAAGTTAAAAATTGACTAAGGAAAACAAAGAAAGAAAAAGAGAAGTTTGAGAATTCTGTAGGTTAATGTGAATAGCATTAAAATCACAATAGGAGATATCCTTAAAATGTTGCAAATGACAAAAGCAGGATAAAACTGTATTGTTAGATGCAAGAAATTTAAAGTCAGATGGAAAAATTTGAGGAGGGAGTGTGGTGTGGAATTGAGGCCTGAGTGATGTTCAGGATTGGCAGCTATATGGAAAGAGGGTAAGAAAAAAACATTATATTCTATAGTAGTAGATCTAGTAGAGCATTTATTATAGATTATTTAACAAGAGAAGAGATTTATAGAGTTTTTTGTCTATATAATGATACCATGTAAAGAGAAAGATTATTGAAGGAATTATGTCCGTATACTGTGATTAATGAGTTGGTTATTATGAAGGGAAAGGAAAGTTGTGTAAAATCTTAGCATAACCATAGATATCCTTTTCTTCCATGTTGCAGTATTCACTAGTGGGTTTACCTTCTTCCGATTGGCTTGTCCAGCCAGGTTTCCAAAGCTTTTCCAGTCCCAGAAGGTGAGTCAGACATCTGACGTGTTGGCAGGTATGTGGGCCATAAATATGATGTCTGCACACACTGGCCCTCAGAACCAAGAAAGCCCCAGATAGAGCCAGTCTTGATGGCTTAGCCTGTACAGAAGCCAAGGAGAGCAAGTGCAAGGATAAGAGGGGGATGGTGGGAGGGAAGGAATACTTCAACATGGAAGAGAATGACATCTATGGTTAAGGTAAGATTTTACACAACTTTCCTATGTCTTTCTATTCCAATGTTGCACTATTCACTACTGGGTGAGTACAAAAGCTCACTGGTGGCTGGGAGGTGGTCTGGATGAGGATTCCAGGAACCCATTCAGGATAGCCATGGCAAATCCTGCCCTGGCCCTGGAAATGTGGTCCAATTTACAGTGTCTGGTGAAGGTGTATACACAGGACCAGGTAGCTGCTTCCAGAATGGCGTTGGTGTCTAGACCTTTGAAAAAGGCTCCAGAGGAAGCCATGGCTCTTGTGGAATGGGCTCTGACATTGGCTGACAATGTCTTCCCATGGTGTGTGTAACAAAAATAAATGGTTCTAGCAATCCAAGAGGAAACGGTTTGTTTTCTCACTGCTTTACCCCAGAGCCCTGGGATGGAAGGAAACAAATAGCTGGCCTGATTTGCATAAAGGCTTGGTCTTATGCAAATAGAATTGAAGTTGCCTGTGGACATCCAGGGTGTGTAGGACACTCTCACTGTCTCTCTGAGGATTAGGAAAAAAGGTGGGTATGTGAATAGCCTGATTCAGGGAAAGGTCATTGACCACCTTGGGGGTGAAGGAGGGATTAATCCTGAGGGTGACCCTGTCCACATGGAAAAACTAGGATGGGTGGGGTAGCCATAAGGGCTTGGAGCTCCGAAACCCTCCTGGCTGAGGTCAGAGTGACTTGCATTACTGCATTCCAAGTGCAAAATTTCAAGTCAGCCTTGCCAACTGGTTTGAAGGGTGGCAGAGTAGGTTTTTCTAGGACATAGTTAAGGTCCCAGGAATGAGGGGTTGGTTTTCTGGGGGGGTCTTAAGTGTAAAACACCCTTTAGAAATAGCTTGGCTGGGATTCTCGAAGCTAGCAGAGGTTCCATAGGCAAGCAAGCAGAAATGGCAGACAGGTGTGCTTTTAAAGAGGAGTAAGACAAGCCTGTCTTCAGGAGTTCACACAGGTAGGACAGAATCAGAGGCAGGTCGCTGTCCAGCACCTCCATCTGTCTTTTGTGACACCAGCTAGAAAACCTTCTCCATTTCGAGAGATAAGATTTTCTTGTGTTGGGTTTTCTGGCCTCCTGAAGGACTGAGAGCATGTCCTCATTGTACAGGTGTCTGAAGGGAATCAAAAACCTATCAGCCACAGGGAGAGGTGCAGGGATCTCCACTGTAGGTGAATCTGCGTCCCCTTGTGTTGTGTGAATAGATCCACTGAGGTGGGTAACTTGTGGTGAATGCCCTTGGAGCGATAAAGTAGGGGGAACCAGTGTGGCCTTGGCCAGTAGAAAGTCACCAACACAATTTTTGGTGAGTCCTGCTGAATTTTCAGTAGGATTCTCTGGATCAGAGGGAAGGGGGGGAAGGCATAGAGGAATCCTCTCTTCCAATACATTAAGAAGGCATCTGTTTGCAGTGCCTTGGGGTGGTGAGCTCTGGAGTAGTAGCTCTGATGTTGCCTGTTTGTGGAAGAGGTGAGCAGGTCTACCTGTGGAATACCCCACCTGTGGATCAGATCTAGGAAAACATCTCTTGACAGCATCCATTCATGACTGTCTGAGGCAGTTCTGCTTAGGAAGTCTGCCTGACAATTGTATTGGGATGGGATGTAGGCTACCTGGAGGGAGATCCCCTGGGAGATAGCCAGATCTCATACTTGTAGAGCTAGCCTGCAGAGGACGTAGGACTTGTCCAGGTGCCCTGTCTGAGGAAAGGCTGGAAGGCTTGCAGGGCAAAAAAGAATGGCTGACATTTCCTTGAAGTTGATGCACCAGTGTTTGTGTTTGTCTGTCCACAAAACTTGCACCGTTCTTGTGTCCAGAGTGGCTCCCTAACCCAGATCTGACAAGTCTGTGTGCACAATTTGGGAAACGGAGGGCATTTGCAGAGGGAGGCCTGGGTTCTGGGAAACCTGGGCCAGCCACCACTTCAGTTCTTGGTGGAGGCAGGGGAGGAGTGGGATCCTTAACTTAAGGGGGTGTGAGTGCTGTGTCCATATCGAGCACAGATACCATTGCATTTTCCTCATGTGTAGCCTTGCAAGAGGTAGCATGGGAATAGTGGCTGCCATGTACCCAAGGAGTCTGAGGAACTCCCTTGCAGTCAGGATGGGTGAGAGGAGGGCAGACTGTGATGGTGGCTCAAGGAAAGTACTCTTTCCTCTGGTAGGAAGGCCATCCTGAGGTCTGTCCTGATTCTGCATCCTAGGAAGACAATGTCTTGTGTAGGATTTAGTTGGGATTTGGGGAAGTTTATGAGGAACCCTAGAGACTGCAGCAGGAGCAGAAGCTCCTTTGTGTGGGTGGGGAGGGTTTGTTTGTCTGCTGCTTGAATGAGATCATCTAGGTATGGGAAAATTTGCATTCCCCTTGTACTGTAGTAAGCAATGACTGGGGCTAGGCATTTTGTAAATACCCTTGGTGCAGTGGAGAGACCAAAAGGCAAGGCACAGAAATGAAAATGAGAGGAGCCTGCTTTGAATCTGCAGAATTTCCTGGAGGACAGTTTTATGGGAATGTGCAGGTAGGCCTACTTTATGTCCAGGGTCACCATGAAGGCCTGTCGAAGGAGGAGGGGAAAGAGAATGGGAAGTGTTATCATCCTGAAGGAGTGGACCTTAAAGAAGAGGTTCAGATGGGAAAGATCTAGGATGGATCTCCATGGTCCTTCCTTCCTGGGCACCAGAAAGGTTCTGGAGTAGAAGCTTTTCCCTCAAGTTGAGGGGGGAACTAGCTCTATAGTGCCTTGGAGTAACAGTTTGTTTATGACCTCTGGTAGGAGGGGTATGAAAGAGGGATAGGTAGTCTTGGAGGAGCAGAGATCCAAGACATGAAGCAACCCTCCTTCAGTTTTGTCAAAACCCATTTGTCAGATGTCACTAGGGTCCATGCAGGGATGCAGTGAGAGAGATGGGCAGATAGATGTATAGTGGGAGGAGGTCAGGGAAGAAAGGGAGTCAGGAAGTCAAACACTGCCTGCCCTTTCTGGAAAGGGAGATCTGTGGGACAGTTGTCTGAGGAGTCTTAGAAGAAGATTGTCTTCTGTGGGGTCTTCTAGATCTGGAGGGGGCAGAAGGCCTAGAAGTTTTCCTTTTGAATTGTGCTTAGCTGGATAGTTTCTCTGGAACTTTGGGATTGGAGAGGCAAGGCGATGCTTTAAGTCTTGGAGTTCTTTCTCTTTTTGTTGGAGTGACTTGAAAAGGTCAGCCACCTTGGTGCCAAAAAGAGCAGAGTGATCCAAGGGTGCATCCAAGAGTTTGGCCTTGAAGTCATCCAGGAGGGGCTGAAGACGCAGCCAGGAGTATCTATCTCCTTAACACAGAAGCAGATGCAGCTGACCTGGCAGAGGCCTCAGCTGCATTACAGGCACACCTGAAAGAGTGCTTATTAACTTGAGAGATGAGCCCGAGCAAGTAAGACAGAGATGCCTTTGCAGCACACTCAGGGATATCACTGATATCTTTAGAGGCTTTGTCTTGTAAAGCTAAAGAGTATTTGGCCATGTATGACCGGTAATTCGCAGCCCAAAAATATAGGGTAGCAAAAGTGTAAATCTTCTTTCCCCACCTCTCCATGGCCTTGCTGTCTTTATCTGTAGGCAGGACAGTGGTAGGAGTGAGATGTTTGGTAGCCCTATCAGTAGCAACAGAAATAGTAGCAGGGTCTGCTGGGGGGCACTTGAATAGCATTTTCTCTGCATCAAGTATCCTGTATAATCTGTCTGCCCTTTTAGGGGCAGGTGGCTGGGAATCTGGATTCAAGCATGCTGCAGCAAAACCATCCAAGAAGGCAGGCTGAACAGGTGGAATACGAGCCGGATTAGGAGACTCCATCTGGATCAAGTCATAGAATCTGTTTTGGGCCTCAGACATGTCTGAGCAATCCCATTTAAAATGTTCTTTTATAAGGTTGACGGTATCCCCAAAGGTAAGATCTTCCACAGGGAGTCAGGTTCTGCAGAGACTTCTTCCGGGGATCTATACACCAGAGAGGAAGAAATCTGTGAAGAGTAGGACAAGCAGTCCTCTGAGGAGTCTGACATTTCCTCCTCTGCAGGGTGGCTAGGTGTTCTCTCAGGCAGGAGAGGCCGAGGGCTGAGAAGAGGTGGAGCAGCCGAAGGAAGGTCTGCAGTAGGCCTAAAGGCCAGGAAAACATTGTAGAGGCTCTGGCTGAAAGCTTGCCAGTTGGGCAAGCCTTCCGGGGTTGGCGGAATATGTCTCATATTTTGTTTCTTCTTGGTGGGCCTAGTTGGTGTCTGGCTGGTAGTAGGCCTGGAGTCACAGAAGGAATGGTTGAGGCCTGGTCTTGCTTTTAATAGAACAGTTATGGAGGGATCAATCTGACAATGAAAATATGTTATGAAACATGGAAAGAGTGGTGGGTAGTGGTTAAGAAAAATACAAAGAAGTATATCTGGAGATGGAGAGAACTGATAAAACATATAAGAGAGATTACAGGAAAATAGTATGAAGACATGAGGCAGGCTGTTTTAAAAAAATGAGTGACTTGTATAAATAAAAATTGAGTTGTGGAAGTGTATTTGCAGAACAATATTTAAGAGGAAGAAAAGGGGAAGAATGTCCTTTTTTACTGAATATGTTAGGAAAAAAGAAAATATGATAAGTTTGAAAGATATATGCAGTTCGAGAGGATGAGTATAGTGGAGAAATTTTTCTGATATGGTTTAAAATAGTGAGGAAGGGGGGAGGGAGGCTTGGGAAGTAGAAAAAAATGAAGAGAGTGTAAATTGACATTAAATAAGAACAACACTTTTAAAAAATTGAAGCAATGGAGTCAGTGAATGTAGAGTCAGTGCTGAGGAAGAATGGTATTAGTTATGAAATGTAAAAGATAATGAAAGAGGAATGAAAGAAGAATTTTGTAGAATTTTATAGAAATTTTAAAATAGTAATTAAAAAAGATACACAAAGAGGAAATTTGTGAAAAAATGGTTAGATTAATTTGGAAGACGGGAGAAGAGTGAAATTAAACATTTACATCCAATAACATTGATTAACATAGATTATAACATGTTAATGAAGATTTTATAGAAAAGAGTAGAGCAAATTATGCAAAAGTGTGTGTGTATGTGTGTGTGAGGGGTTTATGCTACAAAAAGGTAGAAAGAGTAAAAAATGTTATGAATTGGGAGACGAGTAGTAGATGATACTGTGGAAAAAAACAGATGTTAAGTTGATGTGACAGGATACAGTTAAAGCTTATGAAAGAGTAAATAATAAAGCTTTATGGGACATGATGTATGCTTACAGAATAAAAGTGAAGTTTTTGAAAGTAATAATGTCTGCATATGATAGGGAGAATTAGTACTATATTAAGTGGGTGATTAAGCAAGAAAATAAAGACGAGAAGAGCTCTTCAGGCATGGTTGCCCTATAAGTGGCATGTTATTATGAAGATTATGAAGAGTATAGAAGGAAAGATACAGAAAACATTTTGGAGAAATATATTATGAATAGGGAAGAGTGGGAATGCTTATTGTGTTAGATTATGCAGATTTAGTTGTAGTGATGAATAACAAAGGTTGGATGAGAGAAATATTGGAAGGCATGGGTGCTTCATTAAGAAAGATAGGTTTAAATAAAGGTAAGGAAAAAGAAGAGGAGGAGAGAGAGAGAGTGAAAATAGGAAGTATGGCAGAGAGAAGAAAACACTGGCTGGGAAGAATCCTTCAGCTGTTCAACAAAAAGCAGTTCAAGTTCCAGCTTTGGTGCAAGACATGACTGAGTAATCTAGAAGAAAAAATAAGTTTATTAAAAATGAAACAATGAAGGAGTATATCAACTTAAATAATAAAAGGCTGGAAAAATGGAAGAAGATTTAAATAGATATTCAGATGAGCTGGTAAAAATGCAAAAATCAGAATTCAAGTGAAGAAAAGCCTGGCTGAGTATGAGACTGCTCAAGAAAAGATGTCTCAAAAATGTTAGAGTTAGGGAAAATCTGAAATTTTCTTCTGTACCAGAGAAACTGGAAGGAACAGACTGTATTCATTTTATGAAAGCACAAATAAGCAACAGGACTGGTACTCCACAGCAGTTGTTGTTAACTGAAAGGCCACATTATGTTTATGCTCCAAACTTGGCCATGAGAAAGCACCCAAGACCTCTAATATTAAAGATGCAAACCAACCAGCAGAAAGAGTTTATTATGATAAAACTGTGGCAGAAGGACAAAGTACTAAAAGTTGTAGACAGCAGACTGAATGATTACTTACTGTACATCAAGTAGAAAAGAAGTAGGGAATGTTGAGAGGCAGATTCAAGCTGCTGTATCCAGCTATTCTCAGAATATTTTTTTCCTGGAGGTTCAAAGTCATATTTTGATGCACAACATACTAAGGAGGAAACATGAAAGTTTAGCCATCAAAAATGAGCCATCAAACAGAAGGGCACTCTGATTCTTTTCTTCTGATAATAAAGCTCATAGAGAGACTATGCCAACCTTTTACAATGTCCCAAAATAAAATTCTTGAGAGAGAAAGAAAAGCACAGGAGTTGACTAGAAGAACTAGGAGTACATTGGAAATAAACCAGAGACTGGAGGTGGGAGACAGTGATAATCAGGAAGAAAACTAGAAACACAGAAATTAATCAATAAATAGGATTACTAAGCAGCAATCACATTTGTGGAATGTGGCAGTAAAAAAAAAAACCTGGAAATACTGGACTTTCGTTTAACATTTGTTGATCGGGAAAGTCCAACTAGGACAGAACATATTTTCAGCAAAGGTCCAGGAAGAAACCCTCAAGATGCATGTCTTTGGACTTTTTTGACTTTGTTAAACATGTAGGGAACTCAAAAGCATATTCCCTACTTTATGTCTTTAATACTTGGCAGAACATTAAGGAGGGGGATGACAAAGGAAAGAGGTAACTGCAAATAAAACAATGTATATTTATACATATCATGCATGTTATACAATAAAACATTTAGAGTTATTTGTGTGTGGGTATGTGTTATAGGTAAATGCATGCCCCTTTTCTAGTTCTAGTTCTAAGAAATGTAGGCATGGGAAAGTACAGTTGTGTACACTTACCATAAATGTAGATGTTCAAGTGTATTCACTGTTGCAGTCATTACATTTGGGTAATCTGCTGGCAGGTTGCCCTCAGTCGGCCTGAATAACAAAGTCGTGGGTCCTGTTTCGGTTGCTGTCGCCTCTTCCATGACATCAGGTCATCAGGGGTAATGTAGCCGACGCCATTTTCTTTAGTTTTTCTTGCCCCCGATGTCAGGTGCCCCCAAAAAGGTAGCAATATATATATATATATATATATATATATATATGTATATATATATATTATATATATATATATATATATATATATATATATAAACTTTACCTTCATCTACAAGCAAATACACCACATAGGTTGTAGAAGATAAAAAAGGGAAGATAAACAGCACAATGACAGGGGGATGGTGGGAGGGTAACTTGGACTGAAACAGTGAATACACTCGAAAATGTACATTTATGGTAAGTGTACACAACTGTACTATATTCTTCGTGTTTCACTGTTGCAGTCATTACATTTGGGTAGAATCCCAAAGCTATGGATGGGAGGCTGGGGCTTAAACAGCATTACGTGTGGCTATAAGGCCCTGCAGCACTGCAGTGGCAAAGCCTGCCCTGGACTTAGAGTAGAGAGGCAAATGGTAATGCTTTGTAAAGGTGTGAACAGAACTCCAAGTAGCAGCTTCTAGAATGTCTTTGGTTGGTACTCCTCTGAGAAAGGCTGCCGAAGTTGCTGCAGCTCTGGTGGAATGAGACCTAATGCCCTTGGGCACAGGTATACCATGGTGTAAGTAGCAGAAATGGATGCAGTGGCTTATCCACTTTGAAATTGTCTGCTTTGAGATAGCCTTTCCCTCTGATCCTGCAGCATATGACACTAGTAATTGCTCAGTTTATCTTAGAGCTTTTGTCCTGCTCAAGTAGAATCTTAGTTGTCTGTGTACATCCAAGGAATGCAGAATTCTCTCCCCTTTGTTCTGCGGATTTGGATAAAACGTTGGCAGATGAATAGTTTGGTCCACACTGGAAACCACCTTAGGCATAAAAGTAGGATTTGTCCTCAGAGACACCCTGTCTGGGTAAAATATGATAAAGGGCTCTACAGCCATGAGGGCCCTGTAGCTCTGAAACTCTTCTTGCTGAAGTAATTGCCAGTAGCCGAGCTGTCTTCAATGATAAGAAGTTTATATCAGCAGTAACGACTGGTTCAAATGGAGGCAGGGTGAGGTTTTCCAACACATAATTGAGGTCCCATTCAGGTAATGGTAATCTTCTAGGAGGCCTTAGGTTTTTGGCTCCTCTAAGATACTGCTTTAGAAAAGGATGTGAAAAGATAGGTGGCTCTGTATTGTAATGAGCCGAAATGGCAGAGGCATGGATTTTGATTGATGAGAAAGATAGGCCTTTGTCAAGCATCTCAGTTAAGTATTGTAATATCTGAGGAATATGTGGTTCTGCTGTATCTGTTCCTTGTGCTTGATTCCAAGCACAGAATCTCTTCCATTTGTCAGCATAAGATTTTCTAGTACTAGGCCTTCTAGCTTCCAAAATGACATCCATCACAGCTTTACTGAGTGGTGTCATTCGTATGATTACATGATTAGCCATGCTGCCAGGTTCAGAGTTTGTAATTGATTGTGCAGGATCTGATTGTTTTGCTGGGACAGTAGTCATGGTCTTTGAGGGAAGGTCCAAGCTGGGTACTGAGACAATTTCCTTAGGATTGGGTACCAGTATTGGCAGGGCCAGTCTGGGGCAAATAATATCATCTTTGGCTTCTCTTGTCTGACTTTTAGCAGGACCTTGGCTAGAAGAGGCAGGGGAGAAAAGGTGTAAACTGACAGGTTTTTCCAACTGAAGGATAGAGCGTCCACTTTCCATGCTTGGCTGTGATAAGTCTGTGTGCAGAATCTTTTCAACTGAAAATTTTGAGGAGAGGCAAATAGATCTATGTCTGGGCTCCCCCATTTCTCTGTTATCATGCTGAATACTTGTGGATTTAGTTTCCACTCGTGAGGATCCATCAGGTTTCTGCTTAAATCGTCTGCCAGAGTATTCTTTTTTCCTGGCAGAAATTGAGCTTGAAGATTTATTTGGTAGGTCAAAGCTGTGCCCCACAGTGCCATGGCTAATCTGCAAAGGGGGTAGGAGTGTGTGCCCCCTTGCTTGTTTATATACCACATGACTGTGGTGTTGTCCATCTTTATCAGTAGTTTTCCTGGATGAAGTAAGTCCTTAAAGGCTATTAGGGCATTTTGAGCAGCTAGCATCTCTTTCTGGTTGATATGTAGATGCATTTGATTTGGTGCCCATATGGCCTGAATGCATCTTCCTGCCATGTGGGCCCCACAGGCATAATCTGATGTATCTGTTGTTAAGGTTTGGCTGGCAGGGGGTAGAGTAAAGGGCCGTCCCATCTTTTGGTGACAGGCCTTTACCTGCCATAGAAACTCCTGTTGCAGGCAGGGGATGACAGGAATCATTGTTTCCAGACTGTGTGAATGTTGACTCCATAAACTTTTTAGGTACCACTGAAGTTTCCTCATATGCAGTCTTGCATATGGAATTAGTAGGATGCAGGATGCCATGAAGCCCAGAGCCTGCAGAATTTGTCTTGTGGAAGACTGGGTTTTTGTTGCCATCAATTTGAAGTAAGTAGTCAGTTGCCTTTGTTTGTCTGGCATGAGATAAGCCATCTGGGCAGTTGTATGCAAGCTTGTACCCAGGAATGTTATATTTTGAGAGGGTACCAGTTGTGATTTCTTTTCATTTATTGTGTACCCTAAGCATGCTAGAAGCCTTTTCACAAATACCAGGTGTTATAGAAGAGTGTCCTTGTTCTCTGCTTGAATGAGACAATCGTCCAAGTAAGGATATATTTGAATACTTCTTTGTCTGCAAAATGCAATTACTGGTGCCAGGCACTTTGTAAAGACCCTGGGCGCAGTAGATAAGCCAAAGGGCAGTGCAGAGAATTGGTAATGCATTAAGCCAGCCTTGAATTTGAAGTATCTTCTGCACGACTGTCTTATTGGGACATGCAGGTATGCCTCTTTTAAGTCTAAAATCACCAGCCAAGCATTCTTGCCCAGCATGGGCAGAAGCTGTTGCAAAGTGAGCATTTTGAATTTTGGAATGTTCAGGTATGTGTTCAAAATCAATAAAACTAGTATTGGCCACCAGGCCTTGTCCTTTCTGGGTACCAATAACAGTCTTGAGTAAAAACCTTGTCCTTTTTCCTGTTCTGGTACTGTCTGAATGGCCCCCATATCCATGAGGGACGTAACCTGTTTCTGTGCCTCTGCCCATTGTTTTTTTGGCAGGTCTGGCCAACCATTTGTCATTGGCATAGTGTGGCAATGAAATCTGTATCCCTGTGATATGATGTTCAGTACCCACTTGTCCTGGGTTATTAACTGCCAATTTTGAGCAAAAAGTGCAAATTTTCCCCCTATGGGTGCTGCCAAAAGATAAGTGCTTGGTGTAGGCAGAGGGAAGTCATTGGGATTGCTTTCTGTAGGTTTGCACTTTATCTCCTCCAGATTTGGAGGTGGATGCACCCCATTGCTTTGACCTATATGTGTCCTGAGCTTGGTACTTGGAACCCTTAGGGCATCTGGATTTGCCCCTTTGAGCTCTGTCTGACACAGGAAAGGACCAATGTTTTGTAGGCCAGTGTCTACTGAATCTAGGTGGCTGCACTTGTAAGAAATCTTTAACAGTTTGCATAGACTTAGCTTTGTCTTCTACTTTATTTAAAACCTCTTCTGCCTTAATACCAAACAGAGAATCATGCTGTAAAGGTACATCTAGTAATTTAGCTTTAACATGATCAGGCAAATTTTGTTCCTTTAACCAGGCATGCCTCCTAATCACAGATCCAGTAACTGCGGCCTGCAGGAGGCCTCTAAAGAATCAAAAGCACATTGCAAAGTATGCTTTCCAATTTGTTCAGCTGCATGCAATAATTCCTGCAATTCCTTATTTTCTGCACATTCTGAAATCAACCTCATTTTCTGTTTCATCAATCCCATAACATGTTGTTGGTACTTACGCATATGAAATTGACAGTTTAAGGCCCTAATTGCCAAGGTTGCAGATGTATAAACCTTTTTTCCCCATCTGTCCAGCACCCTTGAATCTCTGTCGGAGGGGGTAGGGTTTTTGCTGTTGAGGCCTTAACTCCCTTTGGACCCTGTGAAATAGTTTCAGGATCAGCAGCAGGGTTTCTAAATAAAAATTTATGAGAGTCAAGGATCCTGTAATACCCATCAGGCTTAGTGGGAGCTGGAGGTAAAGAGTCAGGGGTCAGGTTTGACTCCAAAAAAACATCATCCACAATGTCTAACACAGGGGGAATGGCTTAAAGGCTTGTGCTGAGGGAGGAGGAGGAAATCCCTGAGCCTCTTTTTTGATTCTGAGAAGTCTTGACTCTCCCAGTGAAAATGCTCCCTCAAAGTATGCAAGGTTTCTCCAAATGAATAATCCTCAGGAGGAGATGCAGATGGAATAGACTCCTCAGCATTAGAATCCTCATAGGGAGGTAAAGATAATTCCTGATCAAAAGAGGAATCAGAAGAAATAGAAACTTGATCTGAAGATTCATAGTCAGTGTCTTGCCTAGGCCTCTTATCTGGAGGGGGATGTGTACCCCTAATCAAGGTAATAAGGTCTTCAGCCATTTTGATCTGTTTTTTAGGCATAGAGGCCTGTGCACGTGGCTCAGGCATCGTTTTTCTAGTTTTAGAAGGTGTGTTTTCCTTTGGTTTTGCAGCTTTCTTCAGTTTGATATAAAAATGTTGAGGTCTGAATACACCCTCAGAAGCCGGTGCCTGCTCAGCGGCTCTGGACCCATCCGAGGGAGATACATCCATTGGTCCAATACCTTGAGTATTTTGTGGCATGCCGGACTCCACATGGGTGTCGGTAGAGGCCTGCGACTTGAAGGTAGCTGGTATCAGGGGCTACGAAAGCGCCTCACTGAGTACCGGTGAACAAGTGACTGGCTGAGGAGAAGCTTAGTCATCGGTTTTGGATCTCGACTGCCTTTCTCTGTCCTTTTCTTTGCATTTTTTATGTACTCCGGTAGTCGGATTGCTATCCGATGACATTTCTGGGTAGTTAAATCTGTTTCCAAAATACTTAGATGCAATAATATACCTACGCTTAACAGTGCGTTGGTTAAATCTAGCACAAAGCCGACAGCCAGGCACATTGTGATCAGGGCCTAGGCAAGGAATACAGTATAAATGGAAATCCTTATGAGGTATTTGCTTCCCACAAGTAATACAATTATTAACTTTTTCTGACTTCGGTAAAAAGCAAGAAAAAAGTTTCCCCAACGGGGTACTTAGCTTTATTGAAGACTTTGGTTCTGAAACTCAAACGTGAATATTTCAGTAGTCGGCCGACCGGCACTTGTGAAATGCTTCTGCTTTGGGCACCGCGCGGCAAGAAAGACTGAAGAAAATGGTGTCGGCTACATGTTTTATACCCCTGACGACCTGACGTCATGGAAGAGGAGACAGCAACCGACACAGGACCCAAGACTTTGTTATTCAGGATGACTGAGGGCAACCTGCCAGCAGATTATCCAAATGTAATGACTGCAACAGTGAAACACGAAAAACACCATTAAAAGAGAAGAAAGCATGGACAAAATCATGTTTCAGATAATAGGCTGTAATCTTAGGTTGCTGAGGTGAGACATGGGTTTTAAAAATATACAGAGCATGATATAAATAAAATGTATATGCTTTTCTTACTTTTGCATATGGGAAATGACTGGATTATGGCCCTTGAATTGATCTAATAACACGTTTTAAGTGGAAGCAAATAAATAACTTGTAGCTGAAGGCAAATGTGTATCTGGTTCTCATGTTTCTGTGGAGACAATCTGATGAAGGAAATAAAAAGCAGAATATTTTTTCTTTCAAAGGCAAAAAGATAATGTTTTTAGAAAGCATTCAAGTTGTTTTCTACACCAGGAATAAAGATAAGACAAAAAGAGACTGTTGGTGTAAGTAGAAGCTCAGGCTTTACCATGCATCTTAGCATGGATAACCTTCTTCATACATCAATTAAAGCCCGTGAGTGTAGCTGTCAATCTGGGATAACTGTTCCTATTAGGAGGGTTACACACTTCATTATTTGAAGATGTACATAGTTTATGCATTTGTATTAAGTTAATGGGTTATGGGGTGTGTTTGTTTTTTGTTTGAGGGGTGTTTATTAAAACAAATTATCTTGTAAGTTGTGATAAAGGTTCAAATGAATATAATAAGAAACAACTGTATAAAAGATCAATCTGCCAAATATTAGTGTATGCATGCACCACAAAATCTGAAGCTAAATATTAAAAAAAAAAATGTTATCCATAACAGGTGGGAACAATAAATTCTTATCATAATGGCAACACTTTTCATATCATCTTTCAATATGAATGGTCTCACAGGTATATACATAAAAGAAAAAGTAGTAAACTGCATTAAGAAATGCAGAGTGCAATAGTAATCTTACAGGAGACACACTTGGAAAGAAAGGAACATATGGATTTGAAAAAGAAAGGATTTCAGGATGCATAAACTGAATGGTCAGTTTGCATTAATGAATTCACTACAGCGTAAAAATTAAAGGAAAGTATTTAAATGTTATTTTATTAATAGTGTATGTGTTGAGTCTGATGAAGAGTCTGACAGAGGACAAGAAAGTGCTTACTTTTTAACAATAATAAACCTCTTCAACACCTTTAACCTGAGCCATGTTTATCTGCTTAATGTTTGATTTGGATTTATTGTTTTTGTGCTGAGAGGAGCTTAATTCTCTGGGTTTTCCTACTTTATTATTTCAGGATAGTTATTCAGTGGGATATCTGAGATAAAGGAAAAGAGAAGTGCTTACATTAATTGCTATAGGAGCTCCAATAGTGACAGAAGATGGAAATAAGATAATGGTAAATTTGTAGTAGAATGTGGCTGCTGGCAAGGGAGGATTACATCTAGAATGTATTTGCATTAAAAACTAAAACTACTACAGTGGAGCTTAAGAAAATTCTGGGAGAAATAATCAGCTTTCAGCAGGAAATATTACTTATAGGTGGGGACTGGAATTTGATTTGTAACAGTTGAGGATGTATTGAGGAGCCTAGAAGGGAAATATAACAAAACGGTATATTTTTGAAGAAATTTATAAAAATATTTGCTATGGAAGATGTGAATTCAGCAGTAGGAGCTCAGAGAGAATTTACATATTATTCGCCAAGGTACAGAAACTGGGGTAGGCTAGACAGAAATTATACTTCACAGGAACATGTACATGTATTTGAAAGTTTTGAAAAGCATCCAATAACTATTTTAGATTATGCACCATTAATATCTTAAATAAAAATGCAGGGCAATGAAATAAAAATGAGATACTGGTGATTCTGTACCTATCTGTTAGAGTGAAATTTAAGGAATGGGCAGTGGAAATTATTCTAGAATTATTAGAGAAGACAGATATTTCTTCAGAAAATATAGATAGGGAGTAGGATAAAATGAAAGTGGAGTTTAAAAATTGGGTAGAAATAAAATAGATTTGATTAAGAAGTGACAAGAATTATTTAGAGGGACTGACAAAGTTTAAAGTATTACAGAATAGGGGGAATCTCAAAGAATAAGAAAAGACACAACTGCAGAATGCAAAAGAGAAAGTAAGGAACTACCTGGATAATATGCGTGTTTAGAAAGACTACTGTTAAGCAGCTGCTTTTTGATAACTCCAGAGCGCACACTTTTAGCAAAGCGGCTTAGGCAATAGAAAATAGTTGCTGCCACACTTAGAGAGCCTATAACAAGGTAAATAACCAGAGGTCCTGTACAGGTATTAGAAAGATTTTTGAAATTTTATGAAAATCTGTATAAAGCAGAGAAATGTGGAAATCAAGAAAAAGTACATATGGTAATGTTTATGGAAGAATTGAATATACCAAAGTCAGAGGTCACTGAGGCTCAATTACTAACAGGATAGGAGGAGATGAGATGAAAATGGTAATGTATAACCAATCTACAGGAAATTCCCCAGGAACAGATGGCATTCCTATGGAAGTTTGGAAACTAAGATGAAAGAAAATGATATAGATCTAGAAGGTTTTGTTTTCACAATATTTTAAAAGGAGGAGAAGCACCAACATCCTGGAAGAAAACTGTGATGGCTGTAACACTTAACAATGGTTTAATTCTGGTGGCTGCCAAAAAAAGCAATTACTAGAAAATGGAAATCAAAGTCTAAACCAAGTATACTAGAATTAGTGAATACAGTAACAGAGATAAAAGAACTGGAAATGGGATCTTTACAAAAGTGTAGGAGCAAATTACATAGAAAAATTGGGAATTGTGGGAAAATGCATGCAAAACAATTATTTGAAGGAGGAATGAGGTTTAAAGAACACTATAATTGAATGAGCTATGTAATATCTGATTTACAATGACTTTATAGAAGACTATATGTGTTTATGACTGAAAATACATCTAAATGGTGTGTTTTCATTTATATAAATGTATGATTGCACCATGTCATAAGCGATAATTCAATAAATGTTTCTTGTTTAAAAAATACAAGACAGCACAACACCAAAAAGACTGACCAGAAGGAGCAGACCTGTAAGTGTAAAGCAATCATGAACCAAATGAAGACTAAGTCCCATCAGTAAGGGGTTCTATCCACCACTTCCACTATTAAAGTAAGAGAACTGCACGCAAGGTGGAGTATTTTGCTGTGGCTATTCAAGGAAGGAACTCTGCTTCACATGGAGGTTGGCATAATGGTTAAGGTGTTTCCCTAACAGACACATTGTACAGGGTTTGATTTTCACATGGGGTAATTAGCTAGGCTTAAAATGGCCCATGAGGCAGTTAGTCTACTACTAATCTATGAAACTATGGAAAGGTCAATAAGCCACTGAATAGGCTTAATGGACAGGCCAAAAATGGGCCGATAAGATTAAAAAAAAAATTAGGCTGATTTTGCTTTATGAATTTTTCAACAATCACTATCAATCACTTAATAAAGTGAACATTCAGTGAAGGAAAGCAGAAATATTCCTTTGTCAACCTACTATATAAACATTAGAACTGCAACTGCTGCCCAAACTCTAGCCAACAAACTTGCACTGATCAACATATGCCCATGGCCGGCCTTAGGCACAGGCCAACTAGGCGGCCGCCTAGGGCACCAGTCTAGCAGGGGCACTTTTCCAGTATTTATTTGGTGTAGGTAGACCAGGATGGGGGCGCCGTGGAACCCTTTTGCCTAGGGCACCAGGTGACCTAGGGCTGCTCCTGCCAATGATGAAACACTCCTACATAAACCAAATATAAATCTTACTCATTATAAAATAAGTTTTCTCACACCAGGAACCAGATGTCTGAATTCAACCCCCAGATTGAATGACTTATTTCACATCCCTTATCATCACTTATTTAAATAAAAACTTTGTGATCACTTTTTGGCATAAGCCAAACACCAGCATAAGTAAACATCTGGCCTTGCTGACCACACCTCATCCTACAGTTACACTGTCATTATACTGCTCAAAACTCCATGAATATGTACAGCTGTTACTGTAAATAATGTATAACAATATACTTCAGTCTTTTTGTAACTTACCAGGATTCTGTACTGTCAGTTGTATATAATGTACTGAACTATGCTGCATTACTGTCTACAGCATATGTTATTTCTCTCTCCAAATGACCATACTGCATACAGTGACAGATGATGCATTTTTGTACTACATGCTCCATGTGTCACTGTTGATGTGTCCACTGCAAGTATACGCCTACCCAACTAACTGGAAAATAAAAATAAGTGCAGATTGTTCAAACAGAACTGCCGTTCAGTAGCACCAAGTGAAAGGAAGATGTGCAAATACCTACTGAGATTAACGTACTGTTACTGGACAGCTGATACCCTCTTTAATTGCATCTAAGAAAGCTTAATATTCAGTAAATTCTGGAAAGACTTTGACATACTGTGATCTATATTTCCCAATTTTAATACATTGTAAAATAAAAATGCAAATTATGTTACCTGTGTATTCTTATGGAATCAAACCACTCTTCTTTAATGTGTGATTTTAATATCCTAAAAATAAACGCTAAGACCACATGCAATCCCATGGTATTAGGGTAAAAAGACATACATGAGACAGTTGTATGACACAGCTGATGACAATCATTTTATTAGTTTAGAACTTCTCAGCTGATACAGGAACTGTTAACTATACATAAAATGTTCAGTTTGGAAAAGCAGTAAACATTTTCCACTATTTATGTAAATGCAGTGTATAATGACACTAATAATACATAACCCTAATTTTGTGTTTATAAAAGTAACGTGACAGGAATGACATGCCAGTTTCTTTGTATACCAAGCAGTGGGTATATTTTAGTGACAGATTCATAAGTGGTAAACAAGCAATCAGTCCAGGAGACCACTGAGGAACCTGGCTCATTTTCCCAGTTACCCAAAGCAATGTCTTGCTCAAGGTCACACATCAGGTATATGAAGGCCGAGCAAATCAAACCCTGTACAACAGGAAGTAGCTTGTGAACAGCTCATAGCCTTAATTTTGTTTGCTGTCAGCTTCAAGACTCAAGACAGCATTACAGGAGACCAGCTCAAGTTTTTCATATACCAACAACGAGGGTATGAAACGGACAGTGATTCAACATTAGTTTTGACTCTGATAAGCACAGGCTATGTTTTGTTAGGAAGAAAGGCCATTACAACCAATTTTCTAACCTGCTCCATAGCTATTGTGTAGTCATTGAAGTACATGTGATCTTCTTTAAGAGTTGGTTCTACTTTCTTTTAAGGTTAAACAAAGAGGAGGAAGTGCCAATCCTTTCTTCACACAAACTTAGCAGAAGACATTTTGAAACTGTATAATGTTAATCCACCATCACCAATGACAGGTGTTTCCTAATACTAAGAGTTTTCTTAAAATATGTCTAAAAGCCCATTTAGGTGTGCAGACATTGAACAGAACTTAAAAACATCTATCAGAAGAGTGTTGCTTCACCATGGAACTTAACAAAACAAGTCACACTATAAATAAACAAGTGAAATGGAAAATAATACAGTAGCACTCTTACTTCAACCTGTAGTCTTCTTCAAAAATTATGTGAAATTTGAAAATAAACAGACTTAAATGTTTGCTTTTATACTTCAGATTATTTCTGAAGAAGACTACAGGTCATAAGTGCAGTTGTATCTACTTACCATAAAAAATCAAGATGTTTGTGTGTTTTCACCATTGTAGTAATAACTCCTTGGGATTTCCTGCTGTGGAAACTCTTGGTCTATCCAAATACCAGAGAATTTTCCCCCTCTTCCCAGCCTGGCAGACATCCTCCCCTCTGACACCAGAGCATAAGGGTTGTCAGCCAGTTGTTGTTGTTGTGTATTTTGGCTTTTCCCGGTTAGGGGTCGCCACAGCAGAACTCCGGTCCGCTAATGATTGGTAGTTGATTTTTATGTGCCGAGTTACCAGCCCTGATGCACAACCTTCAACGAAGATATGCCCATTCACACGTCTCCACACAGAAGATGCTCTAGCTGAGAATCAAACCGGACAGCGTTTTACTGTGAGGCAACAACGTTACCGCAGCACCAGGTTTCTGTTTTTTCTTGCCCCACCAAGGACTGCAAACCTACTCTACAAATCCTAAGCCAGGAGCCTACAGCATCCATACTTGCTCTCAGTAGAGCCATTGTAAGGAAGACCCCCCCCACCCCAAAAAAAAAAGCAATGCTGGGGAACATTACTTAAAGGGTAGGGAAGAGGGTGCCCCAACCCAAGATTATGTCAGAAGGATATATTTCCATAAAAAACAAGATAATTGATTAAGGTAAGAGACAAAAATATATAATAAATGGAAAACAGGATGAACTACAACTTTTAAAATTGAAATAAACAAGCTAGACAGACAAATTAAACATAGTGTGAGAGAAAATCAAGAAATTTAAAAAAAAAATATATAAAGATATTGAGCATAATGGGAAGCCATTTTAAAGATACATAAGATGTGGTAGGAATAAAGGCATACACACTGACAAACTGTGTGCAGATTCCAAAATTTATTATCAGCACAACAGGTTATAGATATATTTTCAAAATCTTATGCAATGCAGTTTGGCTCCCCAAAGGGAGTGATACATTGCCCTAGAGACAACCAGGTAATCTCAGATACTGAAATCAAATTAGATTATGAGCTATGCTAACTGGATCCAAATAGAGCACAGGGAGGAGATGGAATTCATAATAATGACCTGAGAATAATTCAACAAGAACTTAAAGTACCATTATATCCATTATTGATTAGGTCGTATAAATATAGGGAGATTTGTCAAGATTGGAGACATGCACTTATTAAACCCGTCTTTAAAGGAATGGGGAGTAGGACAAACCAAAAGTCATATAGACCCTTAAGTTTACTTCCATGTTGAAGAAAAATAACAGAGAAGGTAATATTGGACAAATTATTGTCATAATTGGAAAGGTTAGGATGTGAAAGCATATATCAGCATGCATATGTTTAAAATAGGTCTATTACCACTTGTGAGAAGATGCTCTATAACAACATAATAACAGCTAAGAATGAAAAATTGTGCTGTGATGTAATTTACATAGATTTAACTTCAGCAATTGACAGGGTCATACACAAAACACTGATCAATACGTTAGAACAACTAGGTATTTATGTACTATTGATAATCTGGATGTCTTACAAATAGGACGTGGCAAGTATCATACAGCAACCAAACTGTCCTAGGTCCTTACTTGTTTAGATTGCATCTTTCAGATCCATCTTTTTCATCTGAGGTATTCTACAGTCTGTATGCAGATGACTTGAAACTGGGTAAACTGATTACATGTGTTACAGATGGGGCATGTCTGCAAAAGAACTTGACTAAATCAGACATTTGGGCACAGAAGAATAATATGCTGTCAAATACATCAAAAACTAAGCATATGAGATTTGGGAGACAAATTGAAAGGTGAATATTTATTATAGCACACAGTGACTGAAACTCTAGATTCATTTAAGAACCTGGTTATATGGGTAGATCCAGCTTTTGAGTTTTTCTAATCATATCAACCAATTGGTTAATGACAGTTATGCAACTATAGGCTGTATAAAAAGATTTATAAAGTCTAGAAAATAAGAAACTATGAAGTCATTGTTTGTTAGTTACATTAGACTCAACCTGAGTATGGAATAACAATATGGAAGCCTTATAAGAAAACAAGCATGAATAAACTGGAAAGAGTACAGCAGAAATATACAAGGGCATTCATGTACATGAAAGACTAAAACATCTGAACTTGTGCAGTTTTTCATATAGGTATTTAAGAGGAGACCTTATCTGGGTATACATGACATTCAGGGAACATTTGAAGTTATCAAAAGGTAGTACAGACTCATCAGGCAACCTATCTAGAAGATTCTATAAGAATGAAAAGCGAACGAACTGATTCACTGAGACAGCAGCTGATACATGGAACGGACTAAGACATTACATTAAAGCAAGAACCAGTTTAGATATTTTTAAGAACAGCCTGGACACATTATGGGAACAGCTATTTTGGTATATTGGCAGGGTAGAAGGGCATATATGGCACTGCTTGAAATATTTGTAAGCATGTATGTATAGCTTAGAGGGGGAAGGAGTGAGTGAAAGACTACTGCAACAGTGAAGGCACTCAAACATCTACATACATGGTAAACAGAAAGAAGTGTTGCAGTAATAACTTCTTGGGAGAATTCCCGAAGTTAACAGTTGGGACATTGAAAAAAATCATGGGGGGAATCTAGAAGACCCTACAAACCTGCAGAAGCAAACCCAGCTGCAGCTACAGAGAAAGAAAACAGGTTGGAATGCTTGGTAAAGGCATGAACAGAGGACCACATTGGCTGCCTCCAAGATTTCCTAGGTGGACACTCCTCAAGGCAGCTGCAGCAGTGGTTGCTCTAGTGGAATGTGTTCTAATTTTTCTACAAACACCATGAAAATTGGGTACAGTGGCACCCGATTTCTATGGTGTTTGTGGCAAAATTTGATTAAAGTAAGAGATCCACTTAGTAGTCGTCTGTTTGTAGAATGCCCAATGTATTAGATGCAAAGGTCACAAATAGTTGATCTGACTGCCTGAAATGTTTTGTCTTGTTCATATAACTGTCTATGTATGTCCAAAATGTGAACAGTCCTCTATTCATTGTTTTGTAGGTCTGTGGAAAAGGTAGAGAGATGTATGGCTTGATTCAAGGAGATTTCAGTGACCACCTTGGACATAAAGGATGGGTTGGTTCTCAGAGATATTCTGTCCAAGTAGAATCCGAGAAAGGGTTCAGTACACAAGAGCTTGTAACTCGGAGATTCTCCTAGCTGAAGTGATGGCCACTAATAATGCAGTTTTCCAGGTTAACAACTTTATATTACAGACACTGCTGGTTCAAAGGTGAAATAGCAAGATTCTTCAACACAATCATGACGTGGCAGAAGGAAGCAGGTACTCTTCACTATGGCCTAAGGTGGATGATGCCCTTAAGAAACTGTTTCATCACAAGGTTAAGAAAATAGAGGTGGCTGAATTGGTAACCAGGCAGAAGCCTGAATTTAATGGAAGTATAAGAAAGCCCTTTTACAAAGAGCTTAGCAAGATAAGACAGTTCCAAGGGTAGGTTTGCTGACACTTGGCATACCAACATGCAGAAAACCTCTTCCATTTTCAGAGGTATGATTTCCTCAAACATAGCTTTCTAGCCTCTTTCAGAATAGTCAGGATGTCCTTGTCTAAAAAAAAAAAAACAACCCTGAGTAACAAAAGTTAATCCATCCATGTTGTTAGCCTCAGGATGTTCAAGCTGGGGTGTATGGCTGTCTTCCCTGTTCTGTGTTGACAGGTCCACATTTTATGGAAGCGTCTTTGGCGTTTGCCTGCTCATGGTGTGTAGCAGGAGGAACAAATCCTGCCTTGGCCAAAAGGTTGCAATTAAGTTTCTTTTTGGCCCTTTCTCCCTGATTGTTATTAATAACCTGGGGATGAGAGGTATGGGAAAAAATACATACAGAAACAGACCTGCTCATGGGAAGGAGAAAGCATCCATTCTCTAGGCCTTGGTATCTTTGGTTCTTGTACAATATTTCTTTATTTGCCTACTTTGGAAGCAAAAAGTCTACTTCTGGCACACCTGATCTTTGTATAAGTTTTGTGAAACTCTCTCTGTTCAGCATTCACTCAGGAGGATATGTTACTTTGTCATGGCAGGCAGTGTGCTATAAGGTGCAGTTCCATTTCTTGTGCAGCATCCTACAGCTGCATGGCTAGTTGATATAGAGGATGAGTGGGTACATCCTTATTTGCTTATGGACCACATAAATATGGTGCTGTCTTGCATTTATCAGGAGTGCCTTGTTTCCGTAAGTTCCTGAATGCCATCATGTCCCTCAACACTGATATTTCCTTTTGACTGATGTGGCTCTGGAGAACTGTTCTCTCCAACTGGATCTTGCACTTGAAGGTTACTTGAATGAGCTTTCAAGGCTAGATGTGAGGTGTCTGAGAACACAACTTAATTTTTCAGGCTCGCATTTAATAGGAACTCCCATTGTTTTGAAAACAGGTCCTTATCCACCCCACAATTTCCTTTTTCAAGCATGGTCTTATCTTATAGTTCAAAGGATATTGGTGCTGGCAGCACATATTTTCTGTTACCACTGTATTTTCTTTACATGTGGTCTGGCAAAGGAAATCATCTAGATGTAGAAGGCCGTGCATCCCAGAGCCCTGAGGATCTTCTTGGCCACCACAAATACCTGATACAGCAGGGATTGGAAACATTGGGTCAAGAAGTCTACTTTCCCTTGTGTTAGGAAGGCCATCTGCTTGTCTGTGTCCAGAAGGGAGACTAATCTCTGTGACAGGGGTCAGATTTGACTTATTTAAATTGAAGGTGAACCCCAGGCTTGGGAGGCAGTCATTGATTAGGATAAGAGATACTTCAAGTTATTTGCCTAATTTAGACACAATCTGTGAATCATCAGACAGGGGTAACTTTGGTTGCCCTTCACCTTCAATATGCAAATAGTGTAGATACACATTTTATACAGATTCTAGCAACAGTAGTGAGACCAAAGGCAAAAAAGAGTCTTGATAATGCCCACTGAGATTCCCACCTGCTTTGAAGTGGAGGTACCAGCTGTGAAGTTTTGCTATGGGGATACTGAGGTAAGTGACCTTCAGATCTGGAGTGACCATGTACACCTGGAGAGAAAGAATAAGCAGGAGTTTTTGAAGAGTTAACAATTTGACTTTGTGGACCCTCATGAACCTGTTTAGCCTTGATATTTTTAGTAGTGATCTCCAGGTTCCTTCTTTTTTTGGAAGCAGAAAAATCTTTGAAAAGTACCCTGTGCCTCTTTCTTTTTTGTGGACTGGTACTTTAGATCCCTGTTCCAGTAAAATGTTGATCTGCTGAACCTCCATGACTTGACTTTTTCTAAACTCAAGAGGATACCTGCTGGTCTTGGTAAAGAGGGAATGTGGAGTTTGTATCCTTCCTGACTTTATTATTTGAATGACCCATTTGTCCTTGTAGTGTTTAGCCAACTGTCTAGCAACTGGGAAAGTCTGCCTCAAAGCTTTGAATGTAAGAGATGGGATGGGTCTTATGGATGGGGGAAGAGGTCTGGTACAGTCATGCTTGTTTCCTGCTGGGCCCCTGGAGCCAGGGTACATTAGGCCTTGTTCCTCGATCTACTTCCCATATTATTTGATTTTTTTGTTGCTTGTCCCTCCTGCTCCTCCTCCTCCCTCTTTACCTAGATTGTGAGGCAGCAATTCCTACTAAACCTTGGTGGATGAACCTACACAAAGTCCTTTACAGTCTGCAGGGACTTGGTTTTGTCTTACTTTTTTGGAAAATAGCTTGTGCCTTGGGTCTACAAGGTCAAGATTAACATCCAAGATTTCAGATGTAAATATCCCCACAAAGGGACTGTTCTCTTATCCAAGCATGCCTCCCGATAACAGACCCAGAAGTATCTGCTTTGCTAGATGCATCTAAATCATTAAATCCACAGTACAATGGAATGTTTTGCAACTTAAGAGCAAGAGCTGCAGAGATCCCATAATTCTTTGGCTAGAGCTTTACCCACTCTCCCCTCCAGCTTTTTCTTCATCTGGCCCAGGAGAATTTCCTGAAATGTAACCAAATGGAAATGCCAATTGAGAACTCTCATGGCCACAGTGGCTGAAGTGCATGCTTTCTTGCCAAATACATCCAGAGTCAAGCTCTCTTTCTCAGTTGGCAAGGACTTATATATATATATATATATATATATATAGTGCTTCCTTTGGCCTCCTTGAGATGTAAATACACCACCTGCGTCTCCCTAAATGGAGAATTGGTGAGGCTGAGGCAAAATTTGCAACTGGCACTGAATCAGCATATGATCCAGAGGAAATATGGTCTATATATGTCAACTCATCCTAATCAGAATCATAAGAATCACAAGACTTGGGGTGGGAGGGGCAGAACTCCTCTTTCCTTTGCCAGGAAAAGACTGTATAGCAGGGGTCCTGCTATGGCTAAGCTTATCTGGATCTCACAATATCCATGAGATCTGTGATAAGGTCCTGTATGTAAGTCTGGTGACACTGAGACCCAGAAGGCCTAGGTTGATGTCAGCTGGATGCAGCCTTCTTTAATTTGGCCTTGGGCCTAGATTTCATTGTGGCATTGAATGTACTCATCCCAGGCAGTGGGAGGCTGTGGCTCATGCCCAGTCAGCTGAAGCTTCCTCCTTAAAATGGGGGATTCTGCCCTTCCCCTTCAGCAGTCTTGGAAAGGGAGACAAAAGACAGAACCAGCACAACAATCCTGGACCCATCCAATGATATTTGTGCATCAGTTGCATGCTCCATCTGTGAAAGGACTCCTCCTTTGGCAATCACAAGCCTGGGTGGACTGACTGATGCCAACTAGCTGTCATCTGCAACCCTATCTTGCTTCAGATGCTTCTCCTTCTTACAAAAAGGAAGCTTGAGCTCAGCATGACTGGCAGGCACTATAATGCATGCAAACCCATGATGCACCCTTTCTTTCTAGAACTATATCTCTAGCAGTTCCACCTTATGTTTGATTGTTCTGGAATTAAAGCAGGGACAGTTGGGATATTTGGGCACATCATGCTCTGGGCATAGGCAAAAAAAAGTCAGAATGTGAATGACTTGATAAAAGATTTGTTTCCCCACACTCTAAACAAGTCGTTATCTTGGCAACTGGCATTTAACAACACAACAGATAATAAGAAAATAAGCTCTCAATAGGAATACTTACCTCAACTGCAACTCTAAATGTTGGCTTCGGACCAGTCAACAAGACAATGACACCAAAAAAGAACTGAGAAAATGGTACCAGTTGGCGACCTTTATACACTGGCATCCTGACACTGGAGGAGAAGGCATATGGGCTTAGAGGAGGGGAAAAGATTCTGACATTCAGGCAGACCAAGGGCTTTCACAGTAGGAAATCCCAAGGGGTTATTACTTCAACAGTAAAACAAAATGAACACCTTTCAGTTCTAATATTTATTTTCCATTTTCAGTGCACATTCATCCCTTTACTCTGTTTTGTTAAAATATATCAGAAGATAAAAAAGTAAAAAACAGATAGGTACACTAGTTCTGAATTTTCATATGCTTGGCAGTTTCACCACTTCAGAAGACTGCACATTTTCTACCAAACATAGTTAATTTCACTAGACAGAACAAAGGCAACTGGATCTCTTCTGAGTGGTACCCCAAATCAGTATAAAAGTCACTAGTACCAAGTTTACAGCAGCACATTAATCCAAGTTCACCAATCCATATGAATGTTTGGTATTTAAAAAGTTAAACACTTGCAGGCCAACATACGACATTAGTCCATAAACCCATGTATACACTATTACACAGGAGTTCACTGGAAAAAAATAATCTCTGTACCAGTGTATAAAACAAAGAAATACAAATGCTTTGAACAGCTAGCCAGGAACTTGTAAAATAGTTTTAAAAATATTAGGGAAAACATCATGTTAAAGATTTTTACATTGTGCCTAGATACACATCATCTAGTTAGCTGAAAGTACATTTGTCTTTCTTGACAGACACTGGCATAACTTTTTTTTTCCCATGGGCTTCAGTTTATGTTCTTCTTTCAAAGATGCAAAAATGGATGACTCCTGATGATCAAGGGCTCCATGAGGTATGCATCTCAGGGCTTGTGTTTAAAGTAAGCTTGCTCTGCAGAAAGAAACACAAGAACATATCTAAGATTAAGTTGGCACTAAGCAGTCAAACGTGCAGCTGTGTAAAATCTTACCATAACATAGATTACCTTCTCTTCATTGTTGCAGAATTCTTAACATAAAGGATTCCCTGACAAGGGTAGCCCAATGTCCAGCCAGTATACCAAGGCCTTAGGAATATACAGATCTCGTATATCACATATATGCTCCCCACACAATGCGTAGGGCATAATGGTTACCTAAAGGCGTGCATACCTCAGAATTAAAAACCACCAGGTGCAACAAATATTCCTAAGAACTAGGAAGAACATGTGCATCCAGAAGGAGAAAAAGGAAAAGGATTCCAGGCCGGAAAGACAGACGGAATAGGGCAGAGAAGAGAAGGATGTCGACTGTTATGATAAGATTTTACACAACTGTACTGTCCTTACATATTATTCTTGCAGTATTCTTAACAAAAAGAGGAGCACAAGTGCTCGGGAGGAAACCTGGGAGGAAGAAAGCACAGAGCAGCCCTCTACAAACCCATACAGGATAGCTCTTGCAAAGCCAGCTGTTGCTCTGGAAACAACATCCAATTTGAAATGTTTAGTGAAGGTATGCACAGAAGTCCAAGTAGCAGCTTCTAGGATGAAACTGGTATCCAAATCATTTGAAAAATGCACCCGAAGAATCAATAGTTCTAGTATATTGAGCCTTTACAGAGGTAGACAGACATTTACCATGAAAGGCATAGCAAAAAGAAATGGCCTTAGACATCCAGGAGGACATAGTTTGCTTAGAAAGAGCCACACCTAGAGATCTGAGATGAAAGGAAACAAAATGTTGCTCAGATTTGCAAATGGCCTTATTCTTACCCAAATAATATTGGAGCTGTCTATGCAGATTTAAAGTGTGAAGAACCTTCTCACTAGCACATTGCAGAGGATGAAAAAAGGACAGTAAATGAATAGACTGATTAACAGTTGACTCATTAACCACCCTGGGCATAAAAGAAGGATTATGAAGAGACACCCTCTCCCTATGAAAAACTAAAAAAGGAGGAAGAGCCTCAGATACTCTCTTAGCTGAAGTAAGGGCCAAATGAAGAACAGTCTTATAACTACAATGCTGCAAGGAAGCTGAAGCTGCAGGCTCAAAAACAGTCAAGTTTTCAATCACAAAATTGAAATCCTCAGAAGTGGAATAGGATTCCTCAGAGGCCAGATAAGAAGGAAGCCTTTAAGAAATTGTTTGACCTCAAACCTGGAGGCAAGATGAGAAGTCTAGGCAGGCAAGCAGAAAAAGCTGAAAGGTGAGTTTAATTGAAGAATATGGTAACCCATATATAACTGATGGGATCCCCACAGAAAAGGGATCCTGGTTACTGGAAAGGAAACAGACAGAAAATCTCATCCATTTGGGCAAATCTGACTGTTTCCTGCCTTCTGTAGAACCCTAAACACATCCTCAGAAAAAAAGGTGCCTAAAAGGGATCAAAATCCATCACCAACAGCATCATTTGAAGAATGGACAAGTTATGAAGGATCAGGGTCCCCTTGTCTTGTGTGAGAAGGTCCACTCTGTGAGGTAATGTGGTGATTGCCCAGGCTAGATGAAGAAGGGGGAACCAATGCTGTTTGGGTCAATAGCAAGTCACCAGCAAGATTTTGGGGGAGTCCTGCTTGATCTTGAACAGGACCCTCAGAATTAGAGGAAGGGTTGGGAAGGAATACAGAAACGTTTCCTTCCAGGGAAAAGATAGTGTGTCCACCTTCCAAGCCAAATGACGTGGGACTCTGACACAGAAAACACAAAGTTATCTGGTCAAAAGGAAGGCAAAAAATCTACTTGCCACTGATGAACAATGTCCAGAAACACAACTATGTAAAGCATCCATTCCTGAGCCTTTGACTATATCTTGCTTTGAAGGAATGTAGACAGCCTCAAAAGTCACTCGATACTGGACAGTTAGATCACAGAGCTGAACAGCAAGAGTGAAAAGAAGGCACAACCATGTCCTCACTTGCTTGCTGATATACCATATCATTGTGGTACTGACTGTGAGGATTTTAGGAGGCCCTGGAAGAAAGAGGAAATGAAAAGTCTGAAGAGCTAAAAAGAGATCTTCCATCTCCTTTATGTTGATGTCCTCTGACCTCCGATAAAGAGGCCACAGACCCTGGACTTTGAGGGAACCAAAAGTAGCTCTCCACCCTCTATCCAAGGCATCTGAAAAATGTTCCTGAGAGGGGAACTGGTGGTTGAAAGGGAAGTCCTGGGTTGAGAAAAAGCTGATGAAGCTACCACTGAAGTGCGAGTTTGAGGTATGGAAGGAAAGGAACCAGGACATCCAGTGGATGGCAGTGCTGAAGCCACACTGACTTTAGGAACCACTGAAGTTTTCTCATATGGAATCTGGAAACAGGCATCACAGGAATGATGGAGCCCATGAATCCTAGAACCCCAAGAAAAGTCCCTGATTGTAACTGAAAAAAGGTGACTATATATAGAGATGAGAAATAGAGCTCTGGGTAGAGGCAGGGATGTCATAATGGGAATGGTCTGGATCCTGCAACTGAGAAAAACATGATCCTGAGAAGGAACCAGGACTGATTTCTGAAAGTGTATGGTAAACCCCAGGCTTTCTAAGAGATAAACTACAAACTGGAGGTGCTGAAGCCATACCTTGGGGGATGAAGCCTGAATGAGCAGGTCACCCAGATAAGGAAATATCTGAACCCCTCTCATCCTTCAACAGGCACTGACAAGAGAGCATGACATCTGATAAACACCCTTGGAGCAGTAGAAAATCCAAAGGGAAAAACAGAGAACTGAAAAAAATAAAACTTCCTGAAAACGGGCTGAATGGGGATGTGAAAGTAAGCATCCCTGAGGTTAGGGAAAAAGAAGAGGGAACAGTTTGAAGGAACAACATCTAAAAGGAAGGGACATGTGGAAAGGTGTTGAGCTGAGAAAGATCCAGAATGGGTCTCCAGGTGCCTTCTTTCTTTGGAATCAGAAACATTCTGGAATAAAACCCTTTTCCTTCCTGGGCAGGGGGCACAATTTGAATGGTGCCCTGAACCAAAAGGCCCTGAAGTAGTTCTATAAAAAGGAAGTGGTTCCTGAAAAGATGAATGCCCAGAAAAGGAGGAAGGAATTTAAACACCATGAAGCATCCCTGGCAGATGATGGACAGAACCTAAGAGTCTTGAGTGGCCCTTAACAAACAGGGAAGGGGCAGGAAAAGATGGAGAGAAAAGGGAACTTGGCCCAAAGAAAGCTGATTTGTCTTGAAAAGGAGGTTTCTGAGAAGTACAAGTCTGAGTAGACTTAGCAGGGAGTACACACACAGAACCCTTCTTACCATTAGAAGGAAGGCAAGGCTGTCTACGTACAAGAGCAGATTTAGATGGAGAATTCCTCTGGAACGTAGGGATGGGAGAGACAAAATTATGTTTCAATTCCTGCAAGGCCTTGCCTTTATCTTGGAGGGACTTTGAAAGCTCAGCAGCAGCAGAACCAAAGGCTTGCATATTATCAAGAGAAGCATCCAACAATTTAGCCTTAATATTATTAGGTAAGGTCTGAAAATGAAGCCAACAGTAATATCTCAAAACAGGAAGCATTAGCTGCATCATTGCTATATTTAACAGGGTAGTGGGCAACTTGAGAGATAGAACCCAGTAGAGAAAGGGCATAAACCTTCACTTCTGAATCAGGGAGGTCAAAGATTGCCTTAGAAGCTTGAGAAAGAAGGGTCAACACATATCTGGTCATATGAGTCTGGCAATTAACAGCTCAAAAAAACCAGGGTGGCAGCAGTATATACCTTTTTGCCTTAACGTTCCATGGCTCCACTGTCCTTATCAGAAGGAAGTAGTTTAGCAGATTTGAAAGTTTAGGTTTGTCAGAAGAAACAGACACTACAAAAGGATTAACAGAAGAACACTTGCACAAGAACGTACAACCGGGCACCTTGTAAAATCTATCAGGTTTCTTAGGGGGCTGGAGATTGAGAATTAGGGGCCATAGAAGCTGCTGAAAAGGTATCTAAAAGAGCAGCCAAGACAGGAGGATCAGCAGAGGGCTTAGAAGATTCCATTTGGAAGAGTACATAATACCTCTTTTTCAATATCAGAAACCTGAGAACAGTCCCATTTGAAATCTTCCATCATGTGAGAAATAGTGTTCCCAAAGGAGAGTTCTTCTAAGACAGAATTTGGACTAATAGAATCTTCATCCTCAGTTCTATAATACAAAGGGGAAAGGATTTGAGAGGAATATGCCAAAGCCTCTTCTTCAGAATCCAAATCCTCTTCAGATGTCTCCTGCTCTCTGGGCCTCTTAAGGAGAGCAGATCACCAAGGGAGAGTAGGCACAAAATCTCCTTGAGGAGGCTTTAAGACCATTAAGGAATTAAACAACCCTTGGGTAAAATCCTGCCATTCATGCAGAGAATCATTAGCAGCAGGGGAAACATACTTTTTGTTTGTTTGTTTTTTTTCTTCTGAGGAATGTCAGCACTAAAAATCCTAAAGGGTTCAGACCCTTGCCGACACTCAACCAACGTAGTAGAAATCTCCTCCCAAATTAGGATTTGTAGTATCCTCCTCTGTCCCTCACAAATAATCAGCCAAGGTTCAGTCTCAATATCTGGACCGGACGTTAGGGAGCCTCCAAGGATGTGTGAGAAGTTGGATCAATGCTGGCGTCCGACAGGGTCTTGGCAGAGGAATCCAAAAAAACAATCAGGTGATCCTCTGGGCTTTCACCACCTTGACAGACACATCCGCAGGACGCAGGACATTAGCTGAATCAGACCCGAGTTTTTTGGTCTTGTTCTTGGCAGGCGGCAGACCTTAGGGATGGGAAGATTCTGTTAGAGCACCTGGTGCCAACAATTTAAGACGCTGGTTCTCCAAGTAAACTGACAAGGAAAACAGGCTTCTACATATGGCCCTAACAAGAAACTCTTGGCAGACAGAACACTGCATATGGTTGTGAGAAGCACCCGAACAGAAGAGACACTGCTTGTGATGATCTTTGTGGGGAATCTGTCTCCCACACTGACATTTTCCCTTTCTGAATGACATGTAAACTCACAAAAATAAAGGTAGAAAAAGAAAAGAGAAAAACCCAGTGGGGCACTTATCTGAAACACAAATCGCCAACCATCACAGACAAAGGAGCGTTCAGCCGATGTTCAATGATGGCATTTGGACTGGCAGCAAAGTTCTTTTGATGTATGTAGAATCTGTGCATCACCTTTATGCCCTAATGCTTACGTGGGGGAGCATATGAGTGATGTAAGGCTTTGGTATACTGGCTGGACGTTGGGTTAACCTTGGCAGAGAATCCCCTATGTTAATACTGCAACAGTGGTATAGAAGGACATCACAGAACTGACCCACAGAAACACTAAATACAATCTAATTAGAACAGCACAATGGTGCAGAGGTTATCACTGTCACCTCACAATGACTGAATCACCAGTTTTTCTTTTGAACAGGAGGGGGGGGGGTTCTTACATTTGATGTCTGCAAAGCCTCCCTGTGTCTACATGGGTTTTCACTAGATGTTCCAGTTTCCTTCCATATCACAGACACATGCCATGCCACACATGAATTACAAGACCACAAAAGTTGCCTGCACACATGTATGGTGTGTGAACGAGTACGCCAGGATTAACTTCTCTTCCTTACTTATTTAAATTTATTAACAGTATCTCAGCCTGGGAAAGATTTCAAGTTTGACAATTAGAGAGACACGACGAAAGAGAGAAAGTACATATGTTTATAAAATTGTTGCGTATATAAAGAAACTATATACAGTAATGGAGATAAACATACACAAATGCAATTTCTGTAGTCATAGAGACAGGTGAGCAGGTTTATACTGCAGTGCATTATTACATACAGTTGCAAACAAATTAATGTATCTTTTAATAGAGGGTTGTATAAATAGCAGAGACTGCTTACAATACAGAACTAAAATCTGAAGTACTTTAGCTGTGCATTAACTGTACAAGAGTGACATGACAAGGACTTTATGTCTGGAGGGGCTAAAGCAGAGGGAGGGTGCCAATAAGTGGCAGTTTATGGCTTGATTAGGTTATGTAATATGAGAGATTACACTGGCATTTCACCATTTTCAACTTAGAACTGAATTTGGGGTAAGAAGAAGTGAAATTAAGTAAGGCTGGCACTGATTCCCAGACTTTGGGACTTGGAGAGAAGCAGTGATTTGTGCACTTTTGAGGTGGCCTCTAATGAGGGAGCAGAATGGTCAAGATTTCTAGGAATGTAGGTTGGGGACACTCATATCTTTAACCTCTATCTTACAACTGGACTAGTTTCTGAAGAATTTAAGCACTTTGCAGTTATCCCTCTCCCAAAATGTCCATCACCTACTGACCTAAAAGACCATCAATCTCATATCATAGCTATGCTTATCATTAAAATACCGAAAAAGTTACTTTATAAAGAATTATTCCAACATATAAATAGCTAGGGACTTCTAGGTGTCCAACAGCATTGGTCTATGAATTCCTTCCCCACTACACTGTGCTAATTTCAGCTATAAACACTATCTAAAACATTACTAAAGGCCTTGTTACAGGTGTCTTTACTAATAAGTCTGTGACAACTAAAAAGTACAGTTGTGTACACTTACCATAAATGTAGATGTTCAAGTGTATTCACTGTTGCAATCATTACCTGTGGGTTACCCTGCTGTGGTAGCCCTTGGCTGGCTCGAATACCAGAATCAATGTTTTTCTGCATCAGCTGCTGTCACTTGGTGGCTGATGTCAGGTCGTCAGTGCTATAAAGGAAGGCAGCCGACCCCATTACATCAGTGTTTCTTGCCCTAATCAGTCAGAGGCCCAATTAAATATGGTAAAGGGGTCCTGGTGGCTAAAGGCCACTGTTAGAAATGTATGTCTCCCTAAAGAAAGAAGATATAAGGGGACATGAGGGTGGGAAACCAGGACTGCAATAGTGAATACACTCGAACACCTACATTTATGGTAAGACTACACAACTGTACTATGTTCCTCATGTTTCACTGTTGCAGTCATCACCAGTGGGAAGATTCCCAAAGCTGAGGAGAGGGGTGGTAGGATTAGTAAGAGACCTAGGAGTGGGTCAGCATGGCCTGCAGAACTGCAGAGGCAAACCCCGCCCTATCCTTAGAAAATAGAGGTAGGTGGTAATGCTTGGTAAAGGTATGAACGGAAGTCCAGGTAGCAGCTTCCAGGATGTCCCTGGTGGGAACTCCTCTGAGGAATGCTGTGGAAGTGGAATGGGTTCGAATAGACTTGGGGGAGGGGGGTTCCCATGCAAACTGTAGCAGAAATGGGTACAGTGTGATATCCATTTGGAAATGGTTTGTTTGGAAATGGGCTTCTCCTCTGCCCCTGGAGCAAAGCTGACAAGTAGTTGGTTTGTTTTCCTGAAGGTTTAGTACAGTACAGATAGTATTTGAGCTGTCTGTAGACATCTAATGAGTGCAGAAGTCTTTCCCTCTTATTTTGAGGGTTAGGAAAGAAGGTGGGTAGATATATGGCCTGGTTGAGAGTTACATTAGATACCACCTTGGGCATAAAGGAGGGATTAGTCCTCAGGGAAACCCTGTCTGCATGGAAAATGATGAAGGGCTCAAAGGCCATCAGTGTCTGAAGTTCTGAAACCCTTCTGGCTGAGGTGAAAGCTAGGAGAAAAGCAGTCTTCCAGGACAGGTACCTTAGTTCTGCTGAAGCAGTAGGACTGAAGGGTGGCAAAGTTAGTTTTTCCAAAACATAGTTCAGGTCCCAGGCTGGAGTGGGTAGCCTTCTGGGAGGTCTGATATTAGAAGCCCTCTGAGGAATTGTTTAATCAAAGGATGGGAAAACAGGGGCAGTTCTGTATCAAAATTAGCTGAAATGGCTGAGGCGTGGATTTTAATACAGAAGGAGGAGAGGCCACTATTAAGTAGCTCTGCTAGGTAGTCCAGGATATGAGGGATGGAAGGTTGTGAGGTACTGACCCCTCTGGACTGGCTCCAGGAGCAGAATCTTTTCCATTTTCCTGCATCAGATTTTCTGGTGCTGGGCCTTCTGGCCTCTGTGATAATGTCTAGAACTTGCTTGTTTAACTGGGGCCCCTTGTTTGCCTTTAGAGCATTAGCCATGCTGATAGTTTGAGGGTCTGCAAGTGTGGGTGCAGCACTTCCCCCCCACCTGAGTTAAGAGGTCTGAGATCAGGGGAAGCTGCCTGGGAGGCTGTAAGGTCAGGCTGCGCAGTAAGGGGTACCAATGTTGTCTGGCACAATCTGGAGAAATGAGGATGGCCTTTGGTCTCTCCACCCTTATTTTGATCAGTACCGTGGGGATAAGAGCAGAGGTGGGAATGCGTACACAAAGGGGTGTTCCAAGGGAAGGTCAAGGCATCCAGCTTCCACACTAGGTGGTGATACTCTCTGGTACAGAATTTTTTCAGCTGATGGTTGGGATGTGAAGCAAAGAGATTCACCTCCAGAGTCCTCCATTCCTGAGTGATTTGTAAAATGATTTTTCTGTGAAGCTGCCATTCATGGGGTTCAGTAAGTTTCTGCTTAAGTGGTCTGCCAGGGTGTTGTTGATCTCTGGTAGGTATTGTGCGATCAAGTGTAGTCCCCTGGAAGAGGCTGCCAGCCAGAGGTTCATGGCTAGCCTGCACAGTGGGTAAGATTGGGTCCCTCCCTGTTTGTTGATGTACCACATTACTGTGGTGTTGTCTGTTTTGATAAGGAGAACCCCTGGCCTGAGATGAGGTTTGAAAGATGTCAGAGCCTTCTGTACTGCCATCATTTCCTTCTGGTTGATATGTAAGGGAAGGCGCTAGGCATCCTAAAGACCTTGGGTGCACCTGACTTCTAGGTGAGCGCCCCAAGCTATGTCTGAGGCGTCGGTGTCAATGGTCTGCCTGGTTGGGCGGAGGGTGAAGGGAAGACCCTTGTTCTGGGCCCAGGCCCCTGCCCACTAAAGAAACTCAGCCCTTATACAGGGGATCAGAGGTAGAGAGGTCTCTAGAGGTTGACAGTGCTGACACCAAAGGTTCTTTAGGTACCACTGAAGTTTTCTCATGTGAAGCCTGGCCAGAGGAATTAGAAGGATGCAAGATGCCATGTACCCCAAGGCTTGCAGAAACTTCCTCGCAGTGAGGTGACTTCTGGAAGCCAGCTGGGTAAGACAGAGAGGCAGGAAGCTCTGTTTTTCTGGGGATAGGAAGTCCATTTGGGATGCTGTGTCCAGCAGTGGTCCCAAGAAAATGATGTTCCTGGAGGGTGTTTGCCTTGATTTCTTCTTGTACCCTAAGGAGGTTAGGAGGGTTTTGACAAAGAGGAGGTTCTTGAGGAGCTTTTCTTTGCAATCTGCCTGAATGAGGCAGTCATCCAGATAAGGGTAAATTTGTATATTTTTCTGTCTGCAAAAGGCTATGGCTGGGGCTAAGCATTTGGTGAATACCCTGGGAGCATTAGATAAGCCAAAAGGTTGCGAAGAGAACTGAAAGTGTTGTGAGCCTGCTCTGAAGCAAAGGTATTTCCTGCAGGATTCCCTTACGGGGATGTGGAGGTAGGCATCTTTTAGATTTAGGGTAACTAACCAGGCATTTATTTTTGTCAGCATAGGCAGCAGCTGCTGCAAACTTAGCATTTTGAATTTGAAGACCACTAGGAAGGTGTTCAGAATGGATAGATCCAGGATGGGGTGCCAAGTGCCTTCCTTTCTTGGAACAAGGAATAGTATGGAAAAAAAAAACTTGCCTGTTTGATCTGAGGGGACAGATTCTACTGCCCCTTGGGATATGTGCCTCTGCCTACTGATTTGGAGGTAAGGCTGGGAACCCTCATGGAATTGGGAGTTTGTTGAAGGAGAATTTGTATCCCTGAGAAATGATCTTTAAGACCCATTGGTCCTTTGTTACAGAAAGCCAATTCTCTTTGCAGAGGGAGAGCCTTCCTCCTAGTTTCTGGTGAGTGAAAAAAGGGCAGAGGGGGAAGATGGAGTCACTGAGAGTTTTTGCCATAGAGGGATGGTTAAGAACTCCCTGCCTTTGGAGTGGAAGTGGTCCACTGTTTGGTTCTCTGCTGTCCCTGGGATAGGAGTCTGGTGGTCTGTCCCTGGGGGGCTTACCTGTCTGCTAGGTGCAGGAAAGGACCAGTGTTTTGAGGGAAAATTCCTGCTGAACCTAGGAGGTTGTACCTGAAGGAAATCTTTTACTGTTTGCATAGATTTTGCTTTGTCTTCCATCTTTTTAAGCACCTCTTCTGCTTTACTCCAAACAAGAGGTCCTTATCCAAGGGTGCATCAAGTAATTTAGATTTGACATGATCAGGGAGAGGTTGTTCCTTCAACCATGCATGTCTCCCAATGACAGATCCTGACACTGCCGCCCTGCCTGAGGCTTCTAGGGCATCATATCCACAGTGTAATGAGTGTTTAGCCACTTGACAAGTAGAGTGCAGTAAATATGCTTACACTTTCGAATTGGCACAATCAGGAAAGGTTAAAATATTTTATTTAATAGTTCCAAAGTGTGTTGTTGATGTTTTAACATGTGGAATTGACAGTTGAGTGCTCTGATAGCTAAGATTGCAGAGGTGTATACTTTTTACCCCATCTGTCCAGAGCTCTGAAGTCCTTGTCAGAAGGAGTAGGATTCTTTGTAGAACCACCCTTAGCTCCTTTTGGTCCCTGTGTAATGACTTCCAGGTCTGCGGCAGGATTTCTGTACAGCTATTTGTGAGAATCCGGTACTCCGTAATACCAGTCAGGTTTTCTGGAAGCAGGTGGAAGGGTGTCAGGAGTAAAGCTGGATTCATGGAAGACATCATCAACCACCTCTAAGATTGGAGGGATGGCCAAGGGTCTGTGATGGGGCAGGTCTAGAAACTCTCTTAGTCTTTTCTTAGACTGAGGGAAGTCCTGGGATTCCCAGTGGAAATGTTCCCCGAGGGTGCAAAGTGTTTTTCCAAAGGAAAGATCTTCTGGTGGGGAGGCAGAAGGAATGGATTCCTCTGCATCTGAATCCTCATAAGCAGTAAGAGGAGGTTGTTCCTCTTCAAAAGCTGAATAATCAGACTCCTCAGAATCCTGTTCTGTCAGTCTCTTTTCTTTTTAGAAGGTGCGGTCTGATTACCCCTGATAAGGGTGATAAGATCCTCTGCCATTTTAACCATTTGAGTTTGTGGTGGTAGAGCAGGAGTAAAATGGTGGCTAGAGTTAGTTTTCCTAGGAGTGGCCTTGAGAGAAATGGTAGTCGGTGGAGAAGACAGTTTTTTGTCTATATTCGGTAGTGCGAAAAATCTTCTCGGAAGGTGGTGCCTGCGTCGCTGCTCTGGATCCAACTAAGGCAGAGACAAACAAAGGCTCGGAAGACGAAGATTTCTGCAGCATATCAGACTCCAAAAGAGTCTCAGTAGAGGCCTGCAAAGGTATCAAATTGGGCATTAGAGGCTGCGAAGGCACCTCACTGAATTCCAGAGAAATGACGACCTGCTTAGTGGTAGAGTCATCTGAAGGCTTAGCCTTGAGTGGTCTGTCTCTATATCCTTATGTTTTCTATGGATTGTTGGCTGATGGATGCCATTCTGGAATGTGAAGATGGAAGACAAAAATACCTGGCTACAAAAACAGCTCTTTGACAAATGGTTCTCATGTTAAAGAGGGCACAGAACCGGCAACAGGGGACGTCGTGGTCTGGGCCTAAACAAGTGAAGCAGTATAAATGGAAGTCTTGGTGTGGTATTTTCTTCCCACAGGTGAGACAATTTTTAACTTTTTCGAACATCAGTTAGCGCAAGAAAAAAGGATCCCCAAAAGGGTACTTAGCTTTAGACATTTTCAGCTGTAATTCAAACTCTGGAAGCAACCGACCGGCAAACTTGTGAACTGCTTCTGCTACAGGCTCCACGGCAAGAAAGACTGATGTAATGGCATTGGCTGCCTTCCTTTATAGTACTGACGACCTGACGTCAGCCAGCAAGCAACAGCAGCTGATGCAGAAAAACATTGACTCTGGTATTCGGGCTGGCCGAGGGCTTCCACAGCAGGGATAACCCACAGGTGATGACTGCAACAGTGAAACACGAAGAATCTCAGTTAATCACAGTCTCCTACCTAAAAAAATTTGCCAAGCTTAATTTTGGTTTAAAAACAATCTAAAGGATAAAATTTTCCAGGTTTTCCACGTTTAGACATATAACAAACTCTCAAATCTGGGCTTCCAAGTTTAGTCATATAACAAACTCTCAAACGCATGCTTCCAAGTTTAGTCATATAACAAAGTCTCAAACCCAGGCTGTTACAAATATTGGGGTGCCCCAGGCTATTACAAATATTGTTGTGCCCCCAAAGATCTGTTCTACTCCCTATTATACTTTATATGTATCAATGACCGTGCCCTAGATCTTCCTTCACTTAATCTCTCCCTTTACTCTGATGACATCTTGCTGCTCGAATCAAACAGAACACGTTAAAGAACTCCAAATCAATCTTCAATCTAAATCTTTTGAACTCTGCAAGTGGACTAACTCAAACGAACTTCTAACCCCGTAGAAAACTATTATCATAATGACATCCGCCTTGGTACTCAAAGAAAATGACCATCTTTACACCCATTAATACTTAAGGACACCAATGATATTCCTAACCTACTCCAACAGAAATACAGAGGACTTACTTTGGAGCCATGCCTTATGTTTACAATACACAGTGACATAATTAAATCTAAGATAACATCACAATTAAAACTAATCTCTTGCATCTGTCACCTCCTCTCTCCTTCCACTAGAATTGCCATAGAAAGAAATGTTCTTGTAACAGAAAACGTACTGCCTATGCCTGCTTTGTATCCATCCAGTTAATAATACCAGCAAAATCCACTGCCCATCTTTACAGAGGATAGTGTTTCTTACAGGAAACAGCCTACTCCCACATAGGTAATATAGAAGAAAACCTCCTGCTAGTCAGACCCCCATTAAAGGCAACCATTGGAGAAAAATCCTTTTCCAAACTGGGTCAAGCCACTTGGTACAAACTTAGAAGTAAGAAATCCATAAACTCTTAACAACTTTCAAAACTGAATTAAACGTCACATGTACCTATTTTACAGACACTGCAGAAAGCCTAATTTACCCAAAATATTTAATCTGTAAACTGAATACTCACCTGTAGAACATCTTCAGTATTTAAATAAGATAAATATATACTGCCATTTTATATCTACTATACTACTGTGGTATTACTTTACACTCTACAGAATGTACTGTTTACTTTGCTGTAAACTTTTCTGTCCTCTGAGCTTGAGTCGTAATGGAAAAGGGCTGGTAGACCAGTTCCCCAACCTAAACAACAAATAAATAAAACAAAAATATTAGTCTTGAAGCTAATAATCAGAAAGTCTGGTTTTGTTGTAGTTTGAACAGCTGTGATTTAAGGAGGAGGTCTACCCTTTGTTTCACAGGAGCCATTTTATTTTTTGCAGTGTTTTTCTATGGTGCGTTTCTTTTGGTGAGTGTGCAATGAACCTGCATATTTTACTGATGAGTGTTTGAATGAGTGTGGGACTTCGCTTTGAGGCGTATGCTATTAAGGGAAGGCCATAGTCTAATTGGAATAGTAAAACACCATTTTTTATTACGATGCTGATGGGTTTTGAGAGGAAAGGGGAGAGTCTGTTAGCCCAAAAAAGTAGTGGGTTATCAATAAAAAGTAGTGGGTTTATTTTCTTTCTTGTTTTTTTTTTTACATTCATTTGTACACCAGCTAGGAAGACTGGTCTGAGGTCCCTTTTCAGCAATGATCTGGGCCAAAAGGCAAGATAGTACAACAACATACACAAACATTACACGAAGCATGCAAGCACAGCATTAATTTGCAAGAAAACAGTATTTGTCAGTTGTGAATTCTATTATAAACATTTTACAAACCTATAAAATGCAGAATACAATTATTAACAACTTTAATTTGTACCAATTATATAATTAACTTAAGTTCTGCTATTTGTAATCAGTCTAGCGTATAGCTGTTCAACAAAAATAAATATGCTGGGGTCAGTTGACTAATGTGATGCAAGTGGCGACCAACATGCACATCACAGTGATCAGCTAGATTAAAGTTATGTTTACAAATGCTCTCCTAAGCAAGATGATTTTTAAGAAGGGATTTAAAGGATTTAAGATTGGAAGCTAGTCTACTGTCATCTGGGATTGGATAAGTTGACAGGTGGTCTAAGCAGCTGCAGATCATGAGTTGATCTGAGTGAATGGGTAATCTCTCAAATTTGAAGTAAATGCTTGAGTGGTGAATGGCATTTATCAAACAGCAGTTTGCAAGTAATGGCTCCCAGTAGACAAGTGTTTCTGAAGGCAAATGGTGACCATTTGCCTTTTTAAAAGAGTGATGCAGTTGTGTTTGTAAGGACTGACCTGGTGTTTGAACCTGAGCAGTTTGTTCACACTTGATTGGATGAGGTAAATGTTGTGGGCTGAGTGAGCTATTATGATAGGGAGTCCATACTTTAAACTAGGGAGAAATACATTAATGGCTATAGCCCACTTTCTCTCTCCGGTGAGACAGCTGTAAATTTTATGAGAACTTTAATAGATGGATCATGCTTTCAGCTTGCTTTTGAGTGTGCGTCTGAAAGTTGAGGATATGGTCAATTATCATCCCTAGGTATTTATGTGTGGCTGTGACTAGTAGTGGTGTGTTTGATGGGTCTGTGATGGTTATGGGTGCATTAATTTTAGTTTCTGAATGAGTCCCAATAACATGGTATTAGTTTTATGGTTATGGATAGTTTCTTTGTGATAAGCCTATTCCACAAACAATTGAAATGTTCCTGCAACACCGAGTTGATGTCAGATGAATGGGTTCTAGTGGCGACAAAGACAATATCATCTGCAAATAAAATGTAGTTGATATTGGGGAGGGTCCCATGGTAAGTCATTCATTAATGTAAGGTGACAATAGAAGTGACCCTAGAACAGAACCTTGCAGGGCCCCTTTCTCTGTAGTTCCAGCTATGGGCCAACCTTCCGGGCTTCTGATAACAAAGGTTCTGTTTGCAAGATAACTATGGAATCAGCTAGTCATATTTTGTGAAAACCCACAAACCTCTGTCTTATGAAGTACAGCATGTGATCAACTGTTTCAAAAGCTATTTTAAGGTCAAGGAATACAGCTTCTGTCAAATCCAGCTTCCAAGTTCTTAAAGATTTGACTGGTAAGAGAGTAGACAGCTCTAAGGGTACTGTACTTTAGGGTGGAAACCATATCATTTCTCACTCAGTATGTCATAACTTTGTAATATTTTCTGATATTTGATAATAGATAAGCTTTTTGAGTATTTTGACAAGTGGGCAGAGAATTCCAATGGGCCTGAAATTGTTAGCTGTGGAGACAATGGGCGTTTTCGGAAGAGGTATAATACTGGAATGTTTAAAACTGTAGGGCAGGCTCCTGGTGGGGGCAGATGGCTAAAATGTGTGCCAGTGGTCTGCAAAGAAATTGGTTTCCTTGTTGTAAGATGAGGGGAGTGGATATGGTGAAATTCAGCAGGTAGGTTGGATCAAGTTGTTTCCAGTTTCTCTTAAGACTTGTTTTGAGGTAATGCCCTTGAAATAGAATTTAGGATAATAGTTGGGCAGAGGGTAAATGGGGTAGGTGTTCAAAAACTGTTGAGTTGCTCTAGGTGGACTGGCTACATATTTTGATAATTCTTATGCTAGTTTTAATTCATTCCCCCCAATGGAATTCCGGAAGTTTGCTCTGTAACTTCCATTGGGTAGAGCCTAAGCTTTTGGAGAGAAACAAATTATGTTGTCACATTTCAAACAAATGTTCATATCTCTGTAACCATAACAGATATTAAAAATGTGTAATTTGCAAATTCTTCAAATTCTTTCAGCACAAACTATTTATACTGGTAATAATCTTTCAGTTCTAGGCTTTATAATGGAATTTAGTGTCACAGTAACTATTAAGTTTGCAGTATTTTGTAAACAACTCACAGAATCTCAGCAAACACTCAGGTTACACATATACTATTAGCTGCATTTTGTTCATCCAGTTGAGAGTTTTCATATGAGGCTAAGCAGTTCTGACTGTGCTACTCAGTTGTCTAGATGTTTAGAAAACATGAAATTTATGACAAAGGAAATAAATATTATATGAACAAAAATGAATATCTCTTTACCTGCACTAGCCAGAGGGCAAATATCAATACAGTTGTATTTGCCATTATATAATCTTTAAGTTGAAATCTTTTAATACTTTGTATGCAGCACGGTTTTGGAATTATTAATAAAAATATGAGCAAGCAATATTTGATGCCTAGAGGATGTAACTGCAGAAACACATGGAGGCGTCACTCGCCTATAATGAGTTAATGGTAGTTTGTTTGTTTTTGCCATTTTGGAAAGATTTTGTTGTTAGCTAAAGATATGAGTGTTTATTAGACTTTTGGTGGCTTGCCTAGTGAGTTATGTTATGCATTTTAATGCATTGTGATTTCTATTTTTGTTTGTAGCTAAGGAATTAGCCTCTGATCTTAGTTTTACAGTACTGGCTGTGCAGGTTTAAATTGTGTATGTTTGACTTCCAGATGACCCATGTTTTACATCTAAGTTTTATTTCATGATGCAATTCTGCACCTGGCCATGGTGTGGTGAACCCTTTGACCCTGACCATTTTTTTGTGGTCAAAATTAATTTTGGATAGGGGGCTAGTAGACTATAAAACTCAGAGAGGACTGAAAAGAGATCTGTAGAGTTATACACTAAGCTCCACTCAATTTCTGACCACTGATTGAAATATTCTGCTTAGTGCAAAAACTATCTCTTGTGTGGATGATTTTGGGTGGGGCCTGACTAGTTTGTTTGAGAGACAAGGTGGTTTAAATGGGGCTGTGATTGCTCAGTAAGTCAGGGATAATTTTTAGCAGTGTCATTTTGTCAGGGATATTTGTTATAAGTGCATCAAGCAGGGAAGAGTTCAAGGAGGTAAGTTTAGTACCAACTGTAACAATCCGGGTTAGTGAAATTAAGGAAAATAATCTAATAAGATCTAACCTGTATAGCCTTTCGTATCTAAATTTAGATAATGGACAATGATAACTTTATTATGTTTTATTATGTTTATGATGGTGTTTAGTATATCATGAATTAGGATAGTGTTAGAAGGTGCAGGAATATGTACTACTCCTATGAAGATTTTGGTGCGATTCCCAAGCTGAATAATGCCAATTAGCTAGTTGGAATCTGTGTCTGAAAGGGTGTTATTTGCATAAATCAGGGTGACAGCTAAGTTGGCACAACTGTTGACCACGAGACTAAACCTCCTACAATTGTGTTTGTCTGACTTGCTGTTAGTGAAAACTGTAAAGTTGCCTGTTAGTTCTGAGGGGACCCAAGAGGAATCTTCTAGCCATACGTCTGAAACCACAGTAATCTCTGGATTGTGTAATTTCAGCCAGGCTTCAAAAGTGACTCATTTGTTATTTATCCATATAGCCAATACAAAGTGGTTTAGAGTATTGAGCCATATGGAATATGAAAACAGTATTGTTTATAGTTATAGAAGTTGTAAGAATCAGGTGTTGAAGAACGAGTGTTAGTTTAGTGTGAGGTGATGAGTTTACTGGACCAGAGGGTGTGTGAAGGATAATTAATATTTTTATATTGCAAATCATATCCTAGGGTATTAAAGGTAAAGTAGTTTGAGTAAATCATAGATGAGAGGGCTATGTACATTTTTTCCTGTGGATTGTAGAGAAGTAAAGAAACTATGTAGAGTTAGTTGCAAAAGGGTGGTGCTGATGGTGAAATTTTTAACCAATAGTGCAGAGATACATTTGAGAGGTAGGGAACCAGTGAGCATAAAGGAAATGATGTAGGGGTGTGCGAGAATTGGGGTAGGGTAGAGAAATGGAATAGGGCATTTGCAGCAAAGAAAATAAAAAATCTGTAAAAAGGTATGTGCCTATGGGAATTCACAATAATGTCCAGAGGTGTGCTTAAAATGCTTTTGGTGATTGCTGGGGGGATGGGATATTATAATAATAAACAAAGTATTGAAGTTTAAAGAGAAACTGTGTGTTGATTAAGCCCTAGACTTATTCCCTGTGAATGGCAGCTTCTAAAAAAATGTTTAATAAATGAATGTAAAGGAAAGATAATCTACATATGGCCACACTTTTAAATGGATTGAAAGTCTTCACTGATTATTGGGGAGGGCTGCTTTGCTCAAGCAAGGCCAATCAATAAGGCAATTAGTTGGGAGAGTTGCTAAGAGATATACCAAAAAATCATAAAAAGAGTTTAGAGAGTAAGGGAATAAGATCATCACATATATAATGCTTGATTGCCTCAGAGTAACACCTTAGGAAGAATCCTAGCCACTTCTGCAGTGAATGGCAGTGTTCAGAGCTCAGTAGAAACCCCGGCTGCTAAATATTTTGGAGAGGCTCTTGTTTAGTCTCTGGATGCTTGTATGGATCATAATCACTGTTTGACTTCCTCAGGGGAACACCTTAGGAAGAATCCTTTTAGCTTCTGCAGTGAATGGCAATGTTCTGGACTCAACAGACACCCAGGCCATTAAATATGCTATAAGGGTTTATGTTTAGTCTATGGAAGCCTGTATGTATCACAAACACTGCCTGGCTGCTTCAGGGAATGCCTTAGGAAACGTCCTTGCTGTTTCTGCAGTGAATGGTAGTGTTCAGGGCTCAATAAAGACTCAGGCTGATAAATATGCTGGAGGGGCTCCTGTTCAACATGGGGGTGCCTGTATATATCACAAGCCTGTAATACTCATCAGCTGTCTAATATGAATACGTTTCTACACTGTTCTCATTATGTCTTTTTCAAATGATCCCCTCAAAGAACTTCTCAGTGTCAGTTTAACAAAAAACATCCATTATCCATTGTGCATTCCTCAACATGACCTTAACTCATAATTCCTCAATTTACAAAAAGCACCCAACTTGTTATAAAAAAAGGAATATAAAAGGTTTGCACTAAACTCTCTTCTAAGTTTTTACTTTAACTGTGATCTCAACTATATTATTGAGGTGCAGGGAAATGATGAGATAAATATCTAGCCAGAGTCCAATGTACTAGTCAGTGATTTGTAGTGCAAAGGTAACTTTACTTAATTTTTCTTTTTATACTAAGGAGCACTGTTTTTGTTTTGGATGACTTGAGTACAAGTTCACTGTTACTGAACCAGTGAATCAGGTGGTGGACCAGTCTTGGGTGCTGTGCATTGATGTGTTTTTTTTATAATGGTGTCTGAAGTAGCTCTAAAAGAGATGGTAGATTCTTTTGGTGGGGTGTAGTAAAAAGCTGTTGGGTCAGTGGATGTTGATGGGGTTATCAGTGATTATGAGGTCTAGGAAGGAGTGGTAATTAGCTTTTTGACATGATGCATGGATTGTTTCATCAGATGCTGTAGATTATACTCAGTGAGGAGGTCTGTTACATCATTGTGGATTGGGCTCAGCATGAATTGTAGAATGAACCTTGAATGCAATGAGTGCCATGTTAGGCTTCAGAACCCCCATTCCCTGAATTCAGACTTAATTAACTGGGTAAACAGAGGATGAATAAATAAACAGAACACATGCTGGTACTTACGTGCACAATCCTGAGGAGTCATTGTCTGCTTAACCACTTTATTAAAGGCACTGTACCATTCTGCTTGATCACTGTCTGTCTCACAAGTAAATAAGAAATTCCGTTCTGGTGTTACTATAGTGATGCCAAATTGCCAAGAAAAATTTCCCTGTGTACCAGGAGGAAGTCCAAGGATCACATTGTACCCATGATCTTTGCTCCCTATAAATACTTCTCCTTTTGCAAATGCATCCTGCAACAAACAAAAATAAATAAGCTGGTTAATTACATCATTACATCAATCAAAATTGGAATGCAGTGCCTGTTTTTTGTACTTGTGTTTTTTTTTTTTGCCTTTAAACAGCTAGTTTTCCAGCTACATCTCCATGTTTATTTACACATGTACAGATGTGGACCCTTTGTTTATTTAAGGGTCTGTCTGTGCATTTCCCTCATTTTACAACTAAATCATTCTAAAAAATGAATTACTGACAAAGCCACAATAAGATGTCCCTATTAACAAAATACACAATTATGACTTACAATCTTGAAACTATAACACAGTAGTCATTTCAGATCTGTATTATAACTATTGCAAAAAAAAATCTGAAAATCACAAAAGTTTACAGAGTGGCTTAGTATTAAAGAACATTCTCACAACAATACTTTGCTTGGTACAACATATTCTCATTAGACTAGTGAGCAAAATATTTAATATATTTCTGAAAGTATACTCACCATAATAGTAGATGTTCAAATAACAGGCTCACAACTGCAGTATAATCTCTTACACAAGGGAATTTCCACAGGTAGATATCTGTTCTTCTGGTTAGAATTCCAGAGCTGCTGGATGTATCCAAGTAGACATGATATCCTCCCTAACCAAGGGTTTTCAATTGGATATTTTAAAGTAAAAGGCAAAGTAGCCTACTTATTTTTTTCTGGAATGTCATTCAGGAAGCGGTGAGGTCATGTCCAGCACAATGATGACTACAAACTGAGGACAGATCCTGCCTTACTCTAGTCATAGATGGAGCTCAGAGAGGTGACGAAACTAACAAAAGGGGATTGGTGGATAATATCCCATATTTTGGCAGTAATTATGTTATTTGAACATCTGCTATGGTGAATATACTCATGCAACTAAAAAAGAAGTTATGTACTCACCATAACGTTCCATCTGAGTAAGTAAACTTCATTTGTCAGCAACCTGTGGGTATCGGATCCGAGCTGGCAGCTTTATCCAGCTAAGATCCGAGATCCAAGCTCCTCCCCCTTACCCATAACCCCCTGCCATCCCTCTCTGTCCTCAGATCGAGTTTGCTATAGTATCATAGAATACTACAAAACAAGGATCAGCTAAATATCCTAACCTGATGTTATCTGGAAGGGAAACACAAAGATCCTAAAAGGATGAACTACAGGTTAGGGGGATGGAGGGGGGGTTGTTTGCTGACAAATGAAGTTTACCTACTCAGATGGAACGTTATGGTGAGTACATAACTTCTTTATCTGAAGTAGTTAACTTCATTTGTTCATCAACCTGTGGGACAGAGTCCCCAGCTACCACAAAACTTGGGATGTGCTCATGGAAGGATATTCCGGAACACTGCAGAGCCAAAGGACGCCCTCCCTCTGGAAATTATATCCAAGTTGTAATGGGTAATAAAGGTATGGGATGAAGCCCAAGTGGCTGCTGAATAAATGTCATCCAAGGACACACTATACCAAAAGGCAGCAGAAGTAGAACTCAATCGAGTAGAATGGGCGTGAACTCCGACAGAACTCTTATATGCAAGAAGTATACATTGTGAAATCCATCTGGACAATGTGGCTTTTGACACAGGTTTACCCAAAAAGGGTTTAGCAAAGGATACAAGGAGTTGCTCAGATTTCCTATGTTCAGCAGTCCTGTGTAAATAAAACCTCAATTGTCTGTGCACGTCCAACAAATGTAATTTGTATTCACCTTTGTTATGATACTTTGGGAAAAAAACAGATAAATTGATAGACTGGTTAATGTTGGACTCAGAGGCAACTTTAGGCAAAAAGGAGGGATTGGTCCTGAGGGAGACTCTGTCTTTATGAAAGACCAGGTATGGAGGTTTGGCACAAAGGGCTTGAAGCTCTGAAACCCTTTTAGCCGAACCGAAGTGATAGCAATGAGAAAGGCCGTTTTCCAAGACAAATATTTTAGATCCACCAAAGCTGCAGGTTCAAAGGGAGGGCCAGTAAGAGCCTGGAGAACAAGAGTTAAATCCCATGGAGGGACCGCATCCTTAACAGGAGGTCTTAACAAGAAAGTACCTTTTAAGAAAGTCTTGCAGATCTTAGAAGAAGCTAAAGGACCAAAATCACTTCCCACATGAAAGTGGGAAATCGCTGCCAATTGAACTTTGACCGTAGAGGAGCTGGCACCTTGGTCAAATAGATATGACAAAAAATCTAATACAGCTGGTATTGGGGCTGTAAAGGGATCCAAATTTGTATGTTCTGCCCAGATCGAAAAACGTTTCCATTTGCTCTTATAGACCTTTCCAGTAGAAGGTTTATGAGCGGCTACTAGGATAGCCTTAACAGAAGAGGAGATGCCGGGAGTCCTAGCTATTATTGGAACTGGATCAACCAAGCTGTGAGCTTGAGATTGTCCAGGTTTGGGGATGTCAACCCTAGGGGGTGAGATATCAGATCCGGAGTGGGATCCAAAATCCATGGAGGATTCACTAGATGAGATCATAGGCAAGGGAACCACGTTTGACAAGGCCAGAATGGGGCAATGAGGATCACTCTGCTCCCCAACCGATGGGCTTTCTGCAGGAATTTTACCATCAGAGGATAAGCATAAAGTAGACCGGATGGCCAAACATGCACTAGAGTGTCTCTGGGGAATTCCCCTGGTGGGGGAAGTAGAGCGAATTATTCGCTGCACTTTGCGTTCGAAGGCGACGCGAAGAGATCGCAGCAAGGTTGACCCCACTTGAGGAAGATTTGCTTTGCTACTTTCGGGTTCTGAGACCACTCGTATGGTGAGAGGATGGTTCAACTCAGCCTGTCTGCCAAACTGTTCGACCAACCCGGAATGTGCGTGGCTAAGAGAAAGCGGTTGGTGGCTATCGCCCATTCTCAAACTCTCATGGCCTCTCGACAAAGCGGATAGGATCTGGTTCCCCCCTGTTTGTTGATATAACAGACTACAGACATGTTGTCTGTTTGAATTGCAATTGTCCCTAAGGGAAGAAGAGCCTGGAGTGCTTGCAACGCTAAAAGCACCGCCCTCATCTCTAGGACATTGATGTGCAACAAGGTCTCCGAATGGGTCCACGTGCCTTGGACAGTTCTGCCCATGCAGTGCCCCACCACCCAAGGTGAGAAGCATCCGTGGTCACTGTGGCTTGGGGTGGGGACATTGAGAAGGGGTGCCCTTCCCGGAGATCCGAGGACTGGATCCACCAGAGTAGGAATATCCTGCAAACCTTGCTGAGGGGGATAGGTGCACTTAGCGGATGCTGCAGGATGGACCATTGAACCTGCAGGGTTCATTGTAGGACCCTCATGTTTAGACGAGCCAGGGGTGACAGATTGATGGCCGCAGTCATGGAACCTAGCGCCCTCAGGACCAATTCTGCTGGAGGAACCAGGGATTGTAAGAGGGCCAGCATGTGGAGTGTCAAAGTTCGAAGCCTGTCCGGAGTTAGAAAGACCCTCAACAGGTTTGTGTTTATCCTGGCCCCCTATGAAATCCAAGAGTTGAGTTGGTTGAAGGGAGGATTTCTTGAGATTGATAGAGATTCCCAAATGACAGGCCAAGTGAAGGAAGTAATTCCTGGCTGAACTTAGTAAGATGCCTGGTGGGGGTGGTCAGGAGCCAGTCGTCTAGGTACAGAAAGACCTGTATTCCCTGAAGTCTCAGGTAGGCCACTACAACTGCCATCACTTTGGTGAACAGCCGTTCTCCTGCAGGAGTGGGAGAATGGATTGAATGGTGACCATCTGGAACTTTTCTTTGGCAACTGACAGGTTTAGAGTGGACAGGTCGAGGATTGGTCTTAAGTCCTCCGTCTTTCTTGACACCAGAAAGAACCTGGCGTAAAAACCTGATCTGGATTGATCTTAGGGGACAGGCTGGATAGCTCTTTTTTCTAGCAGATGCTTTATTTCTGTGGCTGCTGCCTCCCGTTGATTGGGTGGGACATCGGGGAGGCTCTGGGGTCTGAGAGGGAGATTCAGAAAGGGGATAGTGTAACCTTTGGATATGATTTGAAGCACCCAGAGATCCATTGTAATTGACTCCCAAATTGCTAGGTGCTTCGAGAAGTGCCCTGCGACTGCCTCCGGAGTGGAGCAGTCGGGTAACCCCTCAGGGCTGTTGCACGGGCTGATCCGAAAAAGGTTCTCTCGACCCGAAATTCTTCGGTCCCCCACTGCCTCTGGGCCAGCATCCACCCAGTCCTCCTCTGCCTCTGAAGGACGAGGGGTCCGGAGCGAAACAGGACTGTTGAGATTTCCGGAATCACATCTTCTTTTGTCCCCTTTGGTTCCTGGAGAAGGACCTCTGGGGAGCAGAGAAGTGGATCCCGATGGCAGACAACGTCTTCCCATCTTTCTCGCTCTGAACCAGCGTGTCGCGGACGGTCTTGCCAAACAGCGAAGAGCCGTCAAATGGGGCATTTGCGAAGGACGCCTTGAAGGGTTCCACAAAGTCGCAGAGACGGAGCCAAGCATGCCGCCGTAAGACAATGTCCGCTCCGCTAGCTCTAGCGGCTCCTTCTGTAGCATGGGAGAGAAGCCACACAGAAGTGTTTGAAATGGACTTAAGAGTGGCCATTCGAGCTGAGAATGTTTTCATATCCTCAGCCGATACGGTCTCTGGGAGCGACCCGGCATATTCCTTGATGAGGTCCCGCTGGAGTCATATCACATGCGCCATATAGTTCAGCGACCTTACGGAGAAGGTAGCTGAAGCGAACATCCGCTTCCCTAGGCGGTCCATTGTCTGAGACTCCTTGTCGGGAGGGTGGACCGAGGAACTCTCCTGGGCTAGTTCCTTCTTGGTGGCAGCCGCCACCACCATGGAATCTACCGGAGCACCCTTGCTCCAAACCGTCCTATCTGTGGGTGGGCTGAGGATTTTGTCTGGTCTCTTTGGTATGGGCTCCACAGTGTCCGGTTCCTTCCATGCCCTGGTAGTGATCAGATCTACCAGGGGGTCGGTGGGAAGGGACACCCAAGAGGTAGATGGGCCTGCGTCAAATGCCTCCAGAAACACAGACTCATCAGAGGAAGGTTTCTGGGCTAACCACCCCCCTCGAATATGAAGCATTTCCATAATGTCTCCGAAGGAGACGTCTTCGGGGGGGTGACCTTGGGGAACCTTACCCTTCCTCTAAGTCTGTGTCTTCTGTCAGGGACTCGGGTGAGTCCAAGTGCCTCCTCTTGCACTTACGTTTGTTTGAACCTCCTCGGGGGGCTGTCCAAAGATTCCTCACAAACCACATCCTGTTCCTCTAAGGGAACCATCTGGGATGTAGGCGCAGGCTGTTCCTGGGGCCGGGTGATGGAAGTGAAGGGTGGAACCATAGCAGGAGCCTGGGGTCTCGAATCCCTCGATAAGACTCTCTCCACAACATCGAATGCCGAAGGAGAACTGCTCTCTCTAGGACCAGAGAGCAGTCCGTTCCAATCCGAGGCGTGGACCGGAGCCGGCGCCGATGAAATCGGATCCGAAGGGCCAGTATGCTCCGACCGAGATGGAGCCGAAGACACACTGACACCTCCGGATCTGAAGCACAGCTCATGGCTCCGAGAGCTCGGATCCAAAAAAGGACCCAACAAACTCGAGGGTATGGCTGGAGCCGAAGTAGGGTGTACTATCGGCGCCAAACCTCCCCCGGCTCTGACGCTACCTGGATCCGACAGCTCCGAACCCCAGAAGTGGGTCGGAGAAGGAGCAATTGGGGCAAAAAATGGGGTCGAGCTCCCCCCCGGAGGGGGGGGGGGAGGCAGGAGCACTTCCATCTGCAGTTGGGCCTGGAGGAACCTATGCATCAACCGGTCCATATCTGCACTGGACAAACTTCAGGTTGATCTAGACGAGGCCACCAAGGCTGGCCTGGAGTGCTGCCTCGATGACCTCGAAGGCGACTGGGTCTCCTCCTCTGGCTCCGGAGAAAAACGAGGTGAATGGAGCCGGGAAGGAGCAGGCCTGGAAGACCTAGGAGAGGCTATCTGTTTAGCCGGTGGAGCCGAGGAGGAAGCTTCAGCCCGCTGCTTGTGATGTTTGTCTTTCCTTCTCTCCCTCCTAGATTCCCTCTCCTCCTGAGCCATGGTGGGAGGGTGCGTCCCGGCCAGGGGAACAGGGATGGGGGGCGGGACCTCCGCGGCCACAGTCGGTGCCACTGAGGGAGAAGTGGACGAAGCCGAGTCCGGGGGCAGAAGTCCCGTCAGAATCAGCTTCGACCTCCTGTCCCTCAATGCCTGAGGTTGAAGGCTGCACAAATTGTGCAGCCCGAGGAGAGATGGTCAACCCCAAGGCAGATAATACACTGAGTGTGGCCATCCGCTGGGGATAGCTTATGGCCACACTCAGTGCACTTGGAAAAGAATGCTTTTGGGGCATCAGACATGGTTACAGGAAAAAAGTCCCAACACGCACACACCTTCACACACACGGGGGGAGGGGAGAAGACTAAACTAACCATAAAACAGAAAAATTACTAACAGATTTAGTAATTAAACAGCAAAAGGGAAACAACACTCGCTCGTCTAATGATTAAACTAAAACTAGGTCAAATACAAGTGAAATTTTATATAAAACTCATGAAACCAAACGCTTGGAAACTCGTTCTAGGTGCTTGAATAAGTCGCGGCAAACGAGATCTGAGGACAGAGAGGGATGGCAGGGGGTTATGGGTAAGGGGGAGGAGCTTGGAGCTCGGATCTTAGCTGGATAAAGCTGCTGGCTCGGATCCGATTCGGATCAGATACCCACAGGTTGATGAACAAATGAAGTTAACTACTTCAGATCTATATTTGCTACAAGTATTACTATTGAAGTATCACTTGTTAAGCAAGAGCAGGAAGGTAACATTTAGGCAGCCAATTAGATATGATTTGGTTCAATATGCAAATACATTGCTTTCGTAGCATAAAAGACATAGTTTGTCAATCTACCTAATTTTTGTGGCCCTTTCAGTGCAATATCCCAGATGGTGGTCTATGTCTACCACATGCAAAATTAATTCAAACTTACTTTATGGTTTTGAGCAAAAAATTGGTAACTGGACAGCATGATTAAAAGCCAATTTCAAGACAATAGGGTTTATGGGTTGGCATATTGGTTAAGGTGTTTACCATTCAGAAAAAAGGTACAAAGTTCAATTCTTACTTTTGAGGGAAATCGTCTAGGCTTAAAATGGCCCACAAGGGCAACTAGCCTATTATTTGCCTTTGAGCAACTTTTCCTTACAAAGTAGTCAGTTTGAAGGCTAACCTCTCCATGTGAAAGACTATGCAATGCTCTCAAGGCTCATAGCTCAGAGTGTCTTAGGGCAGAAGTAATAACCTCCAATACCAGAGTCTTCCAAAAAAAGGGAATTTTAATGTTGTTGATCTAACTGGCTCAAGACAAGGCAAGGACAGGTTTTCTAAGAAGGAGGAGGTCCATGGAGGAGGGAGAGATCTCATTTGTGATCAAGGAGCAGCCCTCTTCCTTTAGGAACTTTTTGACTTCAAAATGGGATGTCAAGACAGGTTGCAATGGCTAACCAATGGACTTTAAAAGAGGTATAAACTACACTTGTCTCAAACTGTTCTACTATAAACGTGAGAATGAGAGGTGTAAGAGCAAGTGCTGCCTCTGTCTTATTAAAGTAGCAGCAGAATGAGAAGCTTTTCCATTTAGCCAAGTAAGACTTGGGACTTATGGCCTCATTGAGGATGTCAGTCACCTCTATGGAGAAGTGAGCCCTGAAAGGAATAAAGCTGAGATCATCCCCTACAGTCAGTTTGAGGCTTTTTTCTGAATTAGAAAAGTCCAGTGGAAGAGGCAGTGATCCTTCACAACTCACTAAAAGATCCATGACTGTCTGTCATACAGGAATTATATGAGCCTTCATTACTTTCAGCAGTGGTTTTGAGAGAAATGAGATGGGTAGGAAAATATATAGGTGACCCTAGTTCTAGGAAGCAACAGATGGCCTTAAAATGCCTGAGTTTCCCAACAAAGGTACCTGAACTATAATTTTTTTTTTCACATGAAGAGAATATCTTAAGATATGGACAAGTTTTTCTCTGGTATTTCCCTCTTGGATTGAAGACATTATCTTGTTGCCACTGATGCAGGCTGATGAATTAACTGTACAGGTGGTCTGCTACAGAGTTCTGTTCTAAGAGAATTTCGGCAACTAGGGGGTGAAGAGTATGCATCTAGGCCAGGTTCCCTGCCACCATACCTAGCTTGCACAACAGTTAAATTTGCCTGCAGATGTAACATTTTGTGGTGTTATTCACCACTGTGCTCTGTGACCCTGGCTATAGCAGTGAGCTGAGAAACCTAAAGTTCATAAATCAAAGATATCACACTTAAACATTAACTACCTATCTCGCCTGTACATTTTCGTGCCTTGTGTGAACTCTTGAAGCATAATGTAAAATGTGTGGTTAGGGTTTAAAGAACAACTATGGGTTGAACTTGGCCCCAGAATTGTTAAGCCCCCCACAACAGTTGCCTTTTGACTGTTGGAATAGAGAATCATCACACATTTGAGTGGTTAACAGTGCTGTTCTAACAGATTTTGAGGTTTCCCTTATATGAAGTCTAGCCAAGAGAATTTCAAGAATAATCTAAGCATGTAACCTACTGCTCTGTAGAAGACCCTTGATGTTTTGCATATCTTCTGGGCCAAAACATTTTGTGTGTGAATGCATTCAATATTATAGTATATACAGAACTGCAAATGTAAACAAAAGATTCAGTATCTTAAGAAGCACAAATCCACAACAACCACAGGAAAATACTGGGTATACTGATCAAGTACACGTTATAGAACTCGGCACAGAAATCCTTTTTGTTTAGGGCTAACTGCAACCAGAAGGATAATTAGGATGGGGAGAAGGAAGAAGTCACCTCTGGCATAAAATAAACTGGTGTGATCAGTAGATACCAAGTGGGAGGTAGTTCAGTACCAGTATTCAGTTTTTGAATGCTGTTACTGCATTTACAGTCAGGGCTGAAGGCCATCAGTGCTTCATGTGTGTTATTTTCAATATAGCTGGCCACTTGTGACATTTGTAGCAAGATGTTTTCTGCAATTTAAAGAGATTTTTTTTGCTCGTTAACACAGAGTTTTAACTTCAGCAAATGAAGGGAATGGAAAAGATTGCAAAACTGAAGGCACATGGGATGAAACTCAGTAGAGATAAGAAAGTTGTATTGGCAGCAAATGGGGGAAATTAGAAGAAGCTGAGAATTGAGATAGAAAGGAAGATAGTGGAGCAGGCTAAAAGCTTTGAGCATCTGGGAGGGGTGGTTGAGGAGAAGGGAAGCTTGAATGACTAGGTCAAAGACAGATCAGAGGAGATGCAGCCAAATGGCACAGAGTGGCAGGGGTAGTTTAAGAAAGAAAGCCAAAGAAGCTGAAAAGTAAGTTGTACAAAACAGGGCTGTGACCAGTACTTCTGTATGGTACAGAAATCTGGGCAGTGAAGGCAGAGCATAGAGGAAGCTAGAAGTGATGGAGATGAAGTGCCTGACACAGGTGATAGGGTGCACACTATGGGACAGATGAACATATAAAGACATTAGAGCAGAAGCCAAAGTAGTTTCAATTGCAGTGAAAGTCAAAGAGAACAGATCTTGGTGGTTTAGGCCCACATGCATAAAAGCAGAGAACAATCTGGTAAAGAAGATTTGGAAAAGACAGGAAGGAGGTAAGAGGAAACGAGGGCATCCAACCAGATGATGGATGGATTGTGTGAGAGAAGACCTGTAATAGTCAGGCATGACTATTAAAGCAGATAGGAGAGTAGCACTGAATCAGGAGAGAGATGGCAACAGTTGCTATGACAACAGGCCCCAAGCTGAAAATGGGAAAGAGGAGGTTGATGATGATGCAGAGTTTAGAGGAGCACCAGACTGAGGAGCAGAACAGGGCATCACAACACCTAGCTTTTGCTCTAACTGAAACAACAATTTCAAGTCTGCCAGTCAGATTAGAGAACTGAATCTCTAACTTGTCCAGAAAAAACGTAAACTCCTAATACTGCTAAAACCACACTGAAGAAGCAAAAAAAACCACTGTAAAATCCAGTATAAATCCAATGCTCTTTATTGTAGGTAACCGCTTTCGCAACCAGCCCTGGTTGCTTCCTCAGACCAAAGATTACAAAAAAACTTCATCCCAAACTTTAAAAGCCTTGAATCCTGTGTCACATGACTATGACCAATTAATTAATTAAATGAGTTAAAAGAACAAGTACATTCAAAATGCAAACACACTCAAAAAGTACAAAATTTCATTCAAGGCAATATATAAAAAACAGCATATAATATAATGTAAAAGAAACATACAAAGAACATACATAAAATGCTATATATATAGAAATATATAAAAATAAAAATAAATAACCTGGTTTACTATCTAACATACTAATACTACCCTATCTGTAAATCACTAATGAAACCGCTTTCTTCATAATATTCAAAAATACTGTATGTATAAAGAAAAACATTGAACGTATACTATATTATATTATATGTTGTCTAAACATACTCTAACTATAAAAATGCTGTTATAACCCTATCTATAAATCACAAAATTAAATAGCTTTCTTCCTAATCTTCCTACCTTTCAACACGGGTTTCAGAGATACATAATCATTCAGCCCAGGCAGCTTATGGGCTGCTAACATAAAAATCCATCTCAACTCCCTTTGTTCAGTTCTATTATTTAAATCTCCCATCCTAATGGTTTCAGTGACAGTGTCAATAATAGAAAAGTAAAAATAGTGATTCTCCCCTTGTTGTAACATGTTTAGCCAGTGCACTATGTAACTGTTGTCTCCTAAAACAGTAAAGGTGGTCACAAATTCTCTCCCTTAACCATCTGTTGGTCTTACCAACATAAAACGCACTGCAGCAGGCACAGTGGGCTAAATATATCACATTCCTACTCTCACAGTCACCTGAGGCCTTAAACGTGAAGGATTTCCCACTCGATGGATGGACAAACATGGTGTTAGTTTCTATATACTGACAGAACAAGCATGTATTAACATCTCCTAGTCCCATTGTTCATAATGGATCTATGTTCTAATCCATCTGTAAAGCAGAGCATCTGCTTCAATGTTTTTCGATTTTTATAAATAAAACAAGGTTTCTCTCCTACTATTGCACTTACCCTGTCATCAGTCCCCAATATATGCCAATTACGACATATTATATCCTTAATCAAATGAGTATCAACTGAGTGTGTAATACTAAACTTCACTAATTGTTCTCTGCTCTTCATTCTCTTAGGGGGTCATTTCCACTCCACCCATATTGGGTCTAGAAAAATATGGTTTCCCTGTGGTGTTCCTTTTTGTTCTGGCTTCAGTGTATGCCTCATTTACCTCTCTTTCATGGTAACCCCTGACTAGGAACTTATCCCTCAGCGTCATCAAACTATTTTCAAAGTCCTGATCTCTTGCATGTAATTTTGACATGCGTATAGCTTGATTATTGATGACGTTCCTAAAAATATGGGGAGGGTACATACTAGTGCGGTGAACATAACTATTACGGTAGCAAACTTCTGATACAATTTAGTGTACACATTACCAGTGGTTCCATCCAACTGTATTTTTATATCTAAAAACTCAATGTGGGTACGAGATCTATTCATGGTAAAACCTAAAAAATCAGTACTTTTATTTAAATTTTCCACAAATTCACATAATCTTTCCTCACTACCCCCCAAAAAAAGGAACAGGTCATCTACAAAACTATGAAAAAATAAAATGTCACCTTTGAAAGCATTGTTATTCATCATATAAGTTCGCTCCCATTGCGCCATCACCAAATTGGTGTGGCTATTGGCTGTAGGAGTCGCCATAGCTAAGCCTGACATTTGTAGGAAATATTTCCCATCGAATGTAAAAACATTTAATTCTAAGACAAGCTCTAACAAAAAAACTAATCAAATCAACCTTCTCTACACTAAGTGAGCCTTCCGGTAGTAAGGATCTCTAACTTGCTAATGAGCTGCTTCCTGTGCTCAGGGTACAAGGTTTGATTCCTTCCACCTGTACGGCTCTCAGCAAGTCTTTTAACCAGACAGTGCATTCTTGTCACTCCCTAAAAAGGGATACTTGTGTTCAGTTGATTTACTTAATCAACTAATAGATAAAAAATGTTGGGGATCTAAACTAATTTATACTGTTTTTGGTTTAAATACATTCTAGTTATGCTACAATTATGTCTGCCTAAGAACTCATTCAAAACAGGTTCATACAGTAGTACTAGGCTAACTGTCCTTGTGGGTTATTTTAAGCCTTGCTAATTACTCCATGTAAGAAACAAACCGTGCACCTTGTGTCTGTAAGGTAAACGCCTTAACCATTATACCAGCCTCCCACCCAATCAGAAAATAATGCACCATTCTGAGTTTATGTTTTCTTGTTTTACTCGGGCAACTACAGCAATTAGAAAGAATGTTAAAGTGTGCACTTACCAGTGGGTCTTTAAAGTACATGAGTCGTCTGTGATCCATTGTGAACCAGCGCTTTTTAAAACCTTCTGTTTGCTGTTAAAAAATAAGAAATAAAATGACTTTTACAGGAAACAAGCTACATTGTTTCTATGTATTTATGACTTATAAGACTTGCTTACAGCTTTGGGTCACATCATCTTGACTTGTCAGAAGTGTGAAAGTTGAAATTCTTTTAACTCATATCATTCTCTTATCAGTGACCACAAAGGTAGCATATATCAAGGCAGTGACAGGGCACAGCACTCAGAAGGGGCTGACAAGGGGTGTAGCCCCTTAAAAAGATGTAAAAAAATTCAGCGTTTGCTATTTTGACAAATCACATTTATGTGACCTGAAATACCATTAGGGAGCCCTGGCTTACTTATACTTTGCTTATGTATGTAAAGGTCTTAATTTTAAATTTCATTAAAAGTAGGAAGAACAATGGGGAATGGATTAATGCAATATATGACTAAAATTTGCCTTACAAACATACAGCTGACAAGAATAGCAATGGGAATTATGCACTAAAACTGTTATGAGTTATTCTTTAGAAAACACAGAGCCATACAGACAATGAAACAAGATGCAAAATTTAGGGATTCAGTTATGTAGTTTGTATGAAAGAGAGTGCAAGCAGTCATGGGACCTTCTATTTACTTAGTTCATAGCAGAATATGGGTTCACCATGTAAAGCAGAGTTTATTTATACAGTAACATCCCAGGCTTATTATCAGTGTACACGGTGCTATCATTCAAATGCAGCATACTAGTAAAATTTCTAAACCAACCACAAAGACAGAATGCACAATCATCTCGCACTGAAATTATATTAGCTCCATCTAACTCAGGCAGATGGGACCTAGATTTCAAGTCTCATCCAAAGGATGGCACACTCAGGAATGCAGCACCTGCCTTATGCTACACTGTAATCTTAGTACCAAGAAATGAATCCAAGTGACTTGCGTGGGAATAGAAAACACAGCCTCCTCATCTTCCAGCATCATTTGTAAGTGTGCTACCTGATGAGCCACTGACAATGACTGAACACAAGCTGGTGCCATCACAGACATATTAAATGCATCACTGCCTGAATTCAGAATACAGAGCTTAAGCATAGCTTAATTCCTAAACAAAACATTAGCAATCAGCAAGTATATAAATGTGTCCCATCTTCCATGTATACTGAATTATTAAAGCCATACACTCCACAACACAATTTCCTCAACAAAACCCTTGAACTTGAAAACTTACACTGACCAGTACTGTAAACCCATTACAGTTAATACTGAGACAAAACATAGTAACTTGGCGCTCGAAGGGTGGAAAAGTTCTTCCATCTATGAACAACTCAAATGCTAATCTTCCTTCCTCCTACTTTCTACTAGTACTGCACGAGAGTCCTTGACTGGTAGTATTAGACACTTATCTCACACCTGTCTTATCTATCTCATTTTCTACCAACACACCTTACCTCACTCTGTTCCTTCCTCTGTCCTCTGCGTAGTCTTGGTTCAAAGCATCTGGACCTTTTCTTTTGATCCTTTCTCCCCTTGTCTGCACATATCTTACCTGACCATCATCATACCTTTCTTTCCTGTACCTTTGGTCCACACTCCCTTTACTACCTTACTGCTTGAGGGCACTTTGCTTACCTTCTAAGAGTACAGCTTGCCTGTGGTAGTTTCATGAAACTGCTTCTCTGACATATTTCAGTATGATTTCTGACAATTTGGGTCATTTCATGAAGTGAACTCTCTTTTATCATAACTTTGACAAATGTGTAGTTTGGCATGAAGAGATACTTGCTTCAAGAAAGTATACTGTAAAATGCATTAAACTAAGGGCACTGAAGCTTCTGATCAAATTTGTATTTTTCGCAGGAGAACCTTGGTAGCAACAGTCTCTGTGGACCATCAGTCAAAGAGTTTTATTTTACATGCTGGTGAGCCAACCATCTACATTTCTTTTTCAGTTACACTAAATGGAAAGTCAGTCAATAAGACTTGTATAACAAAAACAGTATTCCATCCATCTAATGTTGAGTTGTATCCAACTCCTAATGTGACCCCCACAAACAGATGACACCATCCACATAGTTTACTAGGTGAGTAAGAAATGGAAGCAGATCGCTATACCTTACTTCCATTACCAAAGACAAGCAAATACTTAAGAAATATCTGCAGATATTTTTAGAGTTGTCTGTCTGATTAATGCATTATCTTTATGTGTGGCATTAAACCAGAGTACTCAAAGAAAATCCACTCATTATTTACTTATTTTTAAGGAGGCGGACTGGTCAACTGACCCTTTTCTACCACAACCCAGGCTCACAGAAAAACAGAATTTACAGTGTAAACAGCAATGTGTATACACACATACAAAGGGGTGCAGATGCATACATACAACAAAGTCTAAATTTATATCACAATGTTTACAATATAATGTGAATAAGAAAAAAATGCAAAATGATAACACTTTAAAGACAAGCTCATTAATTATTTACAAGAGAATGTTTACAACATTTTTGAAATACAATTTACAAGTCAAGCAGTTTTTCATAAGCGTGTTCCTTCTACCAATGCTCTGAAAAGTAGTCATCATACTTCTGGATCAGCACATCTACCAAAGATTTTATACCCACTGCCTCTAAAACATTTGGGTGCATTTTGTTTGAGAAGCTTTTCCTTCAATTTACTTTTGAAAGCAGATACATTTTCCTGGGTGCATAATCCATGGATAAAGCCCTGTTTAAGGCTCAGCCAACCTAGAGGGTTTGACTAGTGGCTCGGCCGACTGAGAGAGTGGCAGGAAAGGGATTGGAGTGCTCATCCCAAGTAGGATGCTGCTCTTTGATATGCTTCCTAAAGAGAGGTGTGGTCCAAAAGAGGGGAGTTATCCTCGGACTTAATCAACCTGTGTGGAGGACAGGGAAATGGAGTGGGTGGGTCATAACCAAAACAATCCACCACACAGATGAGCTGAGCCCCCCAGGACAACCCAAGATCCTTGACCAGCAGCAACAAATATGGAACTAGTCCAGCAGGTTGGAGAGTAGCTAGTAGACCTGGCAAACACATTAGGTAAGATGCTAATGAAAAATGATATAAAACTTCTTACTCCCACCTGTTTGTGATTCATAGTAATTTTTTGATGCAGAGGCATGCGCGATGATGTCAGCTTCATGAGCAGCCTGCCAGCCTGTCGGAATTTGGCTGAGGGCTTGAGGGTCTGACTGTTTGTTTATACTATGGTCGCCAAGACAGCAACATGTTGCACTCGAGTTACATGTCGCACTGCAGCAGGCAGCTCTTCTAGTTTACTTTAGACAGAGAGGGGCTGGAGGATGACAGGAAGAGTAGCTGACACTGACAGCAAGTTCAGCAACTGTTTTTTGTGTTTAATTAATCTAGAGGGCAGAGGCTTTAGTTTAGATACAGCAAGGAAGGCAGGCACTGGCAACCCTGTCCCTAAGCCATTTGTTTTTCTGTGTGGAGAATGTGTGAGCATCAGACCAATGCAGCAGCAGCAGTCTTTTTGGACTCAGAACAGTGCGGTGATGATGAGAAAATATATTACTTCTTCCCCAGGCTCCTCCTCCACCTCCAGGTAAAACAAAAAGAAAATGAATAGAGTGATTTGAGTCATGAAGAATGATGATGAATTGTGATGACAGTCTATGAGAATTTGCTGAAATGAACATTAGTTAATTATATCTACAGAAAGCACTCATGCATCAGTTTAAATATTAAAGGGGAGTCTAAGGAACATCTAAATGAATTATTATTTGATTAGGTCACTGACTACAGGGGAACCTCTGGTCTTCTTTAAAAAGGTAGCTAAAAAGCTTAGGCTTGTTAATAAATAAATGTTCTGTTAATAATAAAAACTGCTTCAACTATTGCTGAAGCAGTTTATCTTGCAAGATATGTGCAGGAAGCTGTCAATAGTGACAACATGTACTCCATTTGTTGAGAAGCAGTTTGCAGAGATAATTAGTTACAGATGTAACTCCTGAAGCCTATTATGGCTGAGAAACAAGGACATCTTAAAACCATACTGCTGACAGCCCTTTGAGGAATCTGGAATGTTGCTGGAGTGCAGGCCAGGAATTGTAGCAATGCCAAGTGGACATGTTGGAGATGTCACCAGGTCTGTCTTCCTGTTATTTTTAATGATTGTCAAGTGCAGTACTTTTCATGTACATAGTATGTCTTCAGCTCTTTTATAATATGTTGAGTTTAAAGATGGTATTTTTAAATCTGAATGGTTTCCTGCTAACCATGTTGGACAGCCTATTCTTCAACTCAACTGGAGTACTGGCCCTGTAAAATACCTTTAACTTCACAGATGTCCCATTAAAATGACCGAGTCATCTCTCAGATTGTTATGGCAATGCTCCTTTACAAATGTCCACTCCAGAATGTGCCTGTACCTCACACTTGAAAACATGCTATTATATATATCTAAAACTAACCCATCTGACCGGAAAAAAGGAACCATTCGAGTGCCCGAAACATTTCAACAAGCACAGACATTTTGAAACAAGAAAACAAACTATACATAGCATAAGTCAAATACAGTGGCAGCAGTATGCACAGAGTATTGTAATACAAGAAAGTGCAGTATACATAGGCATAGTATGCTGAGAGTGAAATATAAGACAATAGTAGAAAAAAATGAGATAATAAATGTAACTACATAAAATTATGCAGTACAAAATGTGCAGATTTAAATTCATATGTAGAAATCAAACTAAAATGTATAAATATGTTTTTTTGTATACGAGGCTTGCTACTCTTAACATCATCACAAAAGAATATGCACATTGCTTTTTCTTTGTGGAGAACGTCTCCAACTGTTGTTTTAATGGTTTATGGTTTATAAGGTTTGCTGCTGTCTTCATTCAGACGTGGTCATTTTTAGAGTGAAATAATGGGCAACAGTCTTTTTATCTTTGGTCCATGCCGCAGCTGGGTCACAGATTCAATGTCAGCCATATATGCAAGTGCTGTTTAAGTCAGCTAGTAGCAAGAGTCAGACTTTGCACTTTTTTAGAATTTCACTGTCACACTTTTAAATAAAGTTGAATAAACAATAAGCATACCCACTCTGTAGCAGCAGTGGGTTCCGGCGTGTAGCTTGCAGGACATTTCCCTGCTAGCTACATTGCCGAATCCAAACGGCTGCAGTGGCACATTGCCGTAGTGCAATATGGCTGAAAAGCCTAGCCGCTGCAGCTGTAAACTATGGACGGGCAGAGACAGCCGTACCAGATGTGTAACACATTCCTTATTCTCATTCAAGGAATGCATTTATTCAATTATTTATTTATTTTGTTGTCAGACTGACAGTGGGCGCGTTAACAAGCCTAATATACCCCAAATGTAAAATTTTTACAGGAAAGGAAAATGGAGTCAGACACAGTTGAGTTTCGATAATTGTGGTGCTTAATCACTCCTCATCCTGCATACTGTGACACACCTTATCACCTCAAATCGCTCAACGATTTACATGACATGACAATGGCATCAACAGAAAGATTTATTTATACATTACCGCAAAAAAAAAAGAAAAAATAATTCCTGATGCAACAATGAAAAACCCATGCTTAGAAAGAAATTATTACTGTTTGACCTTCAGGTTTATTATTCAAATAAAGATAACATTACAGCACAGACATAAACATATAAGCAAATTAAAAAGTAATGACTTCATAACTAATTTTATTTACCATGTCAAGGAAATGTGATACTATTCCTTTAACAAAATTATCTATGTGACAAAGCAGTTTGGTAAAATCAAACTTGCCAATAATAGCAGTTCCATGTCTAATGTCCTTACTATGTAGCTGGGTTTTCTTATAGTGATGTCACACCCTGGAGAGTGTTGTTCCAAACCTGTGAGTCACAGCCATTCTTCATTCTGGTACAGGTACTTTGAAAGATGGCAGCCATACCTGTCTCTGAATCATATTTTCTCATTGTCTTAGTAACTGACCAACCCATACCAGGCAATTAGTAAGAGTGATCATATTTTCTCATTGTCTTAGTAACTGACCAACCCATACCGGGGAATTAGTAAGAGTGATGACAATTTTTGAGAATTCTACACAGTGTCTTAAATGACTGTGAATGCAGTATCTGGAAATACCTGTAACAGTAAAACAAAATATGGAACTTACCCTTGGACCAGTCTTTTCCATGTATCCTTCTTTAATGAAACTCCTGGTCAGCTTTGGTAGTATCTAACAACAACAAAAAATAATGAAAAGGCACATGTTTATCAGGCATGTAACTTAAACCTCTTTAAACAGAGTGTGTGCGTGTGTGTGTGTTTTAGCAGGGAGTGAGTGAAACATTGTGGTACTCAGAATATTATTTAGGTGAGTATAGAGAAGTACAGCTGTAGCATAAATATAGAGGTCAATATTTTCTTGATAGCAGTGAAATAATTTAAAGAAAATAAGCAAGAGAGACAGAGAGACTACCCATGTAAATATAATCTTGGCAGTTTACAGACCTTGCAAATCAATAACAAAATAACACAAAACAGGTGACATTTCAACACAATAACAAGGCAATTAAGCACCATTGTTCCCTTTGCCAGAAGCCATCCAAAGTTCACATTAATACCAACAATCATCTGCCAGGTATGCCACACACAGATTAGTAGCAACAACATATTGTGGTCTCAGACAAACTATAAAACAAATGGCACATATAACTATATGTGTAGGCACTTCACTTTCCCATAGAAGTCTTGCATGAAAACCATTAACTGTTGCACACATCAACCTCAATGATATTTACAAACAATTTGGCAATTTCTGCAAACTAAATCTGCCATCTGCTTCCACTGCGTAAGTACTAGTCCTTATCTTTAGCTACAATAAGTGTAGCATGTCACTTAAGTACTGCATGTACAACAAATGTGATACAAAGAATGTGCATGTGTATGTGCATCCATTTGTCAATTTTCTAAAATTCTTGAGCTAAAAGTCAAAGTGGTAACCAGATAATTACCAGACTTATTTATACAAGTACCAGCATCCCACTTATCCTGTGGAATCCCCAGGTGTTCATAGGCCAGGTTATAAATATAATCTCTCCAGAAAATTTTGGTCTACTGTAGAAACACCTCTTCGTGGAATCCACCTGGTATATCCCCATGGACACAACAAGGTGGTGTTTTCACTAAGTGTCCATACCATCTCACATAGGTCCTCACAATCTAAACAGGAGCGGCCCTGTTTCAAGACACCACCCTCAAGGATCACAGACTATTTTTATGTAAAGTTTGAACAAAGCACCTTTTTCTCGTAGAACTGCATAGCTTACTTAAATGCAAAGAAACTATATTAGACCTGACAATATTTTTATTCTACACTGAAAACATCATAAACAGGTGTGACTAAATAAACTACCCATTCACCACTATGGGTGATGAATTCCTTGATCTCTGTGAGACAAAGGGCAACAAACTTGCAAAGGAACCTCACTTCTGTCAGCTGGATCTAAAATGATGCATAATAATCCTATTTGCTCATTACCCAGTGCTTGTGATTCTATGAGAAAATGAGGTTACAGACTCACTGGGAAACTGACAGCATCATGTGAGGACCAGACTTCAGTACAGTGTCTACAGTACTTCCGTCATCACTGCATCTATCCACTGGTCCACTTCCCAATTCTGTCTACCTTCAGTTAGTACCTGCTCTCCTTTCACATAGACAAAACTATCCATTATGTTGTGACAACAAATCAAGACCTCAGATTTGGAGGTACTGATTCTCCTCCCAGACAATTCACACTTGACAGTAAACCACTTCAGTGAGTAGAGGTCACACTCAGTTGAGGACAAGAGGTCAACACTGTCTACAGACAACAGGGATGTATGTCTCATATTCCAACACTGTCTACAGACAACAGGGATGTATGCCTCATATTCCAAATGGATACCATCTAAACTTTGGTTGTGCCTTGATATCTGTCAATGAAAATCGCAAAAAAAAGGGGGAAGACTTACCACTGGTGGAGTCCTATACCCACTTTGCAAGAATGCACATAGAGTTCCTCTTCTCAAATACTGGAACTGAATTGCATGTAGCAGCAGACACAGAGCCCAGTACTCAGTGATACAGAGCCATATACTCTCCCACGTAACACCTGCAGGCAGCATTTGCAAACTCCCAAGACTCATATAATATTTGTGGAAGGACAAAGAGCTGATTTATTGTTCGTGGGCAGGATGGAATTTGCACTGCTCTAAGTCTAAGCTATCTGACACACTCTCCTTTCTAATACCTAGGAATGCATTTAGTGGAGTGTAATTCATTTCTACAACTGGACCACGTCGTCCTGTCTCCATTTTTGAAAATGAGAATCACTACACCAGTTTGCCATTTTGAAGTACTGTCACCACCCTTCCACACAACACTGAAAAGAACATTAACACCACCACCTCAACAATATGTGCAAATGCAAAGATGTACACACACAAAGACATATACATGCTTAAACAAAGGTTTATATATGCACTGACATTGACACATATATGCACAAATATGTACCTATGCACATATATAACTTTCTTTTAAAGAGCATAAATCACTTAAATATAACAATTCTTAGTTTGAATTGCTTAGATGTTTGTTCTACACAGAATGCACCACAAATGCATGTAACAAAATACACAACCCATTCACTGCTACAGGTGACGAGTTCCAGAGTCTCAAAAAGTTTATGTCTGTAAAATGAAGAACCAGTTTCAGCTTTGCAAATGTGAGGAGACAAAGGAACATTTTTACTAAGAAAACAAACTGTTGGATTTCCATTTAAACACATTTGGACATTCATACCCTGCTAAATGTTGTCCCCAATTTTTATGCATTGTAGAACTGAATTGCCATTTTTTAGGAACTGCTGCTGTAAAAAATCTGATATTGTCACTGCCCAGACTTTTTCTGTTACCTGCCATATCTTGAAAATGTTATTGCTATATGTTGCTACAAACTTCAAACATTTGTTGCTTCTTGTCATTATCCTTGTTTGTGTGTCAGTAGACTATTTCTATTATAGCCCTATGCTACCTTGTTTTACCTTCCTAACCACTCAGGTTATAAAGCCCCTGGATACAAATCTCTCATAAAAATTTGTTGTATGCTTCTGTGAATCCTCAGGGTTACCGCAAATTACACAGATCTCTTAAGATGCGTGAGTAAGGAATGTGGTAAACCATAAATCGCTGGTAGCAACAACTGGCAGCCAAGAGTGACTTTCTAGATAAAAGCTTTCAGTAAAGTGACACTGGGGCAGAGCCATCACTTAGTTCTGCCATGGAGACATTTTAAACATCAGTGGTAAACAAACTGTATTTAGCTGCAAGTTTTACACCAAACCAGTTATGGTTTGAGTAGCTGAAAAATTTATAGAGTTCTTCAATATTGCTTTTCCACAATAAACAACATTCATCCATGAATCTGTGGTCACGTTTCAGTTATAGACAGAAAAAAAATTTGTGGCTATCATCACAGACAACATCTGATTCTGTTTAACTCAAGAAGAGATCTGCATATATGGGGGCAAATAAAATCCCAATGTCTATTCGTCACATCTGCAAGTAGCATTTATTGAGAAAATAAAACCATTCTTCCCCAAAACTTCTGAAGATGTGTGCTAGAAAATGATTAAATACGCCCACGTACATATTATCACTTTGCAGCCAATATTCCACTGCATGTTCCACTCATAGAAAATACCTATACTGTCTGCATCAGGTGAGCTCAAAAGCACTGCTTTATTAAGGTTAATTTTTTCCATAAGACAAACAGGAATTCTTTAATGTCCATTATTTGAAATATCACGTGTAAATAATGTTTTAAGGCAAAATTCTAAGAACTCTGATGATGGTTCAGCAAAAGAACCTCACCAAGAAACCGCTGGACAGCAGAGTGTGTGTACAGTATCTGTACATTTTCTCCAGTAAATAAAAAATAACGACAGCCTGGTATCTCAGTCCTTAACTCATCTTTGGCTTGTGAGGAAATGATCCTTTGTTTCAGCATATTATTCAAAAAAAGTACAGCTATGTAACATCTTAGCCATAACAGTAGACATCCTCTTCACTGTTGCAGTATTCTTCACCTAAGGGATCTTCTGCTAAGGATAGCCCAATGTCTGGCCAGTATGCCAAAGCCTTCAGATTTTATAGCTGCCATGCATCACACCATATGCTCCTTAAATAAGACATAGGGCATAAAAGTGATGTAGAGACACAAACACAAAAAGCTCCAGGAGGAACAGAATCTCCAAGGACAAAGAGGAACATGTGCATCCGGAAGGAAAAATAAAGAAGGAAACAGAAGGGACCCTTGGCCAGGAGGGAAACAGAATACACGGCAAGAGTCAGGATGGATGGAGTGAACACTGCAAGAGTGAAGAGAAGGGCATCTACTGTTTTCATAACATGTTATACAACCGTACTGTGTCCTTCAATATCACCGTTGCAGTATTTTTTAGATTAGGGACAGCACAAGAGCTCAAGAGGAATCCTGGGTGGAGGAAGAGGGTAAAGAGGAAGCCTTCATAAACCCTGGCCCAGGAAATAAACAACTTGTAATGTTTAGAGAAAGTATGAACAAAGGACCAAATAGCAGCCTCAAAGATATATTTGGTATCCAGACCCTTGAAAAGGGCACCAGAAGAGGCAACTGGCCTAGTTGAGTGTTCCTTTACATTTGAGGCGAGACATTTGCCATGAAAAGAATAACAGAAGGAAATGGCCTTAAAAATCTAGGAGGACATGGCTTGCTTAGAAACAAAGCCCAAAGTTCTGAGATGAAAAAGCAAAAATCTGTCCAGACTTCCAAATAACTTTAGTTTTATCCAAATAATATCTGAGCTGTCTATGCAAATCCAAGGTGTGAAGAACCCTCTCATTAGAAGACTGTGTAGAAGGAAAAAAAAGAAGGAAGATAAATAGACTGATTAAGGGACAACTCACTGACCACTTTAGGCTTAAAAGAAAGATTAACACGAGGAAACAGAATGTCTCTATGAAAAAGTAAAAGGGGAGGAATAGCCATGACAGCCTGAAGTTCAGACACTCTCTTGGCTAAAATAAGAGCCAAAAGAAGAAAAATCTTCCAAGTACAATGTTGTAAGAAAGCAGGCTCAAAAGGAGCTTGGGTCAATTTTTCAAGTACAAAACTAAGGTCCTAAGAAGGTGGAATAAGCTTGCTAGGAGGCCTGCTATGAAGGACACCTTTAAGAAATTGCTTGACATCAAACTTAGAGGCCAGAGAAGGATTCAAGGGAAGACATGCAGAAACTGCAGACTGATGAGCTTTAACTGAAGAATATGCCAAGATGACATAGAGTAGATCACATAAATAAGACAGAACCAGAGGAACATCTGCAGGTAGGGGATCCTGATGGTGAGAGGCGCTCCAGACAGAAAATCTTTTCCATTTGGACATACAGGATTTTCTGGTAGTGGGTTTCTTGGCCTTCTGCAGAACCCAGAGCACATCCTCAGAAAAGAGGTGCCCAAATGGGATCAAAACACCCATCACCCACAGTATCAATAGAATAGTGGATAGGTGAGGATGGATCTTTTGTCTTGTGTGAGAAGATCCACCCATTGAGGTAAATTGTCATAATTGCCCCCGGCTAAGTAAGAGAGAAGGGGGAACCAGTATGGGCCAAAAGGAAGTCACCAGCAAGATTCTGGGAGAGTCCTGCCTGATCTTGCGCAAGACCCATGATAGCAGGAAGGGATGGCAAAGCATATAGAAACATCCCCTTCCAAGGGAAAAATAGGGTGTGTACTTTCCAAGTTAAAAGACTTGGGACTCTGGAATAGAACAGAGGAAGTCGTCTGTTCAGAGAGGAAGTGAAGACATCTACCCGAGGAATACTCCACCAATGGACAATGTTCAGGAACGACAATAAAAACAATGAATTAACAGCTCCCGGATATAATATTCTATGTAAAGATAGAATATCAAGAAAGGGTGGAAATGTGGCAATCCTCTTTAAAAGCCACCTAATACTAGACCTCTTAAACCTGCCCACTCATGACTTTGATAATGCTGAACTTATATTTACCACATTAATACTTGACCATAAAAAGCATATTAACATCATTGGCTGTTATAGTCCACCAGGAAACAATATCCCTACTTTGGAAAATTTACATCACTGGACCTCCATGTCCCTCCCACAAGAAACAATCCTGACAGATGACTAACATTGACTGGCTTACCTGCACCTCATACAATCCATCATCTCATATTAACCTTCACGAACTTACCCAACTTATCACATCTCCTACAACAGACAAATTTTCCAAACATCAGTCAATCCTTTACTAGATTTTGGTTAGTAACCCCTCCCTAGCATCTCATTCAGGCTGTCTCCCTGATAGACTAAGTGATTATCAACCAACCTTTCTTCTTAGGACATGTACTCAACAATCCAGCCAGGCCACCTTCCTCTTAATCAGATACAAAAAAAAAAACTTCAATCCAAACAGTTTCACAACCTCTCTAAAATAGTTGCGGCTGGGAACCTCTCAAACACCTAACTCTAGAAGATGCAGTAAACTCCTTCAACACCACCTTCCTAGACATACTAAACTGCCATGCACACCCTAGAACTATTAGAACTAAAACTAACTATGCACCATGGCTAATTAAAGAATGTAGAGCACTACTCAAGGCTAGAGATAAGGCTTGGGAAAGTACAGTTGTGTACACTTACCATAAATTTAGATGTTTGTGTGTATTCACTGATGCAGTCATCACACTTGGGTTATCTGCCTGCAGGTAGCCCTCAGTCGGCCCGAATACCAGAGACTTAGTATTTCTGCGTCGGTTGCTGTCACTCCAGGACTGACGTCAGGTTGTCAGGGATATAAAAACAAGCAGCAGACACCATTACATCAGTTTTTCTTGACCCAAATGTCGGGAGCCCCCCAAATAGGGAGCAAAGTTATGGTGGTGAAAAAAAAAACAGCAAAAAGTAAATACCAATACCCCTGAAAGGGGTGAGTACTAAACATAGAGATGAGAGAGAGAGAGAGAGACAGAGACAAGGGGGCTGGAGAGAGGGAAACTAGGACTGCAACAGTGAATACACTCAAACATCTACATTTATGGTAAGTGGACATAACTGCACTATGTTCTTCATGTTTCACTGTTGCAGTCATCACACTTGGGTTGATTCCTAAAGCTGAAGAACGGGTGGAGGCAGTCAAGAAGAGTTGGGGCTGGCTAGTATGCCCTGTAGGACTGCTGTTGCAAAACCCACCCTGGATTTGGAAAATATAGGCAGGTGGTAATGCTTGGTGAAGGTATGTACAGAACTCCAGGTAGCAGCTTCCATGATATCCCTGGTAGTGACTCCCCTTAGAAATGCTGTAGAGGTAGAGGTTGCCCTAGTGGAATGTGTTCTGACCCCCTGAGGGGTTGGTTTCCCATGGTGCTTGTAGAAGAAATGGATGCAGTGTGCTATCCATTTAGAAACTGTTTGCTTAGAAATGGCCTTACCCTCTGCCCCTGGTGCAAAGCTGACTAGTAACTGGTTAGATTTCCTGAAGGGCTAAGTCCTATCTAGGTAGAATCTGAGCTGTCTGTGCACATCCAGGGAGTGCAGCATCCTTTACCCTTTATTTTGAGGATTAGGGAAGAAGGTTGACAAATGGAAAGATTGTTTGAGAACCACACTGGACACCACTTTAGGCATAAAGGAAGGGTTAGTCCTGAGGGAAACCCTGCCAGCATGGAAAATAATGAAGGGCTCCACAGCCATAAGTGCTTGTAGCTCAAACACTCTTCTAGCTGAAGTGATGGTCAGAATTAAGGCTGTTTTCCAAGACAGGAATTTTAACTCTGTTGACGCTGCAGGCTCAAAGGGGGGTGCGAGCTTTTCCAGTACAAAGTTAAGGTCCCAAGCAGGGGTGGGTGCTCTTCTTGGTGGCCTTAAGTTGTTTGCCCCTCTCAGGAACTGTTTGATAAGAGGGTGAGAGAAGAGAGGTGGCTCAGTGTTGTAATGTGCCAAAATGGCAGAGGCATGGATCTTAATGGAGGAGAAGGATAGGCCTCTGTGGAGTAGATTTGCTAAGTAATCCAGGATTAGAGGCAGGGAGGGCAGAGTTGTGTCCTCTCCGTTAGACTGAATCCAGGAGCAGTACCTTTTTCACTTATCAGCATAGGATTTCCTTGTACTGGGTCTTCTGGCCTCAAGAATGACGTCCAGCACCTGCTTTACTTAGGCTGGTTACTGGGGGGAATTTCAAGGAATAAGCCAGGCTACAATATTTAGGGTTTGCAGTTGCGGATGCAAGATCTGCCCCCCCCCCCTGCTGAGAGAGCAGGGTTGGGTTCTGGTGTAGGTGCCAGGGTGGCACCAATGACAGGCTGTGTAGGAGTGTGTACCAGTGCTGCCATGGCCAGTCTGGGGCAATCTGAATTGTCCTTGGTCTGTCCTGTCTTATCTTGAGCAATACTCTTGGGAGAAGGGGCAGAGGGGGAAAGGCATAGATTGAGAGGTTTACCCACTGAAAAGATAGGGCATCCACTTTCCAGGCCCTACTGTGAGGTGTCCTGGTGCAGAATTTGCTGAGCTGGTGATTGCAGGGGTAGGCAAAGAGATCCACCTCTGAGGTCCTGCATTTCTGAAGCAGACGGTTGAAGGTGCTGGGCTCTAACTGCCACTTGTGTGGGTCTAGGAGATTTCTGTTTAAGTCGTCTGCCAGCAAGTTTTGTTTGCCTGGCAGAAATTGAGCTTGCAGATCGACCTGCATGTCTAGGGCCATGTTCCACAGGGCCATGTCTAGCCTGCAGAGTGGGTAAGAGTGGGTTCCCCCCTGCTTGTTGATGTACCACATCACTGTGGTGCTGTCTGTTTTTATTAGCAGGTGTGCTGGGGAGAGTAGGGATCTAAAAGCTGTCAGAGTGTGCTGCACAGCTAGCATCTCTTTTTAGTTGACGTGCAGATGAATTTGACTTGGGATCCAGTGGCCCTGAATGCACTTGCCGTCCATGTGTGCCCCCCAGGCATAGTCTGATGTGTCTGTGGATGGCATGGGGTTGAGTAAAGGGCAGTCCCTTGTTGTGGTTGCATGCTGCTGGCCACCAAAGAAACTCTGTCCTTAGACAAGGTATTATAGGAATAACAGTTTCCAGGTCCTGAGAATGTTGGCACCAAAGACTTTTTAAGTACCATTGAAGTTTCCTCATATGCAGTCTGGCATATGGAATTAGCAGGATGCATGAGGTCATGAACCCTGGGGCCTGCAGGATTTTCCTTGCAGATAGCTGGGTTCTGGTGGCCATTAGAGTAAAACAGTCTGTCAGATAGGCTTGTTTTTCTGGAGTGAGGTATGCCATCTGGGATGCTGTGTCCAAGCTTGCTCCCAGGAATACAATATTTTGACTGGGGACTAGTTTTGATTTCTTTTCATTGATGGTGTACCCCATGGAGGTTAGAAGGTTTTTTTACAAACGGCAGGTGCTGCAACAGCAATTCCTGACTATCTGCCTGAATCAGGCAGTTGTCCAAGTACAGGTCAATTTGAATATTTCTCTGTTTGCAGTAAGCAATGGCTGGGGCCAGGCATTTTGTGAATACTCTGGGAGCAGTGGATAAGCCAAAGGGAAGTGCAGAGAACTGATAATGCACAGATCCTGCCCTGAAGCATAGATATTTCCTGCATGACTCCCTTATACGGATAATCTGATAGGCTTCTTTTAAGTCTAGGGTGGCTAACCAGGCATCTTTGGCTAGCATAGATAGAAGGTGAGCATTTTGAATTTTGGTACCACCAGGAAGGTGTTGAGAATTGAAAGATCTAGGATTGGGCGCCAAGTGCCCTCCTTTCTGGGTACCAAGAAAAGTCTGGAATAGAATCCTTGACCTATCTGTTCTGCAGGAACAGGTTGAATCACCCTTATAAATAGTAGGGATTGAACTTGGTTTAGTGCCTCTGCCCATTAGTTTGGAGGGAGGTCTGGGAACCCTGTTGGGGTTGGCAGTGAACGGAAGTAGAATCTGAACCCCTGGGATACAATGTTGAGGACCAATCGGTCTTTGGTGATGGAAATCCAGTTTTTTGCATGAAGGGCAAGTTTTCCTCCAAGGGGCACAAGCAGTTGGGCAGTTGGGCAGAGGTGGGGAGTGCAGTAGAGAAGTCATTGGGAATTCTTTCGTAGGGGGGTGGCTTAGCACTCCCTGCTTTAGAGATGGAGGCACTCCATTGCTTAGATCTCTGCATACCCTGAGACTGTAGTCTGGGGGGACTGTTTCCCCTGAGTCTAGTCTGAGATGGCCTTCAGGGGGCTGGAAAGGACCAATGTTTTGATGGGCAATGCCTACTGAATCTAGGAGGCTGTACTTGCAGAAATTCTTTGACTGTCTGCATAGATTTAGCTTTTTCTTCTATCTTTTTAAGAACCTCTTCTGCTTTGGTGCCAAACAGATTGTCCTTGTTCAAAGGAGCGTCTAGTAACTTTGATTTGGCATGGTCTAGCAAGGTCTGCTCCTTAAGCCAGGTATGCCTTCTCAGTACAGAACCAGTGACTGCTGCCCTGCAAGACGCTTCTAGGGCATCAAAGCCACACTGCAGTGTATACTTGGCTTGCAGAATGCATTAGCTCTTGCAATTCTTTATTTTCTGCAGAGTCTGTAAAGGTAGCTATTTTTTGCTTAATAAGTTCCATAACATGTTGTTGGTACTTCAGCATGTGAAATGGACAATTCAAACCCCTCATGGCGAGAGTCGCAGATGTATATACTTTCTTACCCCATCTGTCCAAAGCTCTGGAATCCCTGTCCGAAGGGGTGGGATTCTTAGCTGTAGTTGCTTTGATAACTTTAGGCCCCTCGGAGATGATCTCTGGGTCAGCAGTAGGATTTTTGAAAAGGAATTTGAGAGAGTCAGGTACACTGCCATACCTGTCTGGTTTCCTAGGAGCAGGGGGTAAAATATCAGGAGTTAAACTGGATTCCATAAAGACATCATCCACAACATCCAGGACTGGGGGTATTGCTAACAGCCTATGTTGTGGCAAATCTATAAATTCTCTTTTTGGATTGAGGATAGTCTTGGCATTCCCAGTGGAAATGCTCTCTTAAAGTATGTAGGGTTTCACCAAAAGAAAAGTCCTCTGGAATGGATTCTTCGGCATCTGAATCCTCATAAGTAGATAAGGGCAAGTCTTCATAATCAGATGCCTCAGAGTCATCAGACTCTTGGTCTGTTGAGGCTGCTGGGGACTGGTCTCTTTTCCTCTTAGCAGGGGAAGGCTGGCTTCTCCTAATCAGCATAATAAAGTCTCCTGTCATTTTAAGCATTTGATGTTGTGGCAAGGAAGCAGGTGCATGCACTTGAGTCTTTGGTTTTCTAGGCATAGCGTGTACTCTTGGCCTTAGAAACTCGGTAGTTTTATACAGAACTGAAGATGCGAAAGAAGTTGCCGGTTTGTATCGAACATCTGTAATGTGAAGTACTTCCTCAGAAGCTGGTGACTGCTCAGTGGCTCTGGACCCATACAAGGTAGAGACATCCACAGGTTCCATAGTTGAAGAAGAGTCTCGCGGCATACCGGACTCCAAATGGGTCTTGGTAGAGGCCTGCGAATCCATTGAAGTGGGCATCAAGCGCTGCGAAAGCTCCTCACTAAGTACCGTCGGACTGGTGACTAGCTTAACGGAAGCATCATTGGCAGCTTTGGACCTAGGCAGTCTCTGTCTTTATCCTTACATTTTTTTGGAATATCAGTAGTCGGATGGCTTACCGAAGCTATTTCAGAATACGTAGATTGAGAACAAAAGTATTTAGTGACAAAAAGGGCCCGACGGATGGTTCAGGCGTTGAACAAGGCACAAAACAGAGAGTGAGGTACGTCATGGTCTGGGCCTAAACAGGTGACGCAGTAAGAATGAAAATCTTGGTGTGGTATTTGCTTTCCACAGGCAAGACAATTGTTAACTTTTTCTGACATCGGTTAGAGCAAGAAAAAAAGGATCCTCAATGGGGTACTCAGCTTTAGAAGACTTCAGAATGATTCAATTCATAAATGAAAAACTCAGGTAGCGGCCAACCAGCACTCGTGTGAACTGCTTCTGCGATGGGCTCCTCGGCAAGAAAGACTGATGTAATGGCATCAACTGTCTGTTTTTGTACCCATGATGACCTGACGTTAGTCCTGGAGCGACAACAACCGACGCAGAAATACTAAGTCTCTGGTATTCGGGCTGACTGAGGGCTACCTACAAGCAGATAACCCAAGTGTGATGACTGCAACAGTGAAACACTAAAAACATCAGTTTTACAAAAACAAAACCCAATTCACAAGGCAGACAAGCCTAGAACTGTGTAACAAAGCAAAAAAAAAAAAAAAACTAGTAAGAATAGATAAAATCAATTACTATCACAATATCCAGAATAAACACGCAAAACACCCTCAAAAATTCTGGGCCAGAATTAATAACATTCTTCACTCAGGTAAAATCACCTACCCACAATCCAACATTAACTAATAATTCTGACAATACTGAAACCCAGTTCAACAAAAAATTTACAGAAACTATTCAAGCTCTAACAAACTCTCTATGCAGCGATAGCTCATCTACCCCTTTTGCTGCCCAGCACAGCACCAGCTCCCAAGAAGATACCTCCCATTTTAACTTACACGCAGTGTCTGTTAAAACTATAAAAAACTACTTGAAAAACTAAAGCCAACCACCCTAGCTGCAGACAACCTCCCATCAGAATATCTATAAATTTAAGCAGAAGCAATAGTCTATCCAGTTGCTATACGCATCAACTGGTCAATATCTGAAGGCCTGTCTCTGTTACCTGGAAAACCTCCCATATTCTACCATTACATAAGGGTGGTAATACCACTGAACTTACAAATTATCACCCAATTGCCATCCTGTCCCCCTTATCCAAAATACTAGAAACAGTAGTGCATACTAATGGACTACTTTCTCACACACAAACTACTATCAAACACTCAGCATGGCTTTCATCCCTTTCACAGCACCATCACTGCACTAATGTCCTTTATAAATACAGTTAATCACCACAGAAACAATAGACAATATGTATCTACTATATTTTTAGACCTATCCAAAGCCTTTGACATGGTAAATCACAACTAACTCATCAACACTCTCTCAACTCTAAAGCTTAGCAACTCCTCTATCACATGGTTCCATAGCTACCTTGCAGGATGACTGCAAGCCATCCAATGGCAACACCACCTCTCTCCACTGCCCCCAGTTGCCTTAGGGGTTTCCACAAGGCTCCATCCTTGGACCTCTACTATTCTCTCTATTCACTAACCAGCTCAACACCTCCACACCCCATGCTTCTTTTGTACAATACGCAGATGATTCAACCTTAATATATGCAGCACCCACTCTACAAGACCTCCATACTATAACTCAGGATTCCTTTCTATCTGTAGAAACATGGCTCACTAACTCCCAACTCATCCTGAATCCCAACAAAACTAAGCTCCTCCTTTTCAGCCCAACTAGAACCCTCTAATGTTCTCAGCATTTAACCATCATGTCAAAAAAATCAAACTATGATTACCGCAATAGCCCACACCAAACTGCAATAACCTGAGATTTGACATTCACGTAGCTCAAACTATCAAGAAAGTCCACGAGAAACTTGGTCTCCTGTATAGGAACAAACAATTTCTTAGAAAAAATGCAAAAGCTTCTACAGCTCATACACACCTCTTATCAACCCTTCTGTTAGCCTCACCAATACTAATCAACCTCTGCAAAACTGACTTAATCAAACTAGAATCCAGCTATAATAATATAGAAAAGTTTGTTACTGGTGCATCCTATAAGTCGCATCACTGTACTTCTCTCAAGCAACTAAACTGTCTCAAACTCCCTCAGCTTCTACACTTTAATCTACCAACCTTTGCACATAAAATTCTCCACCAACCTGATGAAACCCCTGCTCTCCAAATACTATGCAATCGTACACTAGTTCTCACTGTCTTCGCTCCAGTAACCTACACCTTCTAGGCACTACTAAAGCCAACAACTTAGCTGGGAATTGTTTCTTTTCCAACTATATTCCTAAAATATGGAATAAGTTGCCATCCCAAATAACATCAATCAGTTCTGTCATACAGTTCAAAAAGCTCCTTAAGTCACACTTAAAAGACACCTGGCTATGTTCCCGCAACTGACCAGGAAAGACTTATTTTAGACTTCTTGACAAACAATGTGCAATGCAAAATAAAAATCCACAACTGACCAGGAAAGACATCTTTTAGTCTTCATGCCAAACAATGTGCAATGCAAAATAAAAATGTATTCTTACTCATTATATAAAACTGAATGTTTGGAAAAAAAATACTTTGTTTCCATTATGTACCTGTTATTTGCTATTAGTTTAGTAATTTCCAAAAGTTTATTAACTTTTGTTATGTCTGTAGTTACTACATCTGTATTTTTACTAGATTTGGTTTGTTCTGGAGCTTTTCTCTCTGGGCGTCCGCTGGAAAAGGACCTCTGTCCAGTCAGACTTTTCCAGCAAACAAATGTAAAATAAATAAAAATAAATAACACTTGGGAGCTTGTGTTCTGAACATGCTCAGAGAGTCTGCCACTAAATTGTGATCTGAAGGAATGCAAACTGCCTGAGGAGTCAGTTGATACTGGACAACTAGATCCCAGACCTGAAAAGCCAGTCTGCAAAGGAGATAGGTCGTTGTGCCCCCAATGCTTGTTGACATACCACATCACTGTGGTATTATCAGTGAAGACTTTGACAGGCTGGGGATGAAAGACGAAATGAAAAGCTTGTATGGCCAAAAGTAGAGCGTTCATCTCTTTTATATTGATATGATCAGACCTCTGATGAAGGGGCCAGAAACCTTGGACCTTTAGGGGGAGACAGGTGACATTGCCACCCCCTGTCTGAAGTGTCCATGAAAACCTCCTGAGTAAAAACTGGAGCTTGAAAATGAAGCCCAAGATTGAGAGAGAGTTGAAAAATCCACCACTGAAGCTCAATCTTGAGACAGGGAAGGAAAGGAACAGGGACCTCCATAAGGCAATGTTGAAGCCACACCGATAGGAAGTATCACTACGTTTTTCTAATATAGACTGTGGTGAAATGGAGCATGGGAATGGTGGAAGTCCTAAATTGAACGACACTGGGAAATTCCCTGGCCATGACAGAGGAAGAAGAGACTGGAAAAAGGTTGTCAGACAAAGAGCCTTGGGGGCAGGAAGACATGCCAGCATGGGAATGGTCAGATGTCTGCATCTGAGGAAAACATGATCCTGGGAAAAAATCAGAACTGATTTATGGGGGTTTATGGTGAACCCAACAGTGTAAAAGACAAGTAGTAAGCTGGAGTTCCTGTAGCAAACTAAGGAAAAAGCTGTATACCTCAATGCCTGCAAAAAGCAATAACAGGAGAGAGATATTTGGTGAATACCAATGGGGCAGTAGAAAGGCAAAAAGGCAAAGCAGAGAAGTGAAAATAAAGGAAGAGACAGAGAAATGTAAAATAGGTATGTGGTTGCCACATGCTGTAGAAGTGAAACTTCTGCAAGGAAGTGCAAAGGAAAGCAAATGGTACAATACAGCATTAGCTCCATTGCACTTCCTTACAGAAGTTTCACATCTACCATGAGTGGTGACCATGCACAATTTTTTTATTTTTGAGAGGAGACTCTTGAACGTAACTACCTTAGGTCAGTTTATTTTTTATTTGTGTTATAGGTCACCTGCCTCCTATAGCTACTCCACCACATTTATCAAGTATTGTTGATTTTCTTTTGCCATTTCCCACCTCAGTCATCCAACCCTTTCTCCCAGGTCAGTCTGCATTGCCCAAACATCTGCAACACACCATACCACAATGGTCTGCTCCACACCTTCTACACTCGTGATCTTTCCCACCGCAATCTGTATGTTGTATAGTGCCATTATGTATAATATGTTACACTAGTGGGAACCATATGTGGCCCAGCCCCCTCAATGTGCTGCATACATTAATGGCCTCCTGCCACAAATACTTGACCATACAATATTTTCCTTTCACTCACTGACCCTTTGTTTTTAGCATTTTATCTCCCTACCTTTAACTTACAAAATCTCCATGGTTTAATCCCACCGCAAGCATCACCTTGCCAAAGTATAGAGAATGAAGCTGGTATCATGCTATATATATATATATATATATATATATATATATATATATATATATATATAAATGTTCTAAATCTCCTTTTTCCTACAGCATTTCGTATTATGTATGGATTCTTGTTTAACTTCCTCTCTTAATTTTCTTCACTGCACTATAACTTTCTTTCCAGCACTGTAACATCTTCCATCACCTTTCATTCTCCTGAGGATGCCACTGCCATCTTGTACATCTGCCTCTCTTCGCTTGCTCGCTCTCACTCTTCACTGTGCTCGTGTGTGTGTGTGTGTGTGTTTGTGTGTGTGTGTGAGATTGCTCTCACTCGTCACTTTTTGTGTATGAACGCTAGCTTGCTCTCACTCTTCACTCTCACTGTGTGTGTTCATTCACTTGCTCTTACTGTTTGTGGCTTGTGTGTGTGACTATGTGCTTGAAAAGCTGAACTAGAAGTACAGAATTTAAACTCTGATCTTAAGGGCGAAGTTTGACCTATGTACTTCTATTTCACTTTTCCATTACACTCTGAACTCCCTCACTGTCCCATAAGAAGTTTCACTTCAAAAATTTCCTAAAAGAAGGATGAATGAGGATGTGAGGGTATGCATCCTTGAGATCAAGAGACACCAGAAAGGCCTACAGAAGCAGAAGAGGAAACGATGTCTGAAGGGATAACATCTGAAAAGAAGGGATCGTGAAAAAGGCGTTGAGCAGGGAAAGATCCAAAATTGGTCTCTATGTACCTTCCTTCTGAACAGTAATAGTCCTCCTCCCACTCTTTTACCACTTCTGCTGCTTCTGTAATAATTTTATTCACCCAGTAAAATAGATGGAAAAGGACATGAAGCTTGAGACAAAATTCAGTGACCACTACAAAATCAAACTTATGAACTGTGGCACAGGCTTCAGATTCCTGACCTACATGAATGCTTCTCAAATTCAACGGTCATAGCTTTAAGATAGAAGCACCATGAGGCTATTTTACAGCAGTCCACCCAGCTTTGAGAGGAGACTCATCTAATGTTTTCTTGCCAGACTAGCATTGCTTGGCCAAAGACTGGGTGCATTAATTTAACCTATTAGTACAACTGAATACAAGGTCACCTGGGGAGACCCTATAAGGACCTTTCAAGGGATCAAAGAAGAAGATAAAGATACCTACTTCAAAAAGGGGATATCAGTATTAGTTAACAAAAGCACATACCCTGTATCCCGTGCTAAACTGCAGAGAGGATAGCCTGTGTTATTTCTTAATTAAAGCAGGTCAGAAAAAGTGCAAGTCACTTTAGGGTTAGGTATCTAGATTGTTTGACACTACAGATGTAGTCCAATCAAAAACAGTCAAGATGGCAAAGAATGATAACATGATAACAGTTAACTTCCATCAAGATGTTTTTAAGGCAAGTAATTAAAGTTAGGCTTTGGGTACCCCCCCTTATTTTTTACATCAATCAGAACAGCTTTAAATCTGGAAGTGAGGAAAAACTGTACCTTATTTAACAGCAACTTATAAGTACATGGATTTAGACTACTAAGGGCAAGATGGGTGAATGCTGTGTTAAAAGTGATAGGAGAGTGCACCTAGATATGTGCTGGAAGAATAGCAGTGCAAGTAAGGATTAAAAAAAAACTATTTCAAATACATCTGAGGGGATAGACGTACTTTCAGAAGAAGGCTTTTCGCAACTTAAATATGTTCATATGTATAGTTACAGACACGTTACTGGAGCAGTGAAAGCATACTCTATTCCTGGGTATAGTGTCTATCGTGTTTTCAAACATACTGCCAGCTGTGGGGGGGGAGTATCATCACTTTGTGACAGATTCCACAGGATACCACATATGAACTCCTAGATGGCCGAACCACCATACAGAAGACTGATTACCACTTCACAGCTAGTTATAGAACACAATCTATGTCCCCTTCTGAGCATGACAGTTATATTAACACATTCTCTATGACCCAAGTAACCCATAACACGCAATTTAACCTTACTGGAAACACTCACAATCCAACCCAATACTGTACTTATGGGTAACTTTAATTATCCCACTATTAACTGTGAATGATATATGACACCAAACTTGCAGACACAAGACATTCCTGGATTTTACAAATATAAACTTCCTGGACCAGATTATCAATATGCCAACCAGAGGTGCAAAGATATTGGATCTGGTCCTCACTAATACAAGAGAGTGCTGCAAACCCCCTAGTGTAACAGCCTCTCTAGTAAGGCCAGACCACAAAACAGTCTCCTTTGATGTAAAAAGTAAAACCAGGAACCCCAGCTAACCATGGAATGTTCAGGAACTACTCAAAGACTAACTTCCTACTATTAAGTGAAAACCTGGCAAAATTTCAAGCCCCCATAAACCCTGAGAGCACTGCTTCCAACACAGAACTGTTCACAGAAACCATGTACAAGTATGTCAACAGCATAGATGCAGCTGTACCCACCAGGAATAAGTATAGAGCTAACTCAAAAAATAAGCCACCCTGGTGGAATCACATCAGGAAGAAAATCATGGAAAAAATTAGGAGGTGTAGCACACAGCAGGATAAAAACACTCTCATCAAACTAAACAAACAACTTACAAGACAAAGTCTACCAAAACCAAATTTTAGGTAAATTTGGCTTCCCAGGCAAAGGACAACAAATAGGCATTTTTTTAGCTACGTCTGCAACCTCAAAGGCAATATGCAGCTGTGTGTAAAGCTCATTGTTATTGCAGCCATTGATATTGAGCCAGAAGATATAGTAAACCTACTGGCAGACAAATTCAGCTCTAACTTTACCAGTCCCTCTCTCAACCTCCGTTCATGAAATATCATTAATCAATAGGGAACAGGTCCTTAATGCTCTCTCTAAGGCCATGAACACATTGATGGGCACAGACAATATCCCAGGATGCCTTCTAAAGAGAATGAAACATGACCTATCAGGGCTTCTGGAATCACTATATTTGAAGCAAAGTCTGTTGAAGCTACTTTGACGTCACACATGTGCACTGGATAAGAGTTGAGTGGCTGCAGGCAAAGTAGAGGCGATTAGTAAAGATACTGAATAGAAGGGGACCAAGGATAGAACCCTGGGGGGCCCCTGTTTTTACAGACAAGAATGGGGAGCAAGAAGATTGGACTGATTGTAGTCTATTAGTTAGGTAGCTAGAAAATCACTGCAAAGTGGAAAGAGAGAGGTTAATATCAGTTAGTTTTGTTAGTAATTTAGAGTGAGAAACAATGTCAAATGCTTTGGACAGGTCAAGAAAGACACAGGAAACTATCTGACTATTATCTCTAGCCTGTGCAACTGTATAAGTAAAAGATAAGAGGGCAGTAGCAGTACTGTGGTTAGGCCGAAAGCCATGCTGGGTAGGGGTTAAGAGATTTTCATGTATTAGATATTTAAGTAGTTGAGAGTGGATGCGCTTAAGAATTTTAGAAAGTGGTGATAAGATGGCTATTGGTCTAAAATTAGAGTGATTTGTGGAGTTACCTCCGTTGTGTATTGGTATAGTGTAGAAATATTTCCAGATATTTGGAACTGTGCCTTCTTTAATAGAGCTATTTATTAGTATAGAAACAGGGAAGGTTATGGATTCAGCAGCAACTTTGAGAAAGAAGGGGGTAGTTTATCAGCAGATAGGAACAGGGTTTAAGTTTAAGAAGAAGAGATTTGATATAGGAGGTGGGGACAGGTTTAAGAGAGAAAAAAGTGTTCAGTATTCTGAGTAGGAGAAGTTGAATTTGTTTCAGATTTGGCATTATGGTCTGAGTAAGTTAGTTTATAGATAGTGTCAATGAAGTAGTTATTGAGTAAGGTACCAGTCTTGATTGGTGAATAATTAGGGAAGGGATTTGGGACTGTGGGGTTACCAGGGTGAAGTATATTTTTGATAAAGGACCAGAATCTTTTAGGGTTGGAGAGTTGAGAATTTGTGCAGTATTATAAAAGTTTTCCCTGTCCTGGTAAATGCATGTTTTGTAAGGTTCATGATCTCCCAGTAATTCAGCACTATGGTAGGGGACTTAGTTTTATTCCAGTTTTTCCAAATCCTATCCTTTTTGTGCATAAGGGAGCAGGTTTCTTTTGACAGCCAAGGTGCAAAGGTAGATTTTATCCTAATTTTTCTTTGAGGAGCAAGTGAGTTTAACATGCTGAGAAAAATCTGGTTAAATTTTTCAACAGTTTCATTAAGTGGAGGGTAGTGGAGGAAGGACCAGTTAATGGATGCCAGTTTAGCATTAAAAGATAAGGTATCAAAGGAAGATAACTTACGGCAATCTCTATATATGTGCAATCTGGGTATTTGAATAGTGTGCCTTTGAATGTGAATAGGGAGGTGGTCACTAAGAGAGTCAGGTAGGGCGTGTGGGTTGTGGTAAAGATTAAGGTCTGAAGTAAGTATTCAATTCAGGATAGAAGTGGAACCACAGCTTTTATTTATGCGAGTGGGGGATATGATGAGTTGTTTGAAGTCATGTAGGTTAATACTGATATTAGGTGAGTCAGTCATAAGTGTTTACCAATCTACATTTACATCCCCAAGGGTGACAGTTTCATAGCAAACATTATCTGAGAACCATGAAAGTATATTTTATAAGATTGAAATGCTGTTGCCTGGAGGGATATAAATTGAGGCTACAGCAAACATTTTTTGTGAATTCACGTGACAGTTTAGTAAAATTAGTTCAGCAGGGTTAAAACTTGGTAATGGTGTTTGAAAGGGAGAGAGGTTAAGAAAATAAGAGTACAAACAGCAATGCCAGCCCCTATTTTCTCTCTCTATCTAATCAAAAAATGTTGCAGCTAGGAGGTAGGATTTAGTTATTAGATACGTGGGGTTCAAGCCAAGTTTCAGTAATGGCTAAAATATGAGGAGATTGTTGGGCTTTCCAGGAGTGTATATCAGTGGTTTTATTGAGAAGGCTTTGTAAGTTAATTGAGAACAGATCTATATTTTGGGGTTGAACAATAGGTGGGATGCAGGCAGGAGTTAGATGGAGAAAAGGGTGGGGAAGGGTTCATGCTGGGACTCAGTGAGAGGGAGGAGGGACAGGGGTTGGGGTGAATGCCACCAGCTAGGAGGAGAGTTATTGAGTGAGATGTGAGAATTGGATGAAATGGGTATAGCACTTAGAACAGTACTTTAAGTCTGTAAGTGGGGGGAATGTGAGTGAGAGTCTTAACCTTGTACAAATGGAGAAGAGAAGTTGTAAAGAGAGATGTAGAAGGAGTAGGTTATATTACAATTAGCTGGGGAACAGGAAAGAGTAGGGAATAAGTTTGAATAGTGTAGTGTACTGTGGAAAGAGGTGAGAAGAGTAAGCAGGATTAAGAGTGGGATACTAAGGTATACAGGAGACATGATGTGTGAAGTGCTAGGAGATATGAGTTAAAGGATAAGCTTGATACTAAGTAAATCCTACAGGGAAATGCAAACCAGTATGGTTAGTAATTAGGAGTTACAATGCAAGGGGAGGGGTAAAATGAAAGGGGTGGAAACTAGTTAATAAGGATACAGTGCAAATCAAAGGAAAGCAGGGGTGGGTGGGAATGGGGGTAGGGCAGTGGAGCAGAGTGAGGCCGAGCAAATCAAAGGATGAATGGAGCAGACAGAATCCTGAAGAGAGGATTGCAAAGAAAAGAGAAACAGAGAAAAAAAGATCCCAAGCTTTGTAGGGTAAGTGCAGCTACAGTTAAAGAAATACAAAGATGGAAAGTAAAGAGAATAGTGGTGTAAAGAAGGGAGCTCAAGAGAATGATCTAGAATAAGCTAAGTTAATAAAGATAAAAAGAAATAAAAAGAAAAGCTAAAATGCTAGCTTAAAATAAATAGGATGTAAGGGAGAAAAGCCAGAAGTAAGTATACAATATAAATCTCAGCACAAGCGAAAAGAGAGTTGAAAAGGAGGGGGATGGGGGTAAAGCACCTGAGATAAGTGTGTGAGCCACAGCCTAGAAGTAACAATTAAAAGAAAAAAAAAACTATGCTTATACTGGAGGTTGTATACATCAGGATGTACATTGCAATGCTGAAGACAAGATAGAGTACATAGGCACAAGTCCGCAGGTCTCATTCAACTGCCGTCAAGTTTCAGTCTGGCTAGAGTGGAATTTTAAGTTGCCAAGTGTTTTCAGAGGAAAGAATAGTAATTCCAACTGTAATGAAGCTGAAAAAAATAGGAAAAAATTTACCTCTAAGATTATAATGAGATAAGCTAGCAGAAAGAGAAGAGAAAGTAGAAGTTAAAGAGACGTCTAGAATGACACATAACAGGAAAAGAAAGAGTAAGTACAAATAGTTAGTGCATGTGATTGATAGCAGAAACTAACATGTGGAAAAGTGAAAAAGGATCGAGTGAAACAGACTTAAAAACACAGAACAAAGAAGCAAGATTGGAACAACAGCTAAGACAAGAGAAAAGAATGGAACATGAAGAACAAGAGAGATAAAGAAATAGGTGATACACTATGAGCTGGCAACAAGAAGAAATGAAAGACAAAATAAGACAAAGAAATACTAAGAAAGAGAGAATAAGACAGGCAAGGTAAACAGTCAGTCAGAATGACCAGTACAATGCTGGAGACAAACACAGGGGAGATGGACACAAAACAAATCACCAAAGGCTGATATAAACAGTAAATATACAAAAATTCAGTTATGACAAAAAAAAATACAGTGCAGATATAGACAGTACAGAGGCATAAAAGCAGTTATACAAGTAATAACAATGCAGTATAACAACACAGTCGCTGTCATAGTTATATATGACTAAACATCCCAACAGATCTAGTTAAAAAAAATGTTGAAGACAGCAATGTAAGCATCAAAAAATTGGTATGGTAATTAGTAGTTAACAAAATAGCAGCTTATGATAACAGCATAGTATACATTGTATGGTCATTGGCGCTATGAAATAAAAACAAAAACAGTCAAATTGTAAAATTAATTAATTTCCAACTATTATGTGGGCACTAAAGCACTGCCTCAAACAGCCATTAAGCAGCGATCACATTTAATGCAGCAAGAAATAAATAGCAATATGTCCGAGAAGACAATACCTCTCTGTGGTACAATACAACTAATAGGGGAGAAAATAGGAAAAAAACTGCAACTAGGGCAAGAAACAATTATGGTTTTAAAAATAGCACCCGTGAAAGTCAGAAAACTAAATAAGTTGGGGTGAACATCCCATGAAACAAGAGGAGAGATATCTGATAGGGAACAGGCGCTAGCAACAGGAGGGTGATACATAGCAAAGAAAGCAAGCAATCAGAAAAAAAAAAGATCCCACGTGCAGCTACAGTTAAAAAAAGACAAAGATGGAAGGTAAATAGAATAGTGGTGTAAAGAAGGGAGCTCAAGACAATGATTTAGAATACGCCAAGGTAATAAAGATAAAAAGAAATCAAAGGAAAAGCTAAAAACACTAGCTTAAAATAAACAGGATATAAGGAACAAAAGCCAGAAGGAAGGATATAATATACATTCAGCACAAGCCAAGGGAGAGTTGAAAAGGAGGAGGAGCGGGAGGGGGTAAAGTATCTGAGGTAAGTGTGAGAGCTACAGCTAAGAACTAGCAATTAAAAGACAAAAAAGTATGCTTATACTGGAGGTTGTATACATCAGGACGTACATAGACATGCATGCCGAAGACAAGTTAGAGTGCGTAAGCACAAGTCCACAGGTCCCGTTTCAACTGCCATTAAGTTTCAGTCTGGCTAGAGTGGAATATTGTGGATTATAGCAGCTGCAGTGGTGATTACTTGGACTACATCTCTTTTATGTGTAGTTTTTGCTGGTCTTTGACTTTTACTGCTGTTTTTAGTTTTGGTTTCCCAGTCCAAGTTCCATCATGGACTCCTTGGATTTTATTCATGCCCCTGAGGGGGAGGGTGTGAATTTGGAGTTCACGCTTTTGAAGGAGGAGGTATCGCAGCTTAGAGAACTCACCAAGCTCATTGAGCTCTTTTCTCAGAAATAACTTGCGTTAATAAAATACTTTTGTGGATTATAGCAGTTGTGGTGGTGACTACTTGGACTACATCTCCTTTATGTGTAGTTTTTGCTGGTCTCTGACTTTTATTGTTGTTTTTAGTTTTGGAATATTAAGTTGCCAAGTGTTTTCAGAGGAAAGCAGAGAAAGAATAGCAATTCCAACTGTAAGGAAGATTGCAATGCCGAAGACAAGCTAGAGCACAAGTCCACATTATGCCCTCTAGATCTTTAAATTTCTTTGGGTGCTAAGAGTCCTATGAGTGATCAAGGACAACACCACATCCATGTGGTAAGACAAAAAGTAGAAGGTGCATGCTCATCTTTATGTGCAAGCTGGCCAAGATTGCCTGGGACCTGGTGTTTACAAAAAACCTTAATCTCTATGCCTATTACATTGACTGCAGAATACCTTAGAAGACTACCTGAACAGATCCACACACAGACCCCATAACTAAATAGTGGGCTTGAAAACCTTTCACAAGCTGATTGCACACACACACATATATAAGTGTGTGTGTGTGTATATATATATATATATATATATATATATATATATACACACACACACACACACACACACACACACACACACACACACACACACACACACACACACTCATACACATATGTGGCTATGTGAGGCATTGCCAGCTATGGCAGGAGAGGTAGGAAAGTGGATGTGTAACATATCCCAGCATAGCTAGCTGGAGTTTTGTAAAGATTGATATTTTTTTCTCACCAGACCCTGAGGTTGTTCAGTACTAGATACTTCTGGTAGGAGTCTGTGGCACTGGATGCCTCCTACCCTTTAATCCTGTATGGTGCCATCCTAATTCTGGTGGGCCTCCAAATGCCCAAGAAAGTAATTCTCTAAAATGAAAGAGATAGGGAGAGGAAGACCTCTGTGCTAGCTTTGCTCATTTAATATCTGCTTATCCAACAGCAAGGGACCCTGGTGCACCCAAACGTAAAACCTCAAGCATGTAGTCTGGAAATATGGACTGTGACCTCAAGTTGGGTAACCATTTTCCCTAAAGTTACTGTATACCCTTAAAGAGGGTAGAAAATTGGCTGCCAAAAAGTCTTACTCAGCCAAGTGGAACAAATTTTCCATCAGGTGTATGGAATATGGCACATCCTGCTTAAAACCCCAAAAGTGAGAAGGACCATAAGGCTCTGCTTCTGTAGTTTTTATTAACCCTGAAAACCTAGATCAAGTGAGCTTTTGCCCTTTTGCTTCACAGGATATTCCTGTCCTCCCTGAGCTCACCTTAGGACACTTGCATTACTTTTTGACAGGTACACTGCCCCACTCAAATTCTCCACAACAGTTTCCCCAGAGTGGGTCATGCCCAAGACAGCATGTGTTCCAGATGTTCTACTATATCTAACAAGCCTGTTTCACAAGCACTTTTCTCATGTTTCAATCAAAGTGAACGTCTCTTCTGGTTTGGCCTGACTGCCCCTGAATCCCCCTTCCTGGCAACTATCCTCATGTTAAGCAATTTTCCAAGGGGATCCATCATCTGATGCCTCAAGAAAACAGTGCTTCTACCTTTACACCTGATCTCTGTCATACAAAACGGTTACTTTTACAGATTTTCAACCAGCTGGCTGAGTAGCAACAGAATTTGTATCTTGGAAAACATTCTTCTTGATAGCCAGTAAACCAACCACAAATTCAGGACTACAGGCTTCACTGTGCAAATAGCCATACATAATCTACAATAAGCAGATGGGGCACTCTGGATCAATTCCCTGTTTTATGTCCACAGTAGACTTGAGGCTGGCTTTGAACCAAACCATTCACCTTCTAGCCTTCTTTCCAAATCCATTGAACAAGAAACTTGACAGATGTGCAATCAGCTAAGATACTGATTTTAAAAAAATAAATAAATAAATAAATAAAGGCAGGCTAGCTCTCCATTTTTCATACCATGTAAGGATCATGGAAGTCAACCCTGTGCATCTTCCCAGCTGCATTTCTTTCTGTTATAATCAGCAAGGAAATCTCATTAGTGCTGTTGAAGGCACACTCTGCAAGGTAGCAGCACCTTCAGCAGTGTTTTCTTATTTTTATATTTATTTATTTTTGAGGCTCCACACCCTCAGTGGCTTTTTTTCAGAAATGTTTCAGCTCAAATTATTTTTATAGCAAAGTCATCTTCATGGTTAAAAAAGTAATTAAGAATCTACAAGAGGACTCAAGAGATTTAGTTACCAAAAAAAAAAAAAATCAAGAAAGGCACAATAGGGCCAAGGTATTGGTTTATTAGACAGTGAAAGTGATTGACAAAATTGGAGTCAAATGCATCTGTTTTTATATTCTTATTAACCGACATTACAACACCTCGCTACTTGACACTAACACAGTAAGAACAGTCCACAGTATCATTTCTTAGACGTGGCTGTTAAATAGTCAGTGATAAGCCTTTGCAGGTTTTGCTTGTTCAACTTTTTTTTCAAATATCATTGTGACTCAGCAGGATTTAGTTTGTTCACAACACCTTTAAATGTTAATTTTTATATGAATAAGGTGCTATAGGTATGTGTGTGTGTGTGTGTGTGTGTGTGTCTGTGTGTGTGTGTGTGTATGTATATATATATATATATATATATATATATATATATATATATATATATATATATATATAGATACACACACACACACACACACACACACACACACACACACACACACATATGCACATACATGCATATATACATATATGTGGCTACGTGAGGGATTGCCAGCTATGACAGGAGAAGTAGGGCAGTGGATGTGTAATATATCCCAGCATAGATAGCTGGAGTTTTGTAAAGAATTGTATGTCATTTGTATATCAAACTGATTTGTACAGGTGCTTGTGTTGCAAATGTATTTGTAAGGTTGCTTGGGTTAAAAAATGTACACAAAAACCAAGTAAAAAGCAGCTCCACAGGTGAAGACACTCAGTCCAGGAATCAAGTATAATACAACCAGAAATGAATTGAAATAGAATAACTTTAATGAATAAAAACAAAGAAATTAATTAAGCACTTTCGCCTGGTTCCTACCAGGCTTTATCAAGATTATCTGGTTGTATTATACTTGATTCCTGGACTGAGTGTCTTCACCTGTGGAGCTGCTTTTTACTGGGTTAAAAAATGTACCAACAGTTGGTTCTGCTGGACAGAAAAAGAAGTACACCTGCATGTCAGTGTGCATAGTAACTACTGCAATTAATATAGATCACACAGGCAGAAGTTGTGTTGTAATACCATACAACTCAGCAATAAGTCTATATATTTATTTGCATATAAAGGTAAGCAGATTTTTATGTAAAAAGTAGGAATAGAATATAAGCAAGTGTTTTTGCTGGATACAGAGGCAGAAAAGTTTGTTTATGCATAAAAGTATGGATTACTAAGTGGTCATTGCCATCACATGGTGATCCTTCATGCTCACACTAACTAGGACCCAAAATACAAATAAACTCAAAGCTTCTGAGAAGTTTGCATTCATGTTCTTTTACAAAACTTAGCTTATTTAGGCAGATATTTAATGTCACACTTTATTTTACATTTTTACTAAACACTAAAGTTATATGTTTTGGATGAGAGGCCTCTTTCAGGCAGATGGTTTGCTTATCAGAAAGAATGTGTGAGGAGGTTCAGTACTGGAAGAAAGATCATCCTAGCTATCCGAGAGAAACAAATGTCTTTGAATCCGTATATATATATATATATATATATATATATATAAAAAAATATATACATACATATATACACACACATATATATATATATATATACACACACACACACACACATTTATTTAGTACTTCTGCATAGGATTGGCATCACTTATATAAATAAATACACAATGGAGGTAGGAGCAATTAATTACTAATGGCTAGACTGCCACTGACTTGAAAGGAAAGAAATGCACATGTATTTTTTACTCTGTTCCAGTTTCTGCATTTCACTAGGACATTGTCCGTTTTGAAATTCTGGTTTTCAATGAATCGCATGTTTCAGATTCTCCCTAGTTAGGGGTTCTGCTCAGCTGGTGCCCCATTTCTGAGATTTAATACTGTAACAATGGTATAGAGGGATAAAGCCTCACCTATGACCCAGGTCAGGGTCAGTGTGCTTGTCTGTAAGGGGGAAAACATTGTAGTTTCTCTGGTGGAGACCAGTGAACACGTAGTGGTACCTAATTCAGAATAGGAGAGGGGTAATGAGAGTAATGAATGTTATGCATGGAGGCAGCCCCCCACATCTGTCTACAATACTCACTCTCTCCTGAAAATTTACAATGCATATACAGTGGTGTACCACTGATACAAAAGGAAAAATAAAACAATCTTGAGAGTGGATGAATGGACCACTCGATGTCATTGATTCCTTGTCCCCAGGAGAAGAAATATGCTAAGTCAGCAGCCCACAAGAGCAAAAGATTATGAAAAAAAAAGTATTTGTTAAGACAGCTACCTGGACATCCACAAAAACATTTTAGGCACTGTAAGCTGGATGGCCTTTTTAGAAGAAAAGACAGTATTACCTCTCCCATTCTCCAGAGTATGTGGGATCATTATTCTTTGATCTTTAGTTAGCCTCATAGTACTTTCACCAGAATATGTGGGCTCATCCTCCTTTGGTCTTTAGTTAGCCTCATAGTACTTTCACCAGAGTATGTGGGCTCATCCTCCTTTGGTCTTTAGTTAGCCTCATAGTACTTTCGCCAGAGTATGTGGGCTCATCCTCCTTCGGTTTTTGGTTAGCCTCATAGTACTTTCACCAGAGTATGTGGGCTCATCCTCCTTTGGTCTTTAGTTAGCCTCATAGTACTTTCACCAGAGTATGTGGGCTCATCCTCCTTTGGTCTTTAGTTAGCCTCATAGTACTTTCACCAGAGTATGTGGGCTCATCCTTCTTTGGTTTTTAGTTAGCCTCATAGTACTTTCACCAGAGTATGTGGGCTCATCCTCCTTTGGTCTTTAGTTAGCCTCATAGTACTTTCACCAGAGTATGTGGGCTCATCCTCCTTCGGTTTTTGGTTAGCCTTATAGTACTTTCACCAGAGTATGTGGGCTCATCCTCCTTTGGTCTTTAGTTAGCCTCATAGTACTTTCACCAGAGTATGTGGGCTCATCCTCCTTTGGTCTTTAGTTAGCCTCATAGTACTTTCACAAGGTAAGAAAGATACTTCAGTGGTGATCTTTGTGATGAGCACAACATACCCGAGTAAGCACACTCGCGTTAACAGTAGGTGTTCTAAGTAAAAGATCACTGCTGCATTGCAAGCTCCCAGACTTCTCCCTCCTTGTTCCCTGATGTTTTACTTGACTGACACAGCAGGGACATGGCTTCATTAAGCCTTACACTGCAAGAATCCACTCAAGAATCAGGAGTACATTGTGTGATATGGTCTGAAGCACATTTTGCAGCTTCATTTGAAAGAAGGTGCAGACAGAACACTACTGAAGCAAATTAGTTAAGTCACTTGTGGTGACTTTCATGATGGAATATTATTGGTCTGAGACAGTGTAGCCCGGCTAATTTGAAATAAATAAATAACACAGAGGATTAGGACATGCTCTCCAATCATAACCATCTTATGAGTTTGTGAAAGTGATGTCAAGAAATTCACCTTGAGTGTGGAGCTTGTGAATCTTGACAAGCATATCTGAAATACATAACTAGTTTGTTAAAACTAGAGAAACCCAGTGATAATTCTTTGTAATACATGGAGCATTAGCTGCTGCAATGTATGACTAGTTGCACAAAAAAAATTTGTAGGAACACAATGTTTTAAAGCCTTGAAAGCTGTAACACACGTAGCACTGCAATAAAGGCGACAACTGTAAATGCTCGCAGAAACCACTTAACCTTGCCACACTTGTTATTTTTGTGGCAGCCTGAAGTATATCTTGGCTTTTAAAGCTATGTAATTGCTGCCGATATTATTCTGTGGAGGCTGCTGTCTGTGCTGCAGCACAAGACCCTATCATAATGTATTTTAAAAGGTGCATAACAAAAGGTATTATTCTCCTTTTAAAGCAGTTATGATTGTGTCTTTCAGAACAGCATTGCATAACTAACATCTTTTTGTTGATTTCTGACCTTTATCAGGCCACTACATGTACTACATTACTTTTTGTTACAACCAAGAAGCTCACCTGGGACAGTCAGTAGGTGAATATGGAATGTTTCTTTCACACTGCATCACAGTTCACAAAACAAAAGTCATAGAAAAGAAAAAAAAAACTCTTTATATTTTTTTCAAGCAAAAGAATACGTGTAAGCATTAATTAGTGCTTTCTACTTACCTCAGTATTTGGAGCGCAAGGGAATGCAACTTTCAGGTAATTGTACTGTGCTTCTCGAAGTGCATTAAACCACTCAACAATTTCCTGTTAAAAACAAACAAACAAAGGTAAATAACAGAGATATGAAGAGAAGTGACTAACAAGTACTCCAGAAATGAGATCACTACTGAGATAAATTCAGTTCAGTGTCTTCAATAATAATAAACAGAGGTGCAGAAAAGACAGGCCAACCTCACTGCACGTAATAACAGTACTGAAACAGTGGATATCCATCGGGGTGATGTCAAGAATTTAACCAGAAATAATGAAAAAACTGTTGGCCATCTCAGGTCTCTGTCATCTGTTTTAAAGTAACAAACTCAATAATGCTCTACAGACGGAAAAGCCAAAGGCTGACCTATGTGCTTGGTGGGCTCATGGGTTCTACAAGAACTACGTATACCATACATTACTTTACAAGGACAGTCTGGTGAACTGTACAAGATGTGAGAATAGTCAGCAACAGGTTTGGGAACCATAAACAGGTTATAATAGGTAAAACATTAATTAGACTGATCAAACGCATGGCAGAGAGGTGTGGTCATTCCTAAGTAATGATTTCATGAACTGGAAACACAGACCATTAAACTATGTTAAGTAAAGAGAAGGTAAAAATAATCAGGCAGTATGTGATGTCAGCCAATATGTAATTCATGGGTATCTGTTGATGACTAGAAGGAAAAGAGGAGAAACAGGAATGAAATCCACCACTGTTTCTGAAGGCAGAAGGTGGGCACAAATCTAGTGGAAATGTAATGTCATGTCTTATTCCTTAGACACAGGGTTAGTAAAGATGTTCATTGCATGGAAATATGAAACAACAGGTTTGCAGAGTTCTGTAGTGGGTCATAAGTCACCAAAGTATGTTGAATACAATGTGATACTACGGCAAGGAACAGTTTTCAGGTGTTTAATCAAAAGAACTGAAACCTTTTGGCGCATGAGGTGGTACAAGAAGGAGGACATCAATATCAATACAGTGAAAGGGTCAGGGATGAGATAGAAAGAATTGTAAAATGCCTGATGACAGCCTGTGATGTACATGTCACACTGTTGTTTTCCAGGAGGACAGTGATATAGCACAATGACCCATGGAGTTCTATGAGCATTGTATACCATTTCAAAGTTTAGGTTTGGAATTAAAATAGTACTGTGTGCATTTCACATGGCTGAGAGGCTTTACGCCACGAAGAAAACTCCCAAAGACTGTTCATGATATATTAAAGAGCAGACACCCTGGAAAAAATGGACTTACATATCAAGAAAATTCAAAGTGAAGTTCTTGAAAATGTGTAATATGCATGACAAATGGAAAATGCACCAGATTCATCATTCAATCACAAAATACTTTGCAAACTTTATATTTCACATGCAGCTTCATTTATTATACATTGTATTTGTCTGATAGATCCTTAGTCTTACATTAAGAATATTAAATTAGAAAGTTTTTTTTTTGTGTGTGGGTATGTGTGTGTGCATATATGCATGTTGGGGGAGTGAAAGACAATATGTCTCTGTGACAGAATATAATGTAGGAGCCTGTACTCCTGAATGGTGTTTACAGGGTCTGCTGCTTCACCTCTTTTCAAGAAGTATATTGCATATCGTTTTACTGAATGCTCCCTCTGTTTGACTTGTCCAACAAATATGGTAGATTAGCATACAGTCTTGAGGTTGCTGTCTACTAATGAGCTTCATCTTATGGTCTTGGGTCTAAGTCCAACAACCTCCAAGCACATTACATGATGCTAGGCAAGTAGTTCTGATGAAATGCTCACAGATCATCACAGAAAAGAGGCACTTATAACAAAAAGATAAATAAATTACATAATTAAACTGAGTGGCTTCATTCTTTCAATCTTACATCTACTGATAACTGCGCACACATTAAGTGATATTAAGTTTCGATTATAAAGTTGTATCTGATGCAGTCACAAAGTGGGCTCATCATATCAGTGACCTACAGTTAACAGTGAAAGAAAATGACACAGATGCCAGTGCCTAGGAATTGCTCAGATAATTAACAATGGATGAAATGTAGGTTGAAGAAATCATGTATCTTTCATCTTGTAAGGGAGATGATAGCATTTAGATATTGTAAACAAGTCCTCATGTTTAGAGTCCATGGGGTGGAAGTATGAAGCACCCTCTAAGATTCAGGCAACCAGAGTTTGATTAGTACATAGGTAAGTACTACGCTAACTGCCTTTGTGGCCCATTTTAAGCATTGCCAATTTCCATAAAAATGAGACTCAAACCCTGCACCTTGGGTCTTGGAGGTAAACACCCTAACCATTATGCCAACCCTCACACAAATGGGCTGAGTACTTAAGGAGATGGAGAGAAATGATAAAGCATTGTTTGCTCAGCACTCTCTGTGGTGGTGGGAGGTCCTAGGGTGTACACTCCATTAACAATTCAACATCATCTTCATATTTATTGTAGTCTTTATTTCCTAACTACTGACTACACATTAAAGTGAAGCAAATGTATAATAATTTGTTTAAACCACACATTTATATTACAAAAATGCAATATTATTTAACAAAGGCACATTGAACTAATTTTAATGTCACTGAATAAATTATTGTAACTACCTGTCAATTACTGGCAACAAGTACACTAGATTTTGACAGAAGTCCAAATTTAAAGATCCACCACAAACAAGAAAAGAAACAAAAATGGCATTAGTGGAAAATTAGCATTCTAAATGTTAAACCAAAAGACAAAAACACATTTGATTGCAGAAAGAGTGATAGTGAATGAGGATTATTGTTATTGTTATTGTTAAACACTGAGCTTACAAATTCTATTCAAATGACTAGGAGGTGTAACTAATCATTTAAAGTTGAAAGATGCAGAATTGTTACTGGAACATAGTTTCCGTCACATTCTATGGTATGTATATGGAATAACTTTCCTCAATTAATTACACAGTCTGAGTCATATCTATTTAAAAAAAAAATCTTGATAACTGGGTTCATACTAAGGTTTATACATTTATATTGAGTTCTACATTTTGAGTGGTATTTTAACCCAACTCAGTTTTTTTTTCAAAAAATAAACATGCTTACAAACTCACAAATCCAAATAGTCCTCAGCCACTCAGCACCACTCTGCAAAGTTGATAATAATAACATGTTCTAATATTTGACACATGCATATTTAATAAAAGTGGTCTTGGTTTTACAGCTTACTGATTCCATTGCTTCTTCCATTTTGAGGGATCAGACTGCTGTTTGCAACATTGCGGAGTGGCACTGAGTGGCTGAGGACTTTTTGGCATTTTTTTTCAAACTACTGAAACTGTAGTGCTGACAACAACCAAGAACAAAATAAAATACACGGACAATCCCTGATACTCCACCACGATTGTTCCTGTAATAGACTAGTGCATTCGTTCATCACACACGCATGATTGTGTATTTTGAGTATTCTAAATGTTACAAAACAAATCCACTTGAACATAAGAGGTTTAGTGCCTTCAAAACCAAAAACATTCACTGACTGCCAGAGCCAACTATAGAGACTGTAAAAAAAGAAACATTGCAGAAAACAAATGCTGCAGTTTGCAAGATTGTGACAGTTAAAATACCAACATCACATTGCCACAGTTTGACAAAGACTAAAAGACGGAGCAAACTCATTTTCTTTAAATACTGGACTACTATTAATCAGCTCTCTGGTAAAACTGCTGCTACAAATAATGAACAAACATCAGCTGTCTTCTGAACACCAGCTCACCGGATTAAAATGTACATAATACAACCACTTGATCAGTCCTCATCATTAACAAAGCATGATCCGAAACTACTCACCAACACTCCAGCATGTCATGAAATCAGCTGAAATAATTTCAAGTTCAAGTGACCCAAAAGAAACACAGATAGACAAAAATTCAAGATGTTTAAATCTAGTCCAATGTGCAAATAAATATTAACATCAAATTTTAAGACCAAACATTCATCCACAGGCAGTCAAAGTTTACCATCTTCAGATATATGCAGTTTAGGCATACTTGAAAATCTCAGCAATTCTCAGTGAAAGTAGGAGTTGGCAAAGGAGGCAGAGTTTCTTGTGAGTTATGCCAGTCTTAGATGGAAATTACAAAACCCCCTTTCACCACTCATTACATGCCCATCCCTTGGGTGGTACTGGGCATAGGCAGAGAACTGTAGGGTACAAAGTTAGGGTTGGCATATTTTCAATGCCCAAAGTGTATCACTTTTTATAGAAATGTGGGATTTGCACAACAAAACACTCAAAACCAATGCAAAAGAGCTGTTTAAGCTGTTTTATGCAACATTTAGATGTTTAGGTTAGGGTTTCCCCCACATGTCCCAGGAAAGTACAGTTATGTACACTTACCATAAATGTAGATGTTCGGAGTGTATTCACTGTTGCAGTCATTACATTTGGGTAATCTGCTGGCAGGTTGCCCTCAGTCAGCCTGATTAACAAAGTCTTGGGTCCTGCGTCGGTTGCTGTCCCTTTTTCCATGATGTCAGGTCGTCAGGGGTATAAAACATGCAGCCGACACCATTACATCAGTTTTTCATGCCCCAGATGTCAGGTGCCCCCCAAATGGGGAGCAATATATATATATAAAAAATCAGAAACACAAAAATATACCTCCAAACAAAAGCAAATACACCAAAAGAAAGAAGAGGTATAGTAAACAAAAAACGGGGCTGGAGGGAGGGTAACCAGGACTGCAACAGTGAATACACTCGAACATCTATGTGTACACAACTGTACTATGTTCATCGTGTTTCACTGTTGCAGTAATTACATTTGGGTAGATTTCCAAAGCTAAGGTTGGGAGGACAGATTTATACAGCATTAGGACCAGCTATAAGGCCCTGCAAAACAGCAGTGGCAAAGCCAGCTCTGGATTTAAAGAAAATTGTTAAGTGATAATGCTTGGTGAAAGTATGAACTGAACTCCAGGTAGCAGTTTCTAGAATATCCCTGGTAGGAACACCTCTGAGAAAGGCTGCAGAAGTAGATGCAGCCCTGGTGGAATGAGATCTGATCCCCTGGGGGATAGGTTTTCCATGGAGCTTATAACAGAAGTGAATACAATGGCTTATCCATTTAGAAATGGTTTGCTTTGAAATAGCCTTCCCCTCTGCTCCTGCAGTAAATGCTACCAGCAGTTGTTCCGATTTTCTTCGAGATTTAGTCCTGTCCAAGTAGAATCTAAGTTGTCTGTGTGCATCCGATGAATGCAGAATCCACTCTCCCTTGTTCTGTCGATTGGGAAAGAAAGTTGGCAAATGAATGGACTGATTTAGAGCCACATTGGATACCACCTTGGACATGAATGAAGTACTGGTCCTGAGTGACACCCTGTCCACATGAAAGATGATGAAAGGCTCCACTGCCATAAGGGCCTGTAATTCAGATATCCTTCTAGCTGAAGTGATTGCTAAAAGGAAAGCTGTTTTCCAGGAAAGAAATTTTAAGTCTGCAGTTGCAGCTGGCTCGAAAAGAGGTAGAGTGAGTTTCTCCAATACAAAGTTAAGGTCCCAACCAGGAGTTGGAGCTCTCCTGGGTGGTCTCAAGTTTTTGGCCCCTCTGAGATACTGCTTTAAAAGAGGATGAGAGAAGAGGGGGGGGGTCTGTGTTGTAATGAGCTGAAATGGCTGAGGCATGGATTTTTATGGAAGAAAAAGACAGGCCCTTGTGAAGCATCTCAGTTAAATATTGCAAACTCTGAGGTAAATTGGGCACTGCTGTGCTCACCCCTTGAGATTGATTCCAGGCACAGAATCTTTTACATTTGTCAGCATAAAATTTTCTAGTACTAGGTCTTCTCACCTCCAAAATGACATTCATCACAGGTTTGCTGAGGGATGCTAAGGGGGAATTTAAGTGATTAGCCAAGCTGCAAGGTTCAATGTTTGGAGCTGAGAATTTGATTCTCCTGCTGAGACAGTAAGGAAGGTGTCTGAGGCAGGTGACACGGAGGAATGTGTAACACACTGCGCAGGAGTGGGTACCAGTGTTGGCGAGGCCAGTCTGCAGCAATCAAAATCATTTTTGGTTTGTCCTGTTTGACTTTTAGTAGAACTTTGGAGAGCAAAGGCAGAGGTGGAAAGGCATAGACTGATAGGTTTTTCCAGCTGAAGGACAGAGCATCCACTTTCCAGGCTTTTTTGTGATGAGTTCTTGTGCAAAATTTGTCCAACTGGTAGTTCTGGGGTGAGGCAAAAAGATCTATGTCTGGGCTCCCCCATTTGCGTGCCAACATGTCGAAAATCCATGGTTCCAGTTTCCATTCGTGAGGGTCCATGAAATTTCTGCTTAGTACGTCTGCCAGAACATTCTGCTTTCCTGGCAGCAATTGAGTTTGTAGTTGTACTTGGTAGCTCAAGGCGGTGTTCCACAATGCCATGGCTAGTCTGCAGAGGGGGTAGGAATGTGTACCCCCCTGCTTGTTTATGTACCACATAACCGTGGTGTTGTCCGTCTTTATCAGTAATTGTCCTGGATGAATGTAGTTCTTGAAGGCTGTCAGAGCATTCTGTACAGCTAGCATTTCTTTTTGATTGATATGAAGGTGCATTTTATTTGGGCTCTATTTGCCCTGAATGCACTTCCCTGCCAGATGAGCCCCCCATGCATAGTCTGATGCATCTGTAGTTAGGGTTTGAGCGGCAGGGGGTGGTGTGAATGGCAATCCCTTGTTTTGGTGGCAGGCCTCTGCCCACCATATGAACTCTAGGCGCAGGCAAGGTATGATAGGAATAATTGTTTCCAGGCTGTGACAATGCTGACTCCACAAACTTTTTAAGTACCACTGAAGTTTTCTCATATGCAGTCTTGCATATGGAATTAGAAGAATGCAGGAGGCCATGAATCCCAAGGCTTGCAGTATTTGCCTTGCAGATAGCAGGGTTTTTGTGAACACCTGTTTGAAGTAAGTCACCAAATGAATTTGCTTTTCTGGTGTAAGGAAAGCCATCTGGGCAGTTGTATTCAAGCTTGCACCCAGGAATGTAATCTTTTGAGAGGGTACCAGATGATATTTCTTTTCGTTTATGGTGTACCCTAGACAGGTTAGAACTCTTTTTACAAACGCCAGATGTTTTAGAAGAATGACCTGGTTTTCTTCCTGAATTAGACAATCATCCAGGTATGGATATATTTGAATATTTCTTTGCCTGCAAAATGCAATTACTGTAGCCAGGCATTTTGTGAATACCCTGGGCGCAGTAGACAAGCCAAAGGGCAGTGCAGAGAACTGATAATGCATGCAGCCTGCTTTGAAGCGTAGGAATCTTCTGCAAGATTCCCTGATTGGGATATGCAGGTAAGCCTCTTTTAAGTTGAGAGTTGCCAACCAGGCATCCTTGCCTAGCATAGGAAGTAACTGGTGAAGAGTCAGCATCTTGAATTTTGGAATGTCCAGAAAGGTGTTTAAAGTAGACAGGTCCAGAATTGGACGCCATGATTTGTCTTTTCTGGGTACCAGGAAAAGTCTGGAATAGAAACCTTGTCCCTTTTCCTCTTCTGGTACTAGTTGAATAGCCCCCGTGTTTAGGAGGGAATGCACTTGTTTCTGAGCCTCTGCCCACTGACTTGGGGGCAGGTCTGGCCACCCGTTTGGAGTTGGCAGCATGTGGAAATTAAATCTGTATCCCTGGGACACTATATTTGAAACCCATTTGTCCTGGGTAATAAGTTGCCAGTTTCTTGAATAAAGAGCCAGTCCCCCCCCCCCCAAAGGAGTGGCTAAGAGGTAAGTGCTTGATAATTTTAAAGGGAAGTCATTGAGACTGTTTACCATAGGGTGATGCCTTGTTGTTTCCAGATTTGGAGGTGGAAGCACCCCATTGCTTAGTTCTGAAAGTCCCTTGGGACTGAAACCTGGTGCTTTTGAAATGTCTGGGTTTGGCTGTAGTGACTCTAGAAGGAACTGGAAAGGACCAGTTCTGAGTAGGCCATTTCCTACTAAATCTAGTAGGTTGCACTTGTAAGAAATCTTTCACAGTTTGCATAGATTTAGCTTTATCTTCCATCTTTTTTAGAACTTCTTCAGCCTTACTGCCAAATAGGCGGTCCTGCTGTAAAGGAGCATCCAAAAGTTTTGCTTTAACATGATTAGGCAGAGATTGCTCCTTAAGCCAAGCATGCCTTCTAAGTACAGACCCAGTAACAGCAGCCCTACAAGAGGCCTCTAAAGAATCAAAACCACACTGCAAAGTATGTTTGCCAACTTGTTCGGCTGAATGCAATAAATCCTGCAAATCTTTATTCTCCACACAGTCAGAAATCAACATCATTTTCTGTTTAAGCAGTCTCATGATATGCTGTTGATATTTTAGCATATGGAATTGGCAGTTTAAAGCCCTGATTGCTAAGGTTGCAGACGTATAAACCTTTTTACCCCATCTATCCAGCGCCCTAGAGTCTCTATCAGAAGGGGTAGGATTTTTAGCAGTAGAAACCTTAATGCCCTCGGGGCCCTGAGAAATGGTTTCAGGGTCAGCAATAGGATTTTTGAAAAGGAATTTGTGGGACTTAGGAACCCTGTAGTACCTGTCTGGTTTGCTAGGGGCTGGAGGGAAGGAATCAGGGGCCATACTGGATTCCAAAAACACATCATCAACAGTATCTAGTACAGGAGGAATAGCCAAAGGCCTATGCTGAGGAAGAAGAAGGAAATCCCTAAGCCTCTTTTTAGATTCAAAGAAATCCTGACTTTCCCAGTGGAAATGCTCCCTTAAGGTATGTAAAGTTTCCCCAAAAGAGAAATCCTCAGGAGGAGAAGCAGATGGAATGGAGTCCTCTGCATCAGAGTCCTCATAAGTAGGTATGGACAAATCTAGATCATTAGAAGAGTCAGAAGAAACAGAGTCCTGTTCAGAAGATTCATAGTCAAATTCAATCCTAGGCCTCTTAGAAGGGGGGGGGGGGGTTGACTACCCCTGATCAGAGTAATTAAATCTTCAGCCATTTTGATCATTTGTTTTTTAGGCATAGGGGCCTGAACATATGGCCTGGGTGTCGGTTTTTTAGACATAGATCGAGATTTAGGCCTTAGCACTGAAGTTGGAGTCGGTTTAATATGCAAGTCTGTAGGCCTGAATACACCCTCAGAAGCCGGTGCCTGCTCAGCGGCTCCAGACCCATCCATGGTAGAGACATCCGCGGGTTCCATATGTGAAGCATCTCGCGGCATACTGGACTCTAAATGGGTCTCAGTAGAGGCCTGCGAATCAGAAGTAGTGGGTATCGGTGGGGGGGGGGGGCGAAAGCACCTCACTGAGTACCGGCAAACCGGCGACTGGCTTAGGAGAAGCGTCGTTGGCAGTTTTGGACCTCAACGGCCTGTCTGCCTTTTTCTTTGTGTTTTTTCGGTATTCCGGTAGTCAGAAGCTAACCGACGTCATTTCTGGATAATTAAATCGAGAACCAAAATATTTTGAAGTAAAAATGTATCTATGATGGATAGTGTGCTGATTAAATAAAGCAAGGTACGTTGTGGTCAGGGTCTAGGCAAGGAATACAGTACAAATGAAAATCCTTATGAGGTATTTGCTTCCCACAAGTAATACAATTATTAACTTTTATTGACATCGGTAAGGAGCAAGAAAAAGTTTCCCCAATGGGGTACTTAGCTTTTAGTTGAAGAGTTTGGTTCTGAAACTCGAAAACGAAAATTTCAGGAGTTGGCCGACCGGCACTTGCGAACTGCTTCTGCTTCGGGCACCGCGTGGCAAGAAAGACTGATGTAATGGCATCGGCTGCATATTTTATACCCCTGATGACCTGACGTCATGGAAGAAGGGACAGCAACCGATTGTTAATCAGGCCGACTGAGGGCGACCTGCCAGCAGATTATCCAAATGTAATGACTGCAACAGTGAAACACGATGAACATCCATGTGCAGTCCAAGTTAATGAAAAAAAAAAGCACTAGTCATCCCAGATGAAGTGTACTCCTTAGTGTGTATGCTGTCTTATGACCTTCAAGACTGCTTTAACTATGGTTTAAAAAAGAAAAGGAGCTAGTCATCCCAGATGAAGTGTACCACTTAACATGTATGCCCTCTCACCATCACCAACAATCCATGATCCAGGAAAGATTCTGACCATCAGGGCTGCTCCAACTAGGGTAAGATAATACAATTTAGTCATTAGTACAAGTTAAAAAAGAACTGCTCATCTCAGACAAAGTGTCTCACTTAGCATGTATAAACCTTCACCATCAAAACAACAATCCATTATGCAGAAAAGATTCTGACCTCCAAGACTGCTGAAACTAGAGTCAGATACTACAATTGTTGTCATTACTACATGTATGTTTCTCTAATTATTATCTAGTATTAGCATCTGCTGCTCATTACTCTGAGCTAATGTACACCCCATGATATTGGTACTTCCTACTATGGATACTTTATATGGCATGTACACAGTACTGGGGCCCAGTATTCCAGAATCATATTAACTAAGTAACTTTGGCCTCATCTTACTAAAAATTAATTCCTAGATAAGTTTATTTACACCTTTCCTCTCCACAGGGATGACCTCTTCCTATAGTCTTCAATAATATTAATTTCCCCCATAATCTCCATTAGTTGGTATTCTCTTACTGTCACTCTCTTTAAGCTACACATGAACCACAGCCAATTGTAGCCTCAAACCCATAATATAAACTTGTCTGTAGCAAATGCAGTTGTGTGCCTCCCTGCTTGAAGTCTAGGCCTTACAGTACACCTCTTTGGCATCAGTAGAAAGTTTAAGTTATGAAAAGAAACTGTCATACTTACACTACAAACTGTAAGTAAGGGAAGTTGTTACTCACTGAAGGTGTTACTGATACTTTTTCTCACCACAAAACAAACTTTGTGGCCTTGTGCAACCCGCTACATTTGTCTTTTCCCTACTGGGGCTCTCTACACTCCCCTACCCTACCCCCAACTTCAACCCACACCCATACCATCTAGATTTATATTTCACCTGCTCCACCTTTACACCTTTCCCGACCTATACTCACAAATCTTATTATAACAGTCAATAACTATACCCCCCTCATCCTTCTTTCTTTTCCCCTCCTCCATATCCTACACCATCCATAGTCCCTCTGCCTACTACTACTCTTTTTACCTCTAAGCAATACAGACATCTTATAACACTATGACCAACTTCACAATAACCCCGTTGTTTCCTCTATCCCTTATAGTATCCCTCATTTTCCTATCACATGCCACATCCCTGCAATCATCTAAAAGTAACGCCCACAGAAGTGCTATTAGAAACACAATTTCTAACCATGATCAGACCATAAGATACTCTGGCAGTTCTCCTTGTCTATTCAATTTTACTCTCAAACTCCTCAAAACTTAAAATTCTATAAATACATGAAAGGGTTATACCTCAAAATTCCAAACCTTCAACACTAAAAACATCAGAAGTAATTTATATTCTATCCATATCTCACCCAAACCCCTGGGCCTATTACTCCACCAACAATCACATGTCATACTAAAGCATTACGCATGGTTACATTGAACCTACAGTGCATATGTAATAAAATTACATATTTTCATGCCTGGCTATCACAACATACCCAGATGTCTTAGCAGCTACAGAAACCTGGATAAAACCTAACATAAAAGACTTTATATTATAACCTGGTGGTAGGATTTCAGTTATGGCAGATATATTACATAAAAAGCAGGATTTCATTATTATACCCTAACTACTATAATTTAATGTCTTTCTCAAATCTTACTCCAATATTTGCCAATGCAGAAATAATTATCCCCTTCCTAAAAATAAATAACACAAAAAAGTTTATGCATTGTACATCCCCCTTGGACAGATTATCCCCATACTAGAAGACATCCTATCCTGGATATCAAATACAACTGCCAACAAAATTATCTTCCTGGGGAATGTTAATATCAATTGGCAGAATTTAGCTATCTGACTTTTCAACTGCCAATATGAACTTCTTTGGATTCTTGCAACTCATCTGAACTCTAGCTACATATGACAAAATAATAACCAGGGCTCAATCCTTTTACTGGATACTGGTTTCTGACCTAAGTAACTTTACTACAGCTGGTACCTTACCTAACATTGTAAATGATGATCTACCAGTATACTCCCATAGAATGATTTCTCATATATCCAAGGAGCACTGATACGAAAATGACCCACAGTCTTTCAAATTTTAACCAACAGGCAGTCCTTGAATTAATACAATCAATGAACTAGTCGGTCCTAAAATCTGTACTGCTGGATGATGCTGTTAATCATTTCAATACCTTATTTCTTGAGACCCTCAACAGTGTAGCACCCATTTGTACAAAAAGAATCAAAGTAAACCATGCCCCGTGGCTGTCAAAACAGAGTAAAAAAAAGTGTGACTGATAGGGACAAGGTATTGAAAAAATGGCTAAATTGCATAACTGGTGCACAACTGCAACATTTTAGACTATTCTAAAACTCAGCCAAAAAACAAGTAGCTATTGACAAAAATTACAATAAAACTTTATACCCGTCTTCAAACCAATCATAACAACCCCCCCAAAAATAAATTTGGTTATCTATAAATTCACTATTTAATCATGAACCCCAAAATAACCCCGCATCCATATCCTAACAGCTCTCCTCTTTAAACTGCTGCTATTTTCAACACTTATTTTACTGTTGGCATAACCAAAGTACCCCAGCCGTATCCATCCTCCTGCTCCTCACTACATTCTCCTCCCTTCATTTTATTCTTACTACACTGTCTTCTCATGACATTACTAACAATTCTCGCTGTTCTTCTCTTTCACCATAGTTCACTGGAGCTCACTCAACAAAGCTCCTAAATCTCAAGCTTCAACCTGTTCCCACTAACCTCATACAACATGTTTATACAAGCTTAAACCTGGCCCTAGCGCAGCTGATAACCTCTGAGCTGAATACCTCAAACCTGATGCAGAAGTCATACCCCATCCTATTACCATACGTAAGAGGTTTATTTTAGCATCATATGCTCCAGTACTGTAAAAAGGCATTCATCATGCCTCTCCATATAGGAGTTAAATCCACTGATATATCCAACGTTTGTCCCACAGCTATAATGTCGTCCCTCTCTATAATATTAGAAAAATGTGCCCACAAACAGTTAACCATCTACTCCAAAACCAACTACTAACCTTCACTCAACATCTTTTCAGGTCATCTGACAGTACAACAAGAGCTTTACTTTCTTGTATGAACACTGTAAAAAACACTGTCAATAATGCGAGAGACTCTGGAAAACTTGTCTTCTCGCTGTTTCTTGACCAATTAAAGGCATTTGATATGGTTTCCCATCCTAAACATCTACACCAACTGTCTACTCTTGGCCTTTCCACCTCCTCTATCAAATTGTTTACTAGCTATATATCTAATAGGTGGTCAGTAAAATGAGAAGGAACCATCTCAGCATATCTACCCAATATCACCAGCTCTCCCCAGGCTCCATTCTTACTCCACTTTTTTTAAATGTTATCAGTAATCTTCATTTTTCTTCCTGTCAAAAAAAAAAAAACTTTTTTTATTCGCCCCCAAAACAATTTCTTCAGCTAAAACCTATTTTAAGATCCTTTCCCAGAATAACACTGAAAGTGAAGTTGCTCACCATACTAAACCCATATGTGTGATTATAGATGAAAATCTCAAATTTGATCTTCACTTCTAGAACATAAAAAACTCATCTGAAGCTGGGAATGCTCTGTAGGCACAAACATTTTCTATAGACATCCACCAAAATCGCCATTGCCACCACCTAGGCATTACCCTCAATCCTTTGTTGAGCTCCTGTTCTCATCTACCGTCATACCTCCCTAAAATCCAAGCTTGAATCATGCTCCAACAAAATTGCCAAATTTGCAATTGCTGTGACTTATTATACACACCACTGTACTGTCCTGAAGTCTCTTAAATGTCTTGAACTACCACACCATCTTAGCTATTTACAACTTATAAACTCTCTATAATATAATTCATAATCCCTACGTCTGCCCTGGCCTCAGTACTATACTCCACAGATTCCAACCTAAAAGACCAAGATCAGAGGACAAATAACTCCTATTCATGCATAAACCAAAAAAAAAAAATCATCTGGTCATTGCCTTTATATCTACTGTGCTGCCAAAGCAGGGGAAACTTTACCAGTCAACATCAGATCAAACTCTAACCTCCTAACCTTCAAACATGCCTTAAAGGAGTTTCTGTCAAAATCGAGGAACTGTTCCTGCTTTAAACTTGGTAAAAAAACACACACATTTCCCTTTATACCAACAATTTCTCACCTCACCTCCATTATCTGCTGTCTTTCCCTATTACCTTTCTTTAAAAAAACAAGGAACAAGGTCACACAGAAACAAACAATCAGTAAAAAACTAAAAGAAAAACCCAGCCAAGCTAAATTTTCCAAGGTGTGATTCCTTAAAACCTCTTGTATTAAAGGTCACATGGGATATATGCAAATGACTCCTTAAGGACATCATTTCAGCTACATGGCAGTTCTGAATGACCATGACTTTTTTCCTTTTTAAGTGTGTTATGGACAAATTCAAGCCTATAACAGAATATAATATAATAAAAGGAAAAAAAGTCATGGGCATTCAGAACTGCCATTTAGCTGAAACACTATGTCCTTAAGGGGTCACTTGCATATATCCCATGTTGCTTCTAATCTATATCTCATGTTACTTCTAATACAAGAGGTTTTAAGGAATCACACAGTGAAAAACCCAACTTGGCTAGGTTTTTCTTTTAGTTTTTTACTGATTGTTTTTTCTGTGTGACCTTGTTACTCATTGTTTTAGTCTATTACCTTACTTTCCTGCATCCCCATCTCCCACTGCTAACCTCTTTGACTACCCTTATTTCTGTACTGCTTCCGTAATCAACTTTCACTACTATAGGATCCAAACACCTCTCATCTATTCTCATACTAGTACTTCCTATCTGTATTTTCCTTACGTAACCAGCTTTTACTAATTTGGGTTTCCACTGAAAATGGGTATCTTGGATCCAGTCAGACTTTTCCAATAAACAAAGGGCAATAAAATAAAGTACAGACACATATAACTATTTCATGTAACTACTAAAGGAATCTTAAGAAATATATTTTCTCTTAGAAATTCAGGACATTTGCCATTTTTTTTGTAGGGCACATAAAGATTGTCCTATACAGAGGTGCCTCAGATGGTTGGCAGGTGTTAAGAAGAAAAAGGTATGTGAAACATTTTGAAACACAAGGAACACAGTGGTTGAGTTATGCTAGGAAAAGGATGAAGGGACAAATTGCAGTGGCAAAAGTCAAATACATTCCAATTAAAAAATGCTTGCCAGGGTAATGCACTTATCTAAGCTGAATACACAGTCTGTCTAACAAGTAATTTTAACTGTGCACACAGTGAATATCATAACACTTGAGATACAGTTTCATATAATTGTAAAACTTTACAAACTTTAAGGTGGTCACCGATAAATTCACAGCACCTACATCAAGAAGCTAAAAATGATGAGCATTACTAGGACACAACGAATACACTGTGGAAGTGAAATGCATGAAGAGTGTAATGGGACATGTAAAATGAATAATAAAGGATGAGTGCAGTAAAATAGTAAGGAAGTTAGTTAATTGAGGGAGATTTTCAGAAGTGACCATATAAGGGACATGGTAGTACATGGCAATGAGGGCTTATGCTGCTGGATGTTAATAAGCAGAATAAACAAAAGCATTTAGACTGTTCACTCAGAAGATGCAAAAAGGGTGAAAAATGTTTATAGTCTACAAGTCCCATAACTAATGAAAGAAATGTGTCCCAGGACTTTGGTCCTAGGACTAACAATATATATTTACTCTGGTGTAGTTTACTGGAAGTTACAGAATCAGAGTTCACTGATATGTGAATGAGAAAGCTAGTGGGAGGATGACTGTGCCAATATGTCTGGAAGTTAGGGGTATGAATCACATCTTTATAGTTAAAAAGGCAAAGGTAAATAAGGAGATTGGTAAGTTCTTTATTCAAACAACTGGCCTTCTATATTATGAAGCAATGATGTCTAAGGAGCTAAGGAAGCAGCACAGCAGATTCTCCTGGATGTGGTTTGAAACATTTTTTTTCGGGGGGGGGTGAAGGCACTGTTTCATAGTGCACCCACCAAATGAAATAACAGAATACCCTTCCCTATGTTGAACTTCATGCTTGGGATAACTCTTCACATTTTCTGTCCCTAGTGGGGGAGAATTGCTTTAGCTTTTTTCAAGCTACTTTTTTCATGTCACAAGGCCATTTTCCAACTACTTTTAAAGGCCTAGAAACCAACAAAATGGATCAGAGTAAGGAAAGGTGCAAAATCAGCAAAACTGTAGAAAAAACAAACTGCACCAGTCTTGCACTAACAAACTCGTATTTATTTGAAGAATAAAATAAAAAACGTAAGCGCTTTCGCGATGATTCCTATCGCTTCATCAGACAACTAGACAACTAAAAGTTACTGTTCATGTAGCATTTCAAACTTGTCAGCTGATATGAACAAGCCAATAGTAAAAGACCCAAAACTTAAAGGTCCACAACAACAATAAAAAACGTAAAATATTAAATGAGAATATCATCAAAAATCTTCATATATAAAAGAATATGACCATTTAAAAAGTCTTCATGAATGCATATATAATAGTCTACATGAATGTATATATAATAAAAAAGTATATTAAAAAAGTGTGATAAAAAAGTAAGAACTACAGGAAGTAAGAAACTTCTAAAAAGTATAAAAATGTAAGACGTTAGAAACTTTTAAAATGTATATTAAATATATTTAACATAAAATGCTTGAGTCGACGTGACTTTAAAAAAGGCTTCAGGGACATAGTCCCATTCAAGCCTTGGGGGTCTATCAGCATTGAGTATAAGTATCCATTTCTACTCTCAGTATAGTTTTCAATATCACCTCCTCTAATGTTAGCATGTATAACCTGAATAGCTAAAAATCTAAAAGTATGAGTATGGTCCATCTGTTTAACATGGTTCGCCAGGGCATTAGTCTCTTTCTGATTAATAATGTCCCTCCTGTGCTCAAGGATCCTGTCCTTCAGCATCCTGTTTGTTTTGCCTACATAGTATGCATGGCATACTTGGCAGAATGAAAAATAAACCACATTGGTAGTGCGGCAATCAACATAACTAGGGCATCTAATTGTAAAATGCCATGTTGGATGTACATATACCATGCTGGTGTGGATATAATGACATGCAGTGCAGCGTCTACAAGGAAAAGTGCCAGTACGCATGGAGAGGGTAGGTCTGGTTACAGTCATTTTATTACAAAAATGTTGTTTCAAGGCTTGGTTATTCCTAAAACAGAACATAGGGGCATTCCCAACTTTATCTATGAGTCCTGGTGCTTCCTGTAATATCCTCCAATGTCTTTTAATAATAGATGTGAATTCATTAATATTGCTAGAGTACTGGAGGACAACTCTAAAATTGTCTTTGATGGGAGCAGATTCATGAGACTGTACTATATTACTAAAATATGGTCTACATCTATTGTCCCTCTGTAGCCATGCTTCATCAATGGTAGCATCAATCTCTGTCAAGGAGTAGCCCCTTGCTAAAAACTTGTTTGACAGCATAAAGGGCCTCTAAGTAGGTAGGTAACTAAGTAACCAAGGCAAGGAATATTGTGAAAGTCCTTTTGAGGAGAAGTAAATGAGCAGCTGCTGGTGTGAGAGGGTATCAAATGTTTTTGACAGGTCTAAGAACATGGTGGACATAAGCAGACCATTGCTTCTATACTGGTTTATTATATTGGTAAAGTGTAGTAGAGATGTAGTGGTGCTGTACTGGGGCCTAAAGCCATGTTGTGTTTCTGAGAGCAGGTTACTTGAGGTTATGTATTGCACCAGCTGTACATGGATGCATTTCTCTAACATGTTGGAGAGGGCGAGAGAATCGCTATTGGACTACAGTTATTAAACTCTGTAGATGTGCCTCCTTTGTGCAGTGGTATGATGTAGAATTTTTCCACAGTGATGAGACACATCTTTCTGCTATGGACCTATTAACTGGTATGGATACAGGGAAGGCTATGACTTCTGTGACCATTTTTAGGTGGCCTGATGGTATCTGGTCTAGAGCTAAACAGGAAGTTTTAAGTTTAAGGAGTAACTTCTTTATGAGTGAGGTGGGTACTGGACTAAAATTGAACAGCTGTGGGTGGTTTTGGATGGACAGGAGTAGAGAGAGGAGGGCAGATGTATAACTGTCCAAGAGATATAATATTGAGTCTATAAAGTATGAATTAAACTGTATGGAGATAGAGTCTGTCATATTATCTGTTTTTTGGAGAGAGAGTGGAGGTCTTGCCAGTACGGTGAAGTTTATTTAGTGACGACCAAACATGTTTTGGGTTGTTTTGATATTTGCCTTGTAGGCTGGTATATTATGTTTGCTTGTCCTCTTTGACATTGAGTTTTGCAACGTTTCTAAGACGTCTAAATTGCTGAAAGGCATTTTTGACTTCTACTTTTATATCAATTTTTTTCCCAGGCCTTATCCCTTTTTATAATGACTTTTTTTGTTTCTTTTGTTAGCCATGGTGCTGGGTTGAACTTTACTCTTTTACTATGTACTGATGCTAGATTATTTAAGATGTTATTATAAGTGTTCTACAGCATTATCTAATGGCATTGTTCTAAGAACACTTCAGTTATACTGTTTTACAGTTTCTTTGAAAACAACTTTGCTAAAATTGGTTATACTTTGTATTTGATTATATATATGTTTATCTAGGTTATGGTGAGTTCTAACAACATATGTTGGTATGTGGTCACATATACTAACTGCGAGGAAGCCTACTTTTGTCTTGTTTGGTTTGTTTCTAAGGATCCAGTTTAACGTTGAGTGTCTCCCTGAAGTTTTATTGATTTTAGTCGGTGTGGTTGTTAATTGTTTGAAGTTGTACAAGTTTATGGATTCAGTGGGGGTAGTAGAATTTATGAGTTGCTAATCTAGATTTAAGTATCCAAGTATTACAGTTTCATGGTTAATCTGTTGGGATGTAAGACAGGATGTTTTCAACAGTATCAATGTTATTCCCTAGTGGCACATAAATTGCTGTTAAAGATATAGTTTTCCTATTGTTGATTTTTAGGAATATTATTAAAAGTTCAGCATTTTTTTTTAATTTCTCCAAGTCTTTTGGGTTTGTAATACCATGAAGGGAATGGGCCCCATTCCTAAGTCAAAATATGATTAAAATTCATGAAATTAGTATGGTTTCTATCTTCGAGGTTAGCCAGAAGTGCTTTTCGCAGCACTCACAATGTGCCCAGTAATGATTCCTTTTGCAATTTATATGGAGTTACATGTATCAGTAATATATCCAAGTATGATTATAAATTCCTTTTTTTAAGACCCCATTGCCCCTACTTCTATTGGAACTTTCTGGGTATCCTTATACCAGGTTGCCTGTGTTTCTGCCAGCAAATCCTGGCATTTTATGACTTTGTCTCTCTCTGCACGTAAAACACTATAGTCAGTGAGAGTGTAGCAACTTTAATGATCAATGCTACTTTTGTCTTCTTTTCCTGGACTACTATATCTGTTTTTCTCACATCTATTTTTTTTAACTGTTGGTAATGGGTGATCCCATGTGATATAAACTTCATCATTTTCTATAATGCTTTGCGGCTCACATTTTCAGTATTTTTCAGCTGCAGCAATATTATAATGTTTGCACAATCCCCAGCACAACAGTCTTGTCACATTGCTATGCCTTTCAGTATATAGTCCTTCTGCCATTAATATATCACAGCCAGTAACAAGATGTATGACTATTTCCAATTCGGTTTTACAAAGCCTACATTTGTCTGTTTCTCCCATATGTTCAATGGATTTTGTAAACCAGAATTTATGTAGTCCACTGTCTTGGGCCACCAATTTTAACCTTTTGTCTTTTGGTTTAAATTCACCTCTCCTTAATCATTCCCAAGTTAGATCTTGATTAACATGAGGTTCTTCCAATAGTTTTCTATACTTGCAACTGTATTTATACATTTTCCACATTTCTTGCCTTCTCATCTGATCCTTCACCTTATATTCTTTAGTTTTTTTTTTTTGACACATCCAGTTGCTGGCTGATTTTTGTCTACTTCTGGTTTGATTTCCATTCCCACTTGATGCCGATATGCTTCTGCTAAACAAAGCAGGGAAGTTATCTTAGCCTTATTATCCTCATGTTTCAAAACTTTTATTATCTTTGGGTCTTGTGAGGTCAGCAGATACGTATGCAGTCCCATGATTGCAGATCTATACATGCAATCAATTTCGAGGATGTCCATACCGCCTTCAGAACAGGGAATACAAAGTCTTAGTATGCACACATTTTTATAAATCATTTGGTGAGCATGAAGCATCCTTCCTGTTTTCCTGTCTAATCTATCCAACACCTTTGGGTCCAATCAATCAGTCCAAAACTGTAAGTTAGGACAGGAAGAGCAAATTGGTTTATAGCTTGAACTTTGTTCCTAGATGTCAACGCTGCTTTTCGGTATTAATTTCAGTCTTCTAAAATATTCCTTACCAAGTTCTATTTGCATTTGTTCATGTTTTATTGTTGATTGTTCATCAGTTCCCAAATATTTATAGACTCCCTCTTGCTCAAGTTCTTTCATACCACATTCATGTCCTAAACTGATGTTTTGTGGGTGCTGCAGCTTTCCTGCTTTAAAGGTTGCTATTGCACATTTATCAAGACCGAATGACATTCTTAAATCATCTGAAAAAGTTTCAACTACTTGCAGGTGTATTTTCAGTTCCTCATCTGATGAGCTATACCATTTTCAATCATCTACAAAAAGAAGATGAGAAGTCTTTACACTTTGTTGTTTTCTAGGAGCCAAATTGTAGCCATGACCTAATCTGTTATTTAGACAGCTTAATAGGTTAAGGGAAAACAAAACAGCAATGGTGACAGTCACCCTGGAATATGCCCCTTTGAATTTTTAATCCTGGAATAATAATTTGTCCTTTATCGTGGTTTAACTGTAAAGTAGTTTGCCACTGTTTCATGGTCACTGTAATTTAACTGATCAGTGTAGAGTATATCTTATATACAGTGGATATAAAAAGTGTACACACCCCTGTTAAAATGCCAGGTTTTTGTGATATAAAAAATGAGACCACTATAAATAATGTCAAAACTTTTCCCACCTTTAATGTGGCCTATAACCTGTACAATTCAACTGAAAAACAAACAAATCTGTTAGGGGAAAAAATATAAAAAAATAAAAAATGTACAATAAGCTGGTTACATAAGTGTGCACACCCTTAAACTAATACTTTGCTGAAGCACCTTTTGCTTTAATTACACCCTTCTTGGGTACACACCTACCATCAATTAAACAGACTCTGATTAACCCCAAATAAAGTTCAGCTGTCCTAGTAGGATTTTCTTGACATTTACTCAGTTGCCTGCTACACCAAAAGGCAAGGTTCACAGAGAGCTTACAAAGCATCAAAGGGATCTCATTGTTGAAAGGTATCAGTCAGAAGGGTACAAAAAAATTTCCACAGCACTGGATATACCATGGAATACAGTGAAGACAGTCATCAAAAAGTGGAGAAAATATGGGACAACAGTGACGTTGCAAAGAAAGTACAGTTGTGTACACTTACCATAAATGTAGATGTTCAAGTGTATTCACTGTTGCAGTCATCACATTTGGGTTATCTGCCTGCAAGTAGCCCTCAGTCGGCCTGAATACCAGAGTCTTGGGATTTCTGCATCGGATGCTGTCACATCTTCCATGACATCAGGTCGTCAGGGGTATAAAACATGCAGCCGACGCCATTACATCAGTTTTTCTTGCCCCAGATGTCAGGAGCCCCCAAAATAGGAAGCAATTACATGGTGTGGAACACCTCCAGTAAAATGTAAATACCATTGCCATAAGATATGGTCAAAAAAGAGGATAGGTAGAAAGTATAGAAAAGTCAGGGAGCTGGAGGGAGGGTAACCAGGAGTGCAACAGTGAATCCACTTGAACATCTATATTTATGGTAAGTGTACACAACTGTACTATGGTCTTCGTGTTTCACTGTCGCAGTCATCACACTTGGGTTGAATCCCAAAGCTGAGGAAGGGTGGAGGCAGTCAAGAAGTATTAGAACTGGCTAGCAGGCCTTGTAAGACTGCTGTGGCAAATCCAGCACTGGATTTAGAAAATATAGGCAAGTGGTAATGCTTGGTGAAGGTGTGTACTGAACTCCAGGTTGCAGCTTCCAGGATGTCCCTGGTAGGGATTCCCATGAGAAATGCTGAAGAGGTTGAGGTAGCCCTAGTGGAATGGGTTCTGATCCCCTGTGGGGTAGGTTTTCCATGGTGCTTGTAGCAGAAACGGATGCAGTGTGCTATCCATTTGGAGATGGTGTGATCTGAAATGGCCTTGCCCTCTGCCCCTGAAGCAAAGCTGACTAGCAGCTGGTCAGATTTTCTGAAAGGTTTAGTCCTATCAAGGTAGCACCTAAGCACATCCAATGAGTGCAGGATCCTTTCCCCTTTATTCTGAGGATTAGGAAAAAAAGGTTGGTAAATGGATGGATTAGTTTAAAGCCACACTGGATACCACCTTGAGCATAAATGATGGGTTAGTCCTGAGGGAAACACTGTCCGCATGGAAGACAATGAAGGGTTCCACAGTCATAAGGGCCTGTAACTCAGACATTCTTCTTGCTGAAGTGATGGCTAGAAGTAAAGCTGTTTTCCAAGAGAGGAATTTTAACTCTGCTGTAGCAGCAGGCTCAAAAGGGGGAAGCATGAGCTTCTCTAGTACATAGTTAAGGTCCCAGGCAGGAGTGGGAGCTCTCCTCAGGGGTCTTAAATTGTTAGCTTCTCTCAGGAACTGTTTGACTAGAGGGTGAGAGAAGAGGGGTGGCTCAGTATTGTAATGAGCTGAGATGGCAGAGGCAAGAATCTTAATTGATGAGAAGGATAGGCCTTTGTGAAGCAGCTCTGCTAGATAAGCTAGGATTTGAGGTAAGGTGGTCACAACTGTCTCCTTTCCCTGAGACTGGCTCCAAGAACAGTATCTTTTCCAATTTTCTGAATACGATTTCCTAGTACTAGGTCTCCTGGTCTCAAGGATGACATCCAGAACCTGTTTGCTGAGGGTTGTTGGTGATGTATTCAGGGAATAAGCCAGGCTGCTAGGTTCAGGGTTTGCAGCTATGGATGCAAAATCTGTCCCTCCTGCTGGGACAGCATAGAGAGTGGTCTGATGCAGGTGCTAGGGTGGCACTGTTGTCAGACTGTGGAAAAGTGGGTACCAGTTGCTGGCATGGCCAGTCTGGTGCAATGAGGATTGTCCTTGGCCTGTCCTGTTTGATCTTGAGTAGTACTTTTGAGAGGAGGGGCAGAGGGGGAAAGGCATAGAGTAAGAGGTTTTCCCATGTAAAGGATAGGCAGCCACTTTCCATGCTTGTCTGTGGGGGGTTCTGGTGCAAACTTTGCTCAATTGATGGTTTTGGGGGGAAGCAAAGAGGTCCACCTCTGATGTCCCCCACCTTTGGATTAGAAGCTTGAATGAGTTGGGTTCCAGTTTCAACTCGTGTGGGTCCATTAGATTTCTGCTTAAGTCGTCTGCCAGTGAATTTTGTTTGCCTGGCAGGAATTGAGCTTGCAAGTGCACTTGGTTGCTCAAGGCTGTGTTCCACAGAGCTATGGCTAACCTGCAGAGTGGGTAGGAATGAGGTTCCCCCCTGCTTGTTTATGTACCACATAACTGTGGTGTTGTCTGTCTTTATCAAGAGTTGTACTGGACAAATAAGGTATTTGAAGGCTGTCAGTGCATTCTGTACAGCTAACATTTCTTTTTGATTGATATGCAGGAGCATTTGTCCTGGGCTCCATTTGCCTTGAATGCATTTGCCTGACATGTGAGCCGCCCATGCATAGTCTGATGAGTTTGTTGTCAGGGTTTGGACGGCGGGGGGGTTGAATGAAAGGGAGTCCCTTGTTGTGGTTGCAGACCTCTGCCCACCAAAGGAACTCTGTCCATAGGCAAGGAATGATAGGAATCACTGTTTTCAGGTCCTGAGAATGTTTTCACCAGAGACTTTTCAAGTACCATTGAAGTTTCCTCATATGCAGTCTTGCATATGGAATTAGGAGAATGCATGAGACCATGAACTCTAGGGCTTGCAGTATTTTTCTTGCAGATAGCTGGGTTTGGGTGGCCAGTATTTTGTCAAATAAACCTGCTTTTCTGGATTGAGCAACACCATCTGGGAAGTTGTGTTCAAACTTGGTCCCAGGAATACAATTGTTTGGCTGGGTACCAGATGTGACCTCTTTTCGTTGATGGTATACCCCAGAGAAGTTATGAGTCTCTTTACAAATGTCAGGTGCTGAAGTAGCAATTCCTGACTGTCTGCCTGAATCAGGCAATCGTCCAAGTATGGGTAAATTTGACTGTTTCTGTCTGCAATGACTGGAGCTAGATGCTTTGTGAATACCCTGGGTGTAGTAGATAAGCCAAAGGGAAATGCAGAGAACTGATAGTGCATAGAGCCTGCCCTGAAATGTAGATATTTCCTGCAAGATTCCCTTATGGGGATGTGTAGATAAGTTTCATTTAAGTCTAGGGTGACCAGCCAGGAGTCCTTGGCTAACATAGGAAGCAGTTGTTGGAGTGTAAGTATTTTGAACGTTGGTACCACCAGGAAGGTGTTGAGAATTGACAGATCCAGAATAGGGCACCAAGAGTTCTCTTTTCTGGGCACCAGAAACAGTCTGGAATAGAAATCCTGTCCTCTTTGCTCTGTTGGAACAGGTTGAATAGCCCTGATACTGAGTAGAGAAAGTACTTGCTTTTGGGCCTCTGCCCACTGGTTTGGAGGAAGGTCTGGCAATCCACTTGGGGTTGGCAGTGAGTGGAAGTAGAGATCTGTATCCCTGGGATACAATGTTTAAGAACTAAATAACAATGATGTCACTGTTCAGTACTGCCCAACAACAACTCTGTAACACACCAAACACTTTATTGCAAAGCTTTCAGGTCTACACCTGATGAACTGATGAAGGGTGTAGACCCGAAAGCTTTGCAATAAAGTGTTTGGTGTGTTACAGAGTTGTTGATACAATGTTTAAGACCCATCAGTCCTGGATAATGTAATCCCAATTTTTTTCATGCAGGCGAGTTTTCCTCCTAGGAGTGCATGTACTTGGGCATGGCTGGGAAGGATGGAGAAGTCACTGTGAACTTTTTCCATAAAGCGGTGGCTTACCATTCCCTGTTTTTGAGGTGGGAGCACTCCATTGTTTAGATCTGTGCCTACCCTGAGACTGCAGTATTTGTGGTCTGTTGCCCCTGGGTTTGGATTGAAAAGGCCTGGGAGGGACTGGAAAGAACCAGTTTTTTGAAGGCCAATGCCTAATGAATCTAGGTGGCTGTAGCTGTAAGACGTCTTTAACAGTTTGCATAGACTTAGCTTTTTCCTCCATCTTTTTAAGAACTTCTTCTGCTTTTGAGCCAAACATTCTTGGTTTAAAGGAGCATCTAGTAATTTTGCTTTGACATGGTCTGGCAAGATTTGTTCCTTCAGCCAAGCATGCCTTCTCAAAACAGACCCAGTGACAGCAGCCCTGCAAGATGCTTCTAAGGCATCAAAACCACACTGCAAAGCATGTTTACTAACTTGGTTTGCAGAATGCAATAACTCTTGTAAATCTCTACTTTCTGCACAATCAGGAATCAATAAAATGTTTTGTTTAATTTGTTCCATAATATGCTGCTGGTACTTCAACATGTGAAACTGGCAATTTAAAGCCCTGATGACAAGCGCTGCAGAGGTATATATCTTCTTACCCCATCTGTCTAAAGCTCTAGAATCCCTGTCCGAAGGGGTAGGGTTTTGGCTGTAGTAGCCTTAATACCTTTAGGTCCCTGGGAAATGGTCTCTGGATCTGCTGTAGGATTTTTACAGAGAAATTTGTGAGAGTCAGGTACTCTGTAGTACCTGTCAGGCTTTCTAGGAGCTGGAGGTAAAATATCAGGGGTAAGACTACATTCCATGAAGACATCATCTACAATATCCAAGACAGGGGGTATAGCTAGAGGTCTGTGCTGAGGCAAGTCTAAAAATTCCCAGAGTCTCTTTTTGGACTGAGGGTAGTCCTGGCATTCCCAGCGGAAATGCAATCTTAGGGTGTGCAAGGTTTCACCGAAAGAAACATCCTCTGGAGGGGAGGCAGAGGGAATAGAATCCTCTGCATCTGAATCCTCATAGGTGGATAAGAGTATGTCCTGGTAACCATAGGGGTCAGAGTCATCGGACTCATGGTCTGTAGAATCAGAAGGAAAATCCATTCTTTGTCTTTTAGAGGGGGAAGGCTGGCTTCCCCTAATTAAAGTAATAAGGTTTTCAGCCATTCTAAGCATTTGTTTCTGAGGCACGGGAGCTTGAGAATGCGCTTTGGTCGTCAGTTTCCTAGGCGTAGTGCGAACTCTGGGCCTGAAAAATTCAGTAGTTTTAGTCAAAAAAGAAGTAGTTGGTTTAATACAAACATCAGAAGGTCTGAATACACCCTAAGAAGCCAGTGCCTGCACAGCGGCTCCGGACCCATCCAAGGTAGAGACATCCACAGGTTCCAAAGTCGAAGAAGCACCTTGTGGCATACTGGACTCCGAATGTGTCTCAGTAGAGGCCTGCAAATCTGTAGAAGTGGGTATCAGGGGCTGCGAAAGCACCTCACTGAGTACTGGCAGACTGGTGACTAGCTTATCGGAAGCGTCGTGGGCAGTTTTGGACCTATGCGGTCTTGTCTCTGTCTTTATCCTTACATTTTTTTCAGAAGATCAGTAGTCGGATGGCTTAACGAAGCCATTTCAGAATATGGAGAATGACAGCAAAAGAATTTAGTGACAAAGATAGCCTGATGACGAATAGTTCGGGCATTGAACAAGGCACAAAACCGACAGCGAGGAACATCGTGGTCTGGGCCTAAACAGGTGACGCAGTAAGAATGAAAATCTCTGTGAGGTATTTACTTTCCATAGGCAAGACAATTGTTAACTTTTTCTGACATCACTTTGAGCAAGAAAAAAGAATCCAAAACGGGGTACTTAGCTTTAGAAGACTTCAGGTTTAAAACTCGAAAAATGAAAATTTCAGGTAGCAGCCAACCGGCACTTGTGAACTGCTTCTGCTTTGGGCTCCTGTGCGGCAAGAAAGACTGATGTAATGGTGTCAGCTGCATGTTTTATAACCCTGATGACCTGACGTCATGGAAGAGGTGATAGCATCCGACGCAGAAATCCCAAGACTCTGGTATTCGGACCGACTGAGGGCTACCTGCAGGCAGATAACTGAAATGTGACGACTGCAACAGTGAAACATGAAGAACATCTGAATGGTCATCGAAAATTGATGAAAAGACAAGATGAAAACTGGTCAGGGAGGCTACCAAGAGACCTACAGCAACACTGAAGGAGTTGCAGGAATTTCAGGCAAGTACTGGTTGTGCACTATAAATGACAACAATCTCCCGTATTCTCCACATGTCTGTGTTATGGGGTAGCACTGCAAGATGGAAGCCTTTTACACAGAAAAACATCCAAGCCTGGCTAAAATTTGAAAAACAATACATCAAGTTTCCCAAAAGCATGTGGAAAAATGTGTTACGATCTGATGAGACCAAGGTTAAACTTTTTAGCCACAATTCCAAAAGGTACGCTTGGTGCAAAAACAACATTTAACATCACCAAAAGAACACCAGCCCACGGTGAAGCATTTTGGTGGCAGTATCATGCTTTGGGGTTGCTTTTCTTCAGCTGGAACTGGGGGTTTAGTCAAGGTGGAGGAAATTATAAATAGTTCCAAATACCAGTCACTTTTGGCCTAAAACCTTCAGGTATCTGCTAGAAAGCTGAAGATGAAGAGGAGTTTTACCTTTCAACATGACAATGACCCCAAGCATACATCCAAATCAACAAAAGAATGGCTTCACCAGAAGAAAATTAAAGTTTTGGAATGGCCTAGCCAGAGCCCAGACCTTAATCTAATAGAAAATCTGTGGGGTGACGTGAAGAGGGATGTGCACAAGAGATGCTCTCACAATCTGACAGATTTGGACTGCTTTTGCAAGGAAGAGTAAGCAAATATTGCCAAGTCAAGATGTGCCATGCTGATTGACTCCTACCGAAGAAGACTCACTAAAAGTATACAGGGCATAAGTAATATGTCCTATGCAGACTGCCTCAAGGCCCTATCCCTGTATTCTGTCTCCTACAGGCTTTTGAGGGGAGATCTATGCCTGGCATACAGGGCATTGTCAGACTCCACTCTGATGGGCCTCCAGCATATTCACAAAATAAACAATACCAGAATTACCCGTTCTAAAGACTTGAACCTTGCCTGTGATATAAATAGGACCTGTTGGGAGAGACAGGTATGTATCCCAGAGACTACCCCGTCTATGGAACAGACTCTCTATCCATGTGAAGCAGAGTACCTCCCTAATCCAATTCAAGTGCAACTTCAACAATTGGATGGGAAACCCGATAGTCATCCCTGGTTTGGCACCTATGTCTCTGATGCAAACAGGTAACTTGTAAATGGTTCATCTCCCAGGCCCATACTTACACTTATCAAGGGTATCAGTGGTAAATAGAGCCTTCTATATATAAATCCTATCACAATAACCTGTTCATGGTCTGAATAACAATTTGGAAGCACAATCTATGGATGATGAATAGAAGCAATGCACAGGGTGTCAAAGGAAGCACACAAAGTTAGAACAGTAGAAATTAGTCTGCATGCCTGCTGCTAACATATCCTGCTTTTCTTTGTCACTAGCCAGCTCTATTCAAGCTTTAGTACTTCAGCCCTGATAAACCAAATTCTACTGGGAAACTTATCTTGCAATCAGGACTGCAAGGCTCAGCACTCCTCATTGTTGCAGGATTCACCTTCATCCCTGGTTTGGCACCTATGTCTCTAATGGACAGAGGTAACCTGTAAATGGTTCATCTCCCAGGCCCATGCTTACACTTATCAATGGTATCAGAACTTGTTAGAGATTTGGGATACATGGCTAGGCTTAAACATACCCTTCTGGTCATTAGCCTAGTAAGCACCTGTGAACCTATGCTCTGTCTCAAACTGTATCCTGCATATTACACTGGAGATGCTGCATTGTTAACTAGCAGACGGCATCTAACCTGTTTTATCTCTCAACAGAATTGCATATTGTGACAAGATAACTACCGTGCATTCTTGCATACCATGTCTATCTAACATGAAGTCTATGCAGCCTCAGATGTAAAATATGAATGCGGGTGTTGTTGTAGATACAAAGCAAGCATATTCTTAGCACTAACAAACCTCTGTCCAAATGAGGGGTTTAAGCTGCTTCACTGTCTGCCAGTGTTCCTTCCCTCTGACAACAGTGGCTTCTGTCTGCATCATTATAGCCAGCAGCAACACAACTATATAAATGGGCAGCTTCAGTAATAAACAAATACTGCTGAGTAGTTTACATGATCTGACCTCCACTGCATTGCGTAGCATGAGGAATAAAGCTGTTGTACACACATGGTCTTTCTTGATGATGGTTTCAAATATGATGTTTTGGGAAAAGATACTTATGTAAGTTGTAATCCACAAATAGAACTAGAAAACACACACATTAAACAAGAGTCACAAAGCTCATTAACTGTGAGACCCAGTCTGCCTGCCACATAAAAAAGTTATTTACTAAACATTGTTTCTTCAATGCAGCTGTTTCACTTGAGTTTTCTTTCTCAGAAAGCATCAGAAGAAGACTTGTGTGCAATGTACTGAATTACTGTTCCCATCATGTTTGCACAGCTGAACGTCATCCCATACACATGACTGTTTTGTTTCTCATGCATCAAAAAACACATTTAAACAGAGTAATGCATCAGGGAGTTATTCTAAATAATGGCATATATAGTGGGATATGTGCCACAGAAAATCCAAAATAAAGATGGAGACTTGACAAGCAAGGTAACTTCTACTAGAATGGATTTTGGAAAGGACTGGACTGTATCACTAAAAAAGTATTCAGCAGGATAAAAAGGAAGGTACACATCTCCTCAGAGCTCTGTGTACTCCTGCCCAAGGAAAAGGAATACATGATGAATGAAACTTAAGTTAGGTTTGCTCAAGTGTAGTTATGTCTCAGTAATTATGGGGGTGGTTATGGGAAATATAGACAGTTTTAATAAGAAGCGAGACAATGGAAAATGGTTCTCATACCCTGGGAAGATAAAACTTGGCACAAACAATGCAGCAAGTAACACACCTAGCAGGTCAAAATATGCTTTTATTTGAAAACTCACTCTTCAACATGTTATAGACATCAGCATCATATTCAATGCTGCACAAAAGTATGACAATTATGCCATTGCACAATCAATGTTTCAAGTTCTGATTTCCCAATATTGGTTTTAAATTAATTTCATTCATCCAATGTCCACAACATTAATTAAAAACAATCTGCCAGTTATGTTATCTTGGTGCTGGTAAAGCATGGAAGTCACCACCTCTCAAACTGGGGTAACTTTTCAAAAACATATATCAGCTAAATTATTTATCAGAATGCTGGACCAATTTAATTTTATTTTGTAACTTTGTATAACTTTACACGTACAGCTCTTTACATGCACCATTTTCATTTCAGTATATATTCTTACACTGAAATACAAAGAACGTGAATCTCCACCACACAGAACAAAAAGTAAAAGGTAAAAAATGGAATTTAAACTCTAATAGCCTGAATGGCATAGCATGGAAATGGAGTCAGCAAGATGAAAAAAGAAAATGGCAAACACTTTTACAAGATATCAGGAACTATTTAGTTGTAAATATATGGATCAGTGTATGGAGATAAAAATAGTACATACAAAATAAAGTTAATATACAAGTCATCAGTGCAGCCAACTGGAAGCAACAAAATTAAGTAACCTGTTCCTTATTTTTTAGCTGTATGAACAGTTTAAAACTTGAAAGGTAACTCGTTGGGAATTTCTGATGATGAAATCCGTATCAGAAACTGAAGTAGAGGAAAAATAACAGTCAATAACAATTAAATATCTAAAGTTGATCTGTATCAAATTATCACATTTGTCGTTTTTTACCTTGCCGTTTTCATGGTAAAGGAAAATATTCCTAGTCTTGTTGTCCTTAACGTATGTGATCTGTAGCCCATTTGGGTTCCCTATTTTTGCAGGCTGGAATGAAGCATTAAGATTTTCTACTTTGATAACAGCTTTTGGTTCTTTTGCCTGAAAAAAATATATACACAAATAAAGCTTTAATGTTAGGAAAAAACATAGCTTTGGAAATTCTACAATACAAATAATTACGTGCAGGCAATCACACAGTAACAGCTAGCACTACTCATTTTTTATATGCATGACCTAGCAGTTCCTTAGCCACATTTTATGCTTAATGCAAAACTACATTTGCCAAGCAAATCCATATTTACAGTTTTCTGAAAAAAAACTGTAAAAAAAACTGTTCTACTGAACTGAACAGCGAACACGGCTTCAAAACATTGGGCATGCCATTTTTTTCCCAGTTGCTTTACACTGCATGTCATAAAATAGGTGGAAATGCATGCTGACTGACATGACTGAGCCTATTAAATATTCAAAGGGAATGCTGCAGGCACTAGCAGTGATCCTATGAGGACAGCACAATTAGACTTTATTGTAATATTATTAAATGCAACCCATTTTCCATGTTCATAGTTTACCCTTGCTGTGGACAGCATCTGTCAATCACACAAAGGCGGCGCCTCTACGGACCCTGGTAATTACCGCCCCATAAGCTTAACAAGTCTAATCTGCAAAGCTATGGAGAGGATCATAATGGAGCTCATAAACAAAGATATAGGGGACTTGCAGACATTGGACCCGACCCAGTTTGGCTTTGTCAAGGGAAGATCATACCTTTTGAACTTGGTTGACTTCTTCGAAACAGTCACCAAGGCCATTGATGAGGGAAAGGCAGTCCATACAGCCTACCTTGACCTTGCAAAGGCTTTCGACATGATACCCCACTCGGGTATTGTAGAAAAACTTACCAGCTTAAATGTAAACCCATATGTCACAAGATGGGTTGCAAACTGGCTTAAGGACAGAACCCACAGGATTAGAGTTGCTGGCGCTGTGTCAGACTCCAAGCCGGTCACAAGTGGTGTCCCACAGGGCTCGGTCCTTGGCCCCCTATTGTTTGGCATCTACTTCTCAGAAGTACAGGCCAACATGGGAGGACTTTGGCTGACAAAGTTTGCAGACGACTGCAAACTGGGCGCCATAGTGGAAAGTGCATCGGACACTGATATCCTTCAGAAGGGACTCACGGAAACAGATAGCTGGTGCCAGAGCCATGGCCTGAAGTTAAACGCCAAAAAATGTATAGTCATACCCTTCGGGAAAAACAAGGTAACCCCAAGCTACCATATAGGTGGCAATCCACTAAGCACAGAAGAGGTTATCAGGGACCTGGGGACCTAGGTTGACAGTGGCCTTTCTTTTGACACTCACGTTGCTAAAGTGGTTAGAAAGACCTTCTACATTGCCCACCTGATCATGAAGGATTCACATCCAGATCTAGTGAGGTCATTGTTCCCCTGTACTCTTCACTTATCAGACCAATGATCGAGTACAATGCCCCATTTGGGATGTATCTCACCCGACATCTGCAGCAATTGGAGAGACCCCAAAGTTCCTCACCAAAAGGATAAAGGGACTCCAAAATCTGTCATATGCTGCCAGATTGAAGAAACTCCAGCTCTATTCAGTCGCATACCGTCTGCTCAGAGGTGACATGTGCCTGACATACAAGGCCATGTCCAACCCGGAATTAATGGACATGCTCCACCTCAAAAAATCCAAATCCACCAAAACCACTAGAGCAAGCGACTTAAACCTTAGCACGGATATAAATAGGGCGTGCTGGAGGGATAGATTTATCACTCAGAGACTCCCTATGCTGTGGAATAAAATCCCAGTCCATGTGAGGCAGAGCACCTCGCTGACTCTGTTCAGGAGAAATCTAGACCTGTGGATGGGAGATCGTAGGTTTACCCCGGGAATCATCTCTGTGTCACTGCTGGACAGAGGCACAACAAACTAATGGGCACAGTATTTTTTCATATAAGGGGTGGCGTAAGCCACAAAAATTTGGGCTAGGCTTATAAATGCCTTAGGGCAGATAGCCTAGTATAAACCTATGAACCTATGAACTTTTACCATATTAGAATGCAAACAACTTTGGTTAATTACTCTGCATGTAAATAAAATTCATGCAATAATGGGACCTGAGGTAATACAGATATAAAATCTCATTGTCCAGATTTCATGGCATAGACTCTGTCATACAAAACTTCATGTGGTCTGCACAGTATGAAAATGCCACAAGGGTACTGAACTCTCTGCATAAAACTGTCCTGACTAGCCTGGGAATGTCCTAATGGTCTGATATAACAAGTGGAAGCCATATACACTGAGTGGCTGTCACAGGATTACAGATTGAGATGTAACTTACAATCTACTGGCCGTGAAGAAGTTTGATTGCTATAACCCTATGATGTTTTCTGCTTCCTAGACCCTGTATCAAGATGACTTTTGAAATAAGTTAATGCCACTTTTATTCAGAATATAACTGCTAATCAATTACTTTGAAAGGCATTGTGTGATATGTACGCCCGTTTTTCTCTGTTATGGATATTAACTTTTAATTAGACTCCTCAATTGTGGTGTCAGCTCCTGCAGAGTTGTTTTCCAGGCAGATAATTTTAAGTAGAACTGGGTCATATATATTGCCTTACAGAACAGACACAAGTCAGACTGAGCAAACTATAACAAGCTAAAAAAAAAAAAAAAAAAAAAAACAATCTTTCTGTATAACTCAAGTTTTCCAGCCTTATGATATTTCTAGCTGGGAATCATTTTGTACCTTTTCAAGTTGTTTTGGATGGCTTGTTTGAAGGGTACAGCAAGGTTATATATAATAATGATTCCCATCACAGATCATTGGGGTATAAAATGGCATTGTGATCTGCTGAACTGATTAGGCAGACATGACAGAGACTAGCCATCTGTAACTTTGGTAGAAATAAAATGTGCAAAGTTTAAACTGCTGTCTACCCGTGTCTCTTAGATCTTTAATGATGCCATTTTAATAATTTTACTATTTACTTTGTAATCATATTTTATGTCCCTTTTGCCAAGTTTTAAGATGCTACATTTTGGGTCCTTAAATGTGATTCCATACTACTGTGCTAGGTATGGATTTTTTTGTAGAATGTAATAAAGAAGTTTGGCATTTTCTACTGAAAGTATTGTGTTATCCCATTTGCAATCTTTGGAATCTTTAGAATATTTGGTTATATATACATCTGGCACTTTCATATCTGAGAAAAATAGTCTGAAGGAAGTGGTTTAAATAGAGAATCCTCTGGGACAGCAATGGTAACCCCAATCACAACAGATATATAATTCTAAACGTGAACTGCTGCATCCTACAACTCAACCAGTGTTTTGACCACAGAAATGCAACACTTATTAATATATCATTTCCATTCTGTGTGATAATGCTTACTGCCCTAACAAGGCAAAGATAAGCAACAGGCACAGTGAGATCTCCATTAATTGATTATGCTACCATTTTAGTGAATACCACACTACCCAAAAAGCAATATCTGTCTCTAACCTGCTCATACTGTTCCACACCTAAAAGTAGGTCACCCAAGTTGTTTAACATTCCATTATGGCTATCTCAATGATTTGATGTAGAATATCAGACAGGCTGAAGGTCCTAACCTTGTTTTGAGTCTGATGTGACCCCTCTCCCCTTTGCAAGCTGGTATCATTATAGCTTTGTGGCATAGAAAAGGGACATGGTCACACAGTAACATTTTGTTAAACATGGCTGACAAGATTCAGCTGCATTTTCCTCAGTTTTGTATTACAAAATAAATCAAAATCAGGCATGCTGTCCAATCCCATGGAACTAAGTTATTAACTGTACTTGTGGTATCAGTTAGCATATGTGAAGATATACAAGGAACATCTCTCCCTTTGCACCTAAAGTACACTGACATACAAGTCCTTGGTTATTGTGAAGTCTGCATAATTTTTTCACATTTGCTATGTCTTGTGGCTTGGCAGTCAGTTTATTGTTTATTTATAACATGTTACATTCACAATTTTCCCTTTCACTTTTCTGATATAATGAAGGAATACTTTATTATTGCTTTTAATCTTTCAGATTAAGCAGTGTTCACAAACAAGGTCTGGAAGATAAATAAGAAATTTTGTAATTTATTTGCTCTAGATTTGCAAGTAAAATCTGCAGACGTCCCCTTCAGATTTGGCCCAGACAGGCAGAAATCTAACTGGGTCACTGGGGACAGTATTCTAGTGAGTTTTGTTAAGATATATCATTACCGTATCTAAGCTTTAAAGGGTAAAACAAGGGTGATTTACTTATCACTCGGTTTGAGTTTAACTGTTTAAAGATTATTTTATTTTTATTTATTTACTTTTTGTTGATCTGATTTTCCCTCTAAGCATGTCCCTACTTCCAGGGGATAACTAAAGTAGTATTCATACTATCTAGGGAAAATTTAGATAGGATACCACTTAAATTTCCCTACTCTTTTTAATAAGTGCAGTGGTATTAGCATGTGCTAATTACACAAAATAGTAACTATTTCTGGAGTGCAGAAAGATCCTGCATTTGTGAGTATGCTAAAAGAAGTGAAATTGATAATTTTCTCTCATTCAACCGGGCATCTTTTTGTCCCTTCTCATGAAGGGCACAAAATAAATATTGTGACAGCCTAGACAAATGGAATACTTACATCATGTTTTGCATAGTACATCAGGGTGCCATTCTGTTCTGACAAGACAAATCTTCTCGATAGGAATTGTCCATTGTCACGACCCCGCTTCCAGAAATATCCTTCTTTGATACCTAAAAGGAAACAAACAAGAAATATACTGCAACAGCATCCAACATGACTGATACAATGACCCACCCCCTAAGGCACACATGTACAAGTCCTAACTGTGCTCCAGTTAACCTGTGTTCAATTTGCAGCATGCGCACAGAAGGGGCTGAGCAGTGGAAGATGAGACAGAATGGACAATAATGGCCTGCTCACTCATCTTGGGGAGAGGGATGTGGTTTGGCTTGCTGCCTTGGTGACATGTGCAGCAATGAGCCTGATGTGCGGCTTGGACAGGAGTTACTGCTCTCATGGTAGCGCACACGTACCTCCTGAAAGGTAGCACTTCTGGAATGTGCAAGCTGTAGCTGGGGGACAGAGTCAGGCTAGCCTGCAGGATCAGCAGACTAGACCACTACCTATTACCAACTCTCGTCTCCAAAAAGGAATGAGCAGGCTTTGGAATACATGGAACAACTGGTTGCAGGAAGAGGGAGTTGTTCAGCTGATCCCACAGGACACACACACACACACACACACACACACACACACACACACACACACACACACACACACACACACACACACGCACACATATATGACTTGACACAGCTAAAGAACAACAGGATTTGTGGAAAAAGACAGTGAAATCCACAGTCTTTCTGCAAGACGCAATACAAGCCGCCTAAATTTTTATTTCAACAGTAGAATACAAACAGTGATAGTTCGATTAAAACAAATGCACAAAATATGCTGCATGCTTTGTGGTAAACTGTTGCTTAGTTGCCATTAATGCACGACTTCCTACTGTCAGTAAATTTGCATCCACTGAAAAGTGAAACGCACAAACCAATCCAGAGGACAACTCAATGTGAATATGAGTACTGTATTTTGGAGTACAGGGGTCCCTGACATTCCAGCCTATGCTTTGTCAAACAAAGAACTTAACATGGATATCCCATCAATGAAATGAATAGGAAATCATTTAACAAAACAATAAACAAAGACAAATGCACTAAAAATGAAACCAGGCCTCTAAGATCATTAAATCTTGTATGCCATCATACTCCTGGGAATTCTCTAAAACTTTCACCTGTTTTTGAGATGCTCTCAAAAATGTGGAATTCTACACTATGTCACTTCCTAAAGATAAAATGTCATACAGCACACAGAAAAATAGACTAGTAAAACCTCCCATGTGGAATCAATTTACAGTCCTTTTAAAACTGTTTTGAACCATGAGAAAATGTAGCTACATTGTTGGTGTCACAGGATATAAAACAATGGTCAAAAAAAGGTTCCAGTACTTAAAGTTGATTTGTTGATGTTTCCATATACACCACAGAATTCAATGAGTGAAGTGCTGAGATGTATTTTCCAGCGTGCCCTTCACTGAGTTTTGGACTTATTTTAATAAAAAGCTTTGTAAACTTCTTATTAAATCATAGCCCAAAAAATGTAGCTTTGCCAGCTGTGATGTTACCATAGGGCTAACGTGAGCTATGTCCACAGATTTTAATAAGGCACTTTCACGCACATGCAGTGGTGTGCCCATTAAAGTCAATGAATGCAACAGACGCTTCTCCTATGCCTATGTAGGACACTGATGTCCCTCTCACCAGGTTGAATAAGGAGAAAATTACAGTCAGCTGCCTGTCGGGTGCCAGGATCCGCCACATAACGCATGCACTCAAGTCACTCCACAACAAGTACAAATATGACTCTGTCATTGTCCATGTTGGAGTGAATGACTTGAGACGTACCTCCCTGGACTACATGAAAAGAGACATAGAAGAGCTCTAGGATCATGTGGCCCAGGCAGGTATGACCCTAGCCCTGAGTAGCATCCTGCCTTTGCCCAGAATGATACCACAATATAAGGATAAAATGATTGACTTCAACAATTGGCTAAGCTTATGGTGTCATTCAAAGGGGATCCAGTATCTGTCTGCCTGGGATGACATGATTGACAGACCACGATGCTTTGCCAGAGATGGTCTGCACCTGTCGCCCCTGGGATTCAGGTTACTGGCTAAGGCTCTTGCCACCCCTATAGTGCCTTTTTAGGCAAACTTCAAAGGACAAAACCACCACCGTAACAGGTACAAGCATGCAAAATCTGAAGGTAATGCTACTCAATGCTAGAAGTCTAAACCTCAAAATGCACTCTCTCAAGGCACTCCTAAAATGGAGAACATCAATATCTGTGCAGTAACCGAGACCTGGTTCAAGGCTCCAGAGAGCACCCCTGCAATACCAGGCTACAACTCTTACCACACTTTTCGCCACCAAACCAGGACCGAAACACTAAAGGTGGAGGAGTGTCAATATTCACCAAGGATATTCACACCACCAGGCTAGTTGGCCAACACAATGTGTCTGAAATTCTCCAAGTGCAACTAACACTAGGTAAGACTGCAATCCAAATTGTAGCTTGCTACAGATCCCCACCATACCCCAAGATTCTCACTACACCTTTTTAAACATACTGGAAAATATTAAGATAGAACCAAACACCCTAATACTGGGTGATTTTAACTACCCTGCCATTAACTGGGAAAACTACTCATGTCCCAACACCTTTAGTAGCGGTTCTTGGAATTCATAAATTCCAACGCCCTGGATCAACTAATCCATAGTCCCACCAGGGCTCCAATAACCTAGACCTGGTCATTACCAACATGGGAAATCAATGCTCCATACCTATGGTCACCCCTCGTTAGTCAGGTCTGACAATAAGCTAATCACCCTTAACATCCACATCCCACCCCACCCCCAGTAAAGAAACCACCATAAAAAACTTCTCCAAAGCCAACTTCATGCTACTCAAGTCAGAAGTGACAAACTTCATGACACCCATGCAGACAGGAACTGAAAGTTCAACTGCTGAATCCTACACTAAGGCACTGTACGAGCACATCCACTCATGCATGAATCATGCCATCCCAAATAGAACCAAAATGCTCTCATCCAAAAAAAGGAAGCCAATCTGGTGGTCCCCTGCCATAAACAAACTTTACAACAAAAGGAAGAAACTTTTGCAGAAAAGAGGAAAATCCCAGGATGCAAAAAACTCCCTTACTAGCCTCAGTAAGAAACTGAGATGCCTCATAAAATCCTCCAAAGCTAGTTACGAAAATAAAATTGCCAAAGATTCCAAAGACAACCACAAAGCATTCTATAACTATGTCAAGAATCTAAATGGCAATGCTCAGATCTGCTCTGAGCTAAAACAGAATGGCATTAAATATACTGATCCGAAGGATATTGCCAATATCCTGGCAGATCGATTCAGTGCCAACTTCACCCCCCTCTCACCCCTAAATGGCCCATCTCAATACCGGAAGATTGCCAAATTCCAGTAATAACGGCCACACAGGTACAAAACGCACTCTCTAAAGCCAAGAATACAGCATCCATGGGACCAGATGACATCCCGGGCTGTGTGCTACATGAACTACAATATGAACTGGCACCTCACCTAAGTGTCATGTTTAATCATAGCCTCACCTCAGGTTTCGTGCCCACTGAGTGGCGCAGAGCTACAGTTATCCCAATCCACAAGGGGGGGATCCACCTTGGATCCCGGAAACTACCGTCCCATCAGTCTGACAAGCCTTATCTGCAAGGCCATGGAGCGTATTATCATGGAACTTATAAACAAAGACATTGGCAACCTTCAAACACTGGACCCCACCCAGTTTGGGTTTGTGAAGGGCCGATCTTGTCTCCTGAACCTGATTGACTTCCTTGAATCAGTCTCCAGAGCCATGGACAAGGGTAAGGTGGTCCACACAGCCTATCTAGACCTTGTCAAGGCCTTTGACACCATCCCCCACTCTGGAATCATAGATAAACTTACTAAGTTGGGCATTAATCCCTATGTCACCCAATGGGTTGCTAAATGGCTTACTGATAGAACCCACACTGTAAAAGTAGCCGACTCCAAATCCAGCTCCAGACAAGTGACAAGTGGAGTACCTCAGGGTTCAGTCCTGGGGCCGCTCTTGTTTGGCATCTACTTCTCTGAAGTACAGGTCAACACTAAGGGACTCTGGCTAACAACGTTTGCAGATGACTGCAAACTGGGAGCCATTATTGAATCCCCAAATGATGTGGATACTCTACAAAAGGGCCTTACAGAAACAGATGCTTGGTGCCAGAGCCATGGGCTCAAGCTCAATGCCAAGAAATGTATTGTTATCCCTTTGGGAAAAAACATGTATCCATGAATTACCATATAGGTGGCAGTACACTAAACACAGAAAGTGTGATAAGAGACTTAGGGACACAGGTGGACAGTGGTCTCACCTTCGATAAACACATCGCCACAACAGTCAGGAAATCCTTCTATGTGGCACACCTCATCACGAAGGGCTTTTCATCCAGAAAAAAGGAGGTCATTGTCCCACTGTACTCATCCCTCATTAGACCCATTATAGAATACAACGCCCCATTTGGTATGTACCTCTCAAGACATCTGCAACAACTGGAAAGGCCTCAGAAATACCTCACTAAAAGAATCACAGGCCTAAAGCAGATGCCCTTCGCTGACCACCTTAAAAACTCCAGCTATACTCTGTCGCATATCGTCTACTCAGAGGCGATCTCTGCTTAACATACAAGGCCATGTCAAACCCAGAGCTGTTGGACATGCTACACTTAAAGAAATCCCAATCCCTCAGAGCTACACGCTCCAGGGATCTAAACCTTGTCATCACAATAAACAAAACATGCTGGAGGGATAGGTTCCTGACCCAGAGACTCCCCAGACTCTGGAATAGATTGCCCATACATGTCAAGCAGAGTGCCTCTTTGGACCTCTTCAAGAGGAACCTTGATGATTGGATGGGAGAAAGGAAATTCACCCCAGGGATCATGTCAGTCGCCCTGCTAGACAGGGGTCGAGGAAAGTAAATAATGTGGGAAGAAATAGCCAGGTAATTGTTATGGCTAGGCTTGTATAGGCCCTAGGGCTGATAGCCTAGTACCAACCTATGAACCTATGAACCTATAACTGAGGTTAAACTTCCATGTTTTTCCTCAATGAATTCCAAAATTTATTTGAATGCGATGACCAAAACGTTTCCTGATGGGGTACTGCAAAGGTACATTTCAAAACATCCATAAATAACTTTAATAAAAGCTTTGTTTTTAAACTACCACTTCCAAAGCAGTCACAATTTAAGTGCAGGGGATAACTTTTGGCATAACTGCAGTAGAAAAATGTTTTTAAGTTCGTCTTTTGAAATTTCAGAGTAATACAAATGCATAGTTAATACAGTGTGGGTGTCAGAAGTCTCTCATTATAAATTATGAAATTTGCTAAACTATGTATGTCTGTTATGTGTGACACCCACAAACAGTTAAGGATAGTCATTAATGGTCTCTCTTGTGACTTTAAGGATACAGAGATATATCTTCTTAAGGGAAACCTGCAATAGTAACTTTACACTTTTTGAATTGCCTTACACTACAACAAGAGTAGGGGGTCATCAAATACAGTGGATATAAAACATTTACACACCCCTGTTAAAATGCCAGGTTTTTGTGATATAAAAAATGAGACCACAATAAATCATTTCAAAACTTTTCCTACCTTTAATGTGACCTATAACCTGCACAGTTCAATTGAAAAACAAATCTGTTAGGGGTAAAAATATATATATAAAAAAAAAATAAAAAACGTACAATAAGCTGGTTGCATAAGTGTGCACACCCTTAAACTAATACTTTGTTGAAGCACCTTTTGATTTAATTACAGCGTTCAGTCTTCTTGGGTAGGAGTCTATCAGCATTGCACATCTTGACTTGACAATATTTGCCCACTCTTCCTTGTTAAAGTGCTCCAAATCTGTCAGATTGTGAGGGCATCTCTTGTGCACAGCCCTCTTCAGGTCACCCCACATATTTTCTATTGGATTTAGCTCTGAGCTATGGCTGGGCCATGTTAAAACTTTAATTTTCTTCTGGTGAAGCCATTCTTTTGTAGATTTGGATGCATGCTTGGGGTCACTGTCATGCTGAAAGGTGAAATTCCTCTTCATCTTCCTAGCAGATGCCTGAAGGTTTTGGGTCATAAGTGACTGGTATTTGGAACTGTTCATAATTCCCTCCACCTTGACTAAAGCCCCACTTCCAGTTGAAGAAAAGCAACCCCAAAGCATGATACTGGCACCACCATGCTTCACCATGGGGATGGTGTTCTTTTGGTGATGTGAAGTGTTGTTTTTGTGCCAAATGTACTTCTTGGAATTGTGGCCAAAAAGTTCAACTTTACACATTTTCCCACATGCTTTTGGGAGACTTGATGTATTGTTTTGCAAATTTTAGCCTGGCATGGATGTTTTTCTGTATAAGAAAAGGCTTCCATCTTGCAACCCTACCCCACAGTCCAGACATATGGAGAATATGTGAGATTGTTGTCACATATAAGTACACAACCAGCACTTGCCAGAAATTCCTGCAGCTCCTTCAAAGTTGCTGTAGGTCTCTTTGCAGCCTCACTGACCAGCTCTTGTCTTGTCTTTTCATCAATTTTGGAGGGAAGTCCAGTTCTTTGCAACTTTACTGTTGTGCCATATTTTCTCCACTTTTTGATGACTGTCTTCACTGTGTTTCATGGTATATACAATGCTGTGGAAATTTTTTTGTACCCTTCTCCTGACTGATACCTTTCAACAATGAGATTCCTTCAATGCTTTGTAAGCTCTCTGTGAACCATGGCTTTTGCTGTAGCAGGCAACTGAGTACATGTCAGCAAAATCCTACTACGATAGCTGTAACTTTATTTGGGGTTATTCAGAGTCTCTTTAATTGATGGCAGGTGTATACCCAAGAAGACTGAATGCTGCAATTAAATCAAAAGGTGCTTCAACAAAGTATTACTTTAAGGGTGTGCACACTTATGCAACCAGCTTATTGTACATATTTTATTTTTTTATATTTTTTCCCCTAACAAATCTATCTGTTTTTCAATTGAATTGTACAGGTTATAGGTCACATTAAAGGTAGGAAAAGTTTATTTATTTATTTTATTTTACATTTGTTAACCAGGAGAGTCCAACTGGATATATGTCCATTTTCAGTGGAGGGCTGGGGAGAAAAGTTCCAGAGCAGTAAAATCGTTAACAAGAGAAAACACATTAACCAAAGGTACATTAAGTTTTGAAATGATTAATTGTGGTCTCATTTTTTTATATCACAAAAACCTGGCATTTTAACAGGGGTGTGTACACTTTTTACAGCCAATGTATAAATATTTAAAAATAATGTATGACATCGCTATGAAAACATAAGGCCAAAATCTTTCATACGAAAAGGGTTCTGAAGTTACATGGCACTCACGGGGGAAAAGATTTCAGTACAGAAATTTACTTCTGAGCAAAGAAGACTTGGAAGTGTTATGGGATATGTAGTGGTAACTCATGCTGTAGAACTGTAGGCCCTTCATTGGACAAATTGGGAAATAAATGGCTTGAATGTAAAAAACAAAAAAACAAAAACAAAGAACCAATAGAAGATAAGTTTAAACATTTACTTCACACAGCAGCAAGATACGCACCAATATTCATAGGACAGAATCAACAGCAAATGTCAACACCAGGTCCTGAGCTGCCAGCTCTGTTAAAAAAACAGTACAACTGAGCCAGCTAACCCTAAAGTATTCTTAATAAATTAAATGATTTAATGTAATATGCTGTTGAAAACCTGGCAGTTACAGTGAGGGGAAAACTAATACATCAAAGCTCATCAGCAGAGTGAAAATAAATAGATACATAAATAAGGGAATTGCAGATGTATCCCATACCTGCTTATGGACCAGCCATGCCTCTAACCGTCCTGAATCTCAGCAATGTGACCCACACAGTGAGCAACACTAACTGTGATCCTTGCACCGTTTCCTCTAGTTACAGTGTACACGGTGTGTTCAGTCTCCTTCACCTTCCTCACATGTGCTTGGTGACTGGATTACCATCTATGGTCACAGGCTATACAGCACACTGGAAATCATGAAGATGGACAAAGAAAATCACATTGTTTCTTCCTCTGGCTGTTGCAGTGAATAAATACATATACTAAGCTGCACTCTGAGTGGAAACCCAGGTCAGCAGTGAAATAAACTGATAATGCTCTCTCTGCTTGTTTTGCTGCCTAAATTCTTCCTTTCATTTTCTGACAGAAATAACTACATATTATGATCAGGAAATCTTATATCGAAAAAGACTGAATCATTTAAACAAACTGCAAACATTTCCAGATAAGAATACCCTCAAGAACTGTTTTACCAACAACCGGCCTGTCTTACTAAGGCTATAGCTGTGCATGTCACTTTAGGAATATTCCACTGCAAGACAAAGGAGTTCACTGTAAAGTTCCATGGCATGGAGGGACACTGCCTGAATTGTGATAAAGATACATGGGTTCAATTAGTGAGAACTGGGACCAGCGGAAGGAGGTGGTAGAAGCACACAGGTTTGGTGTGGTGATGTTGAGTGGGTTACATTACCACAGAAACACAGACATCTCCACACCAAGTCCACTGCACATCATTCACTCTTCTCAAAGTGCATTCACTGGGGATAGGGCCACAGAACAAAAATAAAACTCTCCTGATGACTTCCTGCATGGTAACTTTTCTGTGATCAAATCTCGCACAAAGGAGAAGAAATGGGCAGAAAATTACAGTGTTCAGCCTACACAGTTGACAAAAGGGCAAAATAAATACATACATGAATGAATACGTAAACAATATAAATAAAAGGATTCACATTCATTACCATGTGCATGTATGTACACACTTTTGTGTCATTACACACTTCCTTGTTTTTGAGAATGTACTCAGTCGGAACCGACCGCAACTGATGGGGCAACTGGAGCTGGGTCCATCGGTCAGACCTAAGGTTACAAGGACTTAGTCATAAATATTTCATCTGTAGCACTTAGTTGTATACAGAGGGAAGTGTTGAATCTAGGCCTCTCTTTTGTTCCAGCTAAGAAATGTAATATTTCTGATGTACTGTTGGACTTGAAGTTGTTTGTTCGAAATATATCTTTGAGACTTATGTATGGCAGATCTGCTGAGCTGCCAGCTCTGTTCAAAAAACAGTCAGTTTGTACCCATTAACTCAGCCTTAGTAGAAGCCTTTTCAAAGTTATGTGAAGATGACATTTATGAGTTATTTAATGACTGTGATTGGAAGTATGAACATAAAGTTTTTTATAATTTGAACAAAGAACAACTGGCTGCTTTGAATGAACTGGTCAAGTGTGATGATTTATACATACGACCAGCAGATAAGGGTGGGTCCATCATAGTGATGGATACAGTAGCCTATGTGAGAGCTATGAATGATATGTTACTGGATGTGGCAGTTTACCTGGTTTGTGATTTGGAGCATATCTCATCCAGGATAGAGAGATTGAAATCTTATCTCTATGACCTCCTGTTAGAAGGGAAAATAGGCAAGGATCTGTATGATTATTTTTGTGTTGATCACCCCAAAATACCTGTAATTTATGGGGTGCCTAAGGTGCATAAGTCTCTGATTAATACACTGATGAGACCGATAGTATCTGGAAGAGGTTGGGCTACTGAGCCCATTTCAATCTATGTAGAGAAACAATTTAGGCCTTTAAGAGATAAAGTAGATATTATATTATTAGACACAAAACACTTTCTCAAAGGTTTAGTGAGCTGGTCTGAAACAAATGTTGACCTAGATTATAAGCTAGTGACTATGGACGTGGTGTCACTATTCACATGCATTCCAAATGATACAGGTGTTGATTTTATCAGACAGCTTTTGATGGTAAGATCAGAATTCAACACAGATAAAGGTGAACTGCTGTGTTACTTCTTCATGTTTGATGACAAATATTTTATTCAGAAAGTGGGAGTAGCTATGGGTGCCATGTGCGCAAACAGTTATGCGAACATGGTGCTTGCCCAATGGGAGTACATGTACGTTTTTAACCTATTTAAGGAAAAGATTTTATATTACAATTGTTCTGTGGATGATGTGTTTCTTTTGTGGGGAGGTACCACCCAGGAGCTGAGATTCTTTGTTGGTTATTTAGACAGCACTACAGATTTTTTGAGGTTCACGTACAGTGAATCAGATATTAATGCTAACTATCTTGATGTCAGTGTTCAGAGGGTACAAGGTAGCTTAGTCACCCGAATATCTGAAAAACCCTGCAAGGTAAACAACAAGCTACACTCCCAGAGAAGATTAAAATGAATGCTATGAAAGGGCAGTTTTACAGGTCAGCAAGGTTGCATAATGGAGACAGTGACATGCACGTCCATTTTGATACTCTGTTTGACGAATATAAACAAAGGGAGTATACACAGTTTGATGTTGGAACAGCACAGAATGATATGATTGTACATAGATCTGATAGAGCTACACCTTACTACAGTGCAGAGAATGTTGGTATGTCAGAGCACCCTGAATGGAATGATACCCTAAGGATGTCTATTACGTATTCAACTGATGTGGACTCTGTATGTAATATAATTAAAAGAAATTGGAAAGTCTTCACCTCAGATCCCAAGTTCAAGGATGTCTTAGCTGAACAACCACATTTTACCTATAACAATAACGTCTCTTTGAAGAAACGCCTGTGTTATAAACCCCCACTAAGACCGATAGAGGCTGCCAAAGGTTCAAATACTTTTTTTATTGCAAAATTTATTTATAGTCAAACTAAAGGTCTGCTTAAAGATTATTCACCGTTGTTAAAAGATTCCTGGGATTTAACACAGGTTTCCAACAGTCTTTACAGTGATGACTTGCTATTTGTGTTAACAGATGTCAAAGATCTATATTCTTGTATACCCCATGACAGCGGCCTCAAGTGTTTTTTTCGGTTTTTGGCTTTATATTGCAAAATTGGTCAGGATAAGAGTTTAACCCTGAGTACCTTAATGGAGTTGGTCTTACATAATAATTTTATTTATTTTGAAGGATATCTCTTCAAACAAACACATGGTGTTGCCATGGGTGCTTCGTGTGCCCCTGTGTTTGCGAATGTTGTAATGGCATTTTGGGAAACTAGTATTTTGTTTACATCAGAATTTAAGGATTGTTGGTGCCTTTATAAACGATTTATTGATGACATCATTATTTTTTGGCATGATACAAGGGAGACTAGACCAATTCTTTGAATTTATCTACCACTCTACTGATTATTTAAGATTCACTATGTCAATTGAGGCAGAGGTGGTTAATTGTTTGGATGTGACCATTAGTAAAAATAAGGAAAACCGGGGTTTTGAATCCACATTGTTTAGAAAACCTACCCATTCAAATTCATATTTACCTTTTCACAGTTGGCACCCACTACATCAAAAGAAAGCCATTGTCAAAGGCTGGTTCGGATGGCGAGTCATGAAGACCAGTTTTTTGGGTGAATGTAATCAGTTAAGTGAGATGTTTTTCAGGAGGGGGGTACCCCTCTAGTTTTCTCAATGACATTTTTGATGAGGTGAAAACAAAAAGGAGAAATGGGTTTTATTTGCCATTGCTGGGTAATGGTCAGGTTCAAGATGGTAATTTGATAGGCCCTCCAAGTGGAAGTAGAAACATAGTCTTCAATAAAGCTATGATAATCCCATTTAACATGCATTTCAGAGAAATCAGACAGACAATTATAAAATTTTGGGACATATTTAGGTGTGATTTGGAGGTGCTCAACAAAGTAGGTGAGCACCCTATCATTGTTTACCAGAAAGACACATGTTTCAAAATGATGATTGAAAGAACATTGTCTCTTACTGTAGCCGGTAAGATTAGCAAGAGCGGACATTGTTTGCAATGTAGTTCGTTACTTGAAGAAACGGAATTTTATCTACAAGGTTTTGGTTGTACAAAACCAAAGAAAAAAATACAATTGTGACAGCAGGGGCATTGTATACATTGCATTGTGCCATTGTTCTTGTTTTTATGTCGGCAAAACTATTCGACAGTTAAGATACAGAATTTACCAACACAGTTATGACACTGGCAAAATGGATGAAAGTAATGCATTATACAAACATATTGAGAATTATCCTACACATTTTCTCAAGTTCATTGTTGTTAACAGTGTTGAACATGACCCTAGGGGTCGACCCACTGATTTGTTTTTAGAATTTTTAGAACTTAAATGGCAGCTAAGGTTTAATGCTGGGTGTCCACCTGGTCTTAATGAAGTAGTTTCTATTATTTGTTTGCTTAAATTGAAAGCTATGTGTGCTATTAGATGATGATTTTTTCATGTTTAAACATATTCATGCATTTCTCTGTATGCCTTTTGGTACACATCTTCATGTATTATTTTATGAACTATTGCTATACAAGTGTTTTTTATAGGGTATATTACTTTATTTTATTATTGAACATTTTATTATTGAATGATTAAGGGGGTGTGTTTTTTCATGTGTATTTAAGCTGCCTGTTTGTTGTCACTTTCATTCTGAAGAAGTCTATACATTGTGGTGGACGAAAGCGTATATCAGAGGCACAATTTTATCTCCAATAAACTGTTTTGGAAAGTCCGTTGGTGCTTTCTGTGTTCTAACAGTCTGAGGTGTCCTTATCATTTGTACCTGTGTTATAAACCAAGTCAATACAGCCACACCAGGGACTCGTGCATGTGGAGAATGCAATGTCTGTAGTTATATTAGGACTGACAATGTTTTTATGCATCCTATGAATGGACGTTTGTATACTTTTGATGTATCTGCTAATTGTCATAGCAACAATTTAGTATATCTGGCAGTATGTGAAATATGTGGTTCCTACTATGTGGGCATGACCACTAGACAATTAAGAAATTGTATCAGGGAACATGTAAATGCCGTCAATATAAAGGATGACAGAAATGTTCTTGTCAAGTATGTATTGAAAGAAGGGAATGAGCATGTGTTTACATTTTTTTTGGAGCTTGGCAAAATAACAGGAAGAGGTGGTGATGCTTAGAAATTAAATGTATATATAACTTGGCTGCAAATAGAGGCAAGGGTTTAAACTGTAGTGTTCCTTTAAAGCTTGTACTGAGATCTAGGGCTTTAAGGTAATTGAGCCTATTAAGTGTTTAATTACTATCTTATAAAATCATGGTGGATTGTGTGCATGGTAGAGCTGATGAAGCAACATTTGCTGCCAAAGCGCTCATCTCATTTGTTTCCTTTGGATTTACTGTGGCTTAACTGTGGATTTTATCGTGTTTTATTATTTTTTATTAAAGAGTACTTCTGCTACACACTGGACTTTGTCATTTTCAAATATAAATAAAAGATGAAAGGATTCACATTCATTACCATGTGCATGTATGTACACACTTACGTGTCGTTACACTCTTCCTTGTTTTTGAGAATGTACTCAGCCACCTATAAGACCACTACTAACATCTCACTTGGTTATGCTTAATGCCATACAGAAAACAGACTTAATTTGTGAGACAATACCTCAAACTCTTGTCATCCTGCTGCATAAAGTTAAATATCCAGCAATGAAGCTTACATTGCAGTAGTTCAAAAACACAGAAGTTCCAGGTTTCACCCCTGATCGCAATGTTACTTCTAATGACTCGCCATAAACCAATGTAACAGTAACAATAACTCTACCTGGCAATATTTCTCACCTTATAATAATGTTAACAATAGTAGTAATAGTAATAATAAAGCAGAAAAATGTAAATAATGCTTAATTTTTGACAGAAAATGGCCTATGATATATGCTGATGACACTCCTATAATCCAGTCTGATAAAACACATGAAAATCTTCAAACTCACCTGCAGTCAAAATTTTCACAATCATCTAAATGGCTTCACAATAATAAGCTACTTTTAAAACCAAAGCCAACAAAAGTTGTTTGCTTCATCTCAAAAACTTTCCATCTGCAAACCATTACTACTCAATGATGACAAAAGAAATAGCATACCTCAAGCAAACCACCAAAAGTACCTAGGTCTCACTTTGGAGTCTTTCCTCATTTTTACACTACTCATAAAAAATATCAAAGTCCTATCACACCTCAGACTATGCTACCACATCTATTTTGTCCTAAGGCTAGAGAAGCTTTAGCAAAAAAATGTCTTATTTCTGAAACTTGAATATGGACTACCCTGTTTTGGTTATATTCTACACATAACACTCAGAAACTACAAACAGCAGAAAGTAAATAATCCACTTTCTCTTCTAGCAGATGCAATAATGCATCACTACAATTTACTAATAATCTTAACTGACTGCCCAACACACAAAGAGCTACAGTGGTACATGCAACCTTGTTATTTAAAATACTTAACCTGAGCTACAGTGGATATAAAAAGTGTACACACCCCTGTTAAAATGCCAGGTTCTTGTGATATAAAAAGAGAGACCACAATAATTCACTTCAAAACATTTCCCACCTTTAATGTGACCTATAACCTGTACAATTCAAGTGAAAAACAAATCTGTTAGGGGAAAAAATATAAAACATAAAAAAACATATAATAAGCTAGTTGCATTAGTGTGCACACCCTTAAACTGATACTTCATTGAAGCACCTTTTAAATTCATTACAGCATTCAGTCTTCTTGGGTACAGACCTGCCATCAATTAAAGACACTCTGATTAACCCCAAATTAAGTTCAGCTGTCCTAGTAGGATTTTCTTGATATTTACTCAGTTGCCTGTTACAGCAAAAGTCCGTAGTTCGCAGAGAGCTTACAAAGCATCAAAGGGATCTCATTGTTGAAAGGCATCAGTCAGGAGAAGGGTACAAAAAAATATCCACAGCACTGGATATACCATGGAACACAGTGAAGACAGTCATCAAAAAGTGGAGAATATATGGGACAACAGTGACATTGCAAAGAACTGGACGTCTTTCCAAAATTGATGAAAAGACAAGACAAAAACTGGTCAGGGAGGCTGCCAAGAGACCTACAGCAACACTGAAGGAGCTGCAGGAATTTCTGGCAAGTATTTGGTTATGTACTACATGTGACAACAATCTCCTGTATTCTCCATATATTTGGGCTATGAGGTAGGGTTGCAAGACAGAAATGTTTTCTTACACAGAAAAACATCCAGGCCCGACTAAAATTTGCAAAACAATACCTCAAGTCTCCCAAAAGCATGTGGGAAAATGTATTATGGTCTGGTGAGACCAAGGTTGAACTTTTTGGCTACAATTTCAAAAGGTATGTTTGGCGCAAAAACAATACTGTACATCACCAAAAGAACACCATCCCCACAGCAAGGCATGGTGGTAGCAGTATCATGCTTTGGGTTGCTTTTCTTCAGTTGGAATGGGGCTTTAGTCAAGTTGGTGGGAATTATGAACATTTCCAAATACTAGTCACTTTTGGTCCAAAACCTTCAGAAAGATGAAGATGAAGCAGAATTTTACCTTTCAATATGACAATGACCCCAAGCATACATCCAAATTAACAAAAGAATGGCTTCACCAGAAGAAAATTAAAGTTTTTGTTATGGCCCAGCCAGAGCTCAGACCTAACTCTAATAGAAAATCTGTGGGGTGATCTGAAGAGGGCTGTGCACAAGAGATGCCCTTGCAATGTGACAGATTTGGAGGACGTTTACAAGAAAGAATAGGCAAATATTGCCAAGTCATGATGTGCCATGCTGATAGACTCCTACCCAAGAAGACTGAATGCTGTAATCAAATCTAAAGGTGCTTCAGCAAAGTATTAGTTTAAGGGTGTGCACATATATGCAAACAGCTTATTGTACATTTTTTATATTTTTTCCCGTAATAGACTTGTTTGCTTTTCAGTTGAATTGTACAGATTATAGGTCACATTAAAGGTGGGAAAAGTTTTGAAATGATTTATTGTGGTCTCATTTTTTTTATATCACAAAAACCTGGCATTTTAACAGGGATGTATACACGTTTTATATCCACTCTATGTTCCCCTCAAAAAAAAAAAAACTGTTTACTAGGAAACAAACTTGTACATTAACAACCAGAATTACTTCCCTATCCTGGCTTTCTCAAAATTCAAAATTACAACAGATGAAAAAGCCTTCTCTACACTAGGACCAGCACTATGGAATCATCTCCCCATTGTGGTAAAAAAAAAAAAAAAAAATTACAATTTAAATCAGCCCTTAATGAATACCTACAAAAAGAAGATACATATAATTGCTATTACAACACTGGATAATAAATTTTATACCCTAAAATCTACATTGTACATACATGCTATAAATGTGCTACTTTTTCTATTGTCTTGTACATAACATACTATACATAATTTAAACTAATCAAATCCCTACTGTAATTTACTAAACTTTTGTTGTAAATATTGATATTGTATTAGTACTACACCAAAAGTACCCTGGTCATTACTGAAACGGGTAAGTAGACCCACTCACTTACCTGGTAGACAAACGGTAATAAGTAGGTAAATAAATCAATGAACAAACAAACTTGTATGGGTCTTACTTAACCACTATACTGACATATCACTGCTTAAGTTGCAGAAGTATAGCTAGCAAGGGGTGAAGGCACACATTGTTTGGTAGGATAACTGACAAACACCAGTCAATCAGTATTGCAGCACTGGCATTCATTTCCATACCGAATTGTGACTGCTTCTGTAGTCAGGACTGAAGTCTTGCTTCAGTGCTTCATTTGGCCTAAGTTGTAGCAAAAAGCTTGAAACACTCCTCTTTAGGAGAAAATTGAGAAGCACCCTATCATGGAAGAACCCCTTTTTTGTTCCTTAACTTAAGAGTTGATGGGTGCCAGTTTACAGAATGGTACTGGTCACTACATGAGACAGCTACGGCTCTGCTGACTTGCATTTCTGTTCCCACACAAACTATAATTTTTGTCACATGTTGTTCAATTGCAGTGTTCCCCCACTTCCTCTCATCTTGCTGAAAATCATCACTTCCTGACTGTATGTTTTTGCATTAGCACTTCCCTAGATTCCCCATACTACCTTTTCTTGAAAACAAAAAGGCAAACAACAATTTTGTAGTATTTAGAGATTATTCTTTGGGTAGCGTTACATTAAATAAAACAGAAATCACACCTGATCAGAATGAGATGAGAAAAAGTGTAGTTGATTGCTTAGTCTCTAGTACAGCAAGAGGACAATTAGTCTGAAGACCTATTGTACTGCTGGATAATTTTATCCAAACCGTGGCACTGTGTCAAAACAGAGAAAGAATGCTACCATCCATATCCCAGCAGCAATTAAGGACTGGGCTGTCAGTAACACAAATTAAGTTTCCAGTAGCCACCAACTCAGCAATGACATGGGAACAGTAAGTGTTTGGCTGGGGCTTCTAGATGTTACTCAGTGTCAAGCAAGCACAGAATTTGAATCACACTACCTGTTACCAAATATAACAGAAGGTGCACAGGTGGAAAAGATAAACAAATGACCTTAACAATGCATAAATATATAAAATAAATTAAATAAACTTGTTGGAGTGTTACTTAATCGTTACACTGACATACCACTGTCTGACATTAAAACACAGTTATGGTGGGGAAAAGGTGCAGGGTGTTCAGGAGGGCAATTGGCAGATGCTTACTGGTCAGTACTGAAGCAATGGCGTGTGCTTCCATACTGGGATTTTTGAATGATAATACAGAAATTAATTTTTTGAGAGGGCTCTACCTCAGCTTTCTGAATGCAGAGAGACCACAACCCCAACTCAAGCCAGCACCTACATCTCCAACCATCATTTCCTTCTTGAGGAGTCATCTTAAGTAAAAGACCCTTAAACACAAGTCTGCTCACTTCCCATCAGCATCCATTTACATGTGCCACGACATTCTTGACTAAATGTAATTGTTTTCCAAAGTAGTGTACCTAGATTTCTATTGTAATCTTCTCCTCATTTTCTAATCACAAAAACTACTATCTGGCATCCTTACCACAACCCTTTGTTATAATTTTTGTTGTAGACATGTATACATATACACATTTATATATATATTTATATTTAAATATCTACAAACACACATACTCTACAGTAAATATCTCACCTGTTACAGTTTAAACACTGTCCAACTATCTTGTTTTACTGATTATATGCAAGACTACGTTTCTGACTTTAGCCTGGAATGTGTAAAGGGTCTTACCACTAGCTCACTAATATAATTATCAGACATAAAAATAAATAAAATATTCAAATGACTTGCATGTCAGAATACAAGGAAATAATTTTGTTTGTGTCTTTCGGCTTTTCCCGGTTAGGGGTCGCCACAGCGGAACTCCGGTCCGCTAATGATTGGCAGTTGATTTTTACGTACCGGCTTGCCAGGCCCGACGCACAACCTTCAACGAAGATACGCCCATTCATGCATGTCTCCATGCAGAAGACACTCTAGCTGAGAATCGAACCAGACAGCGTCTTACTGTGAGGCGACAACGCTACCGCAGCACCACCACCACCAATACAAGGAAATAATAAATAATAATAAACAGCACAGAACAGCATCTAGGACCTCACTTTTGAAAGATTGTTCTACAAGGAATGTGGTTGCTTTGTTGCCTCCCAGATTAGGGCTTCCCTCTATTTGAAAATGTTTACATAAGACAGTAATGACTTACTTTAACCTTGTAAATGTGCTTTTAGAAATAAGTTACTGCATATCTTTTCTTCAAAATTATATACAGGTCAAAATTTTTACTTAATTAGAGATTTTTTATGAAACTGTTTATGTAGAGGAGATTTGTCACAAGTCTAGTGTTAACTGCATTACTGTTTCTGTAAGCTTAATTTATAATTTCTTATTACAGAAACAGAAGACATAGTTAGCGCAAGGTAGTGTAGTCTGTCATGAAGGGACAACCAAGTTTTAACCACCTCAGTTTCTACACCAACTGAAATGTGCCATCTCAATGTATGGTTTTAGTCTCATGCTAAACAAAGAATGCAAGCAACACTTCAACATAAAATGTTTATATACCCTTACATGAGCTCCCCGGAAGACATGCATGGCAATGAACAGCAATATAAAAGTTTATCACTCCTAAATATTTACTGACTATGTGGAAACTCATTGGGAATCATGTCAATAGAGTGACACCTCCCACTCACCAATAAAAATTCTGAAAATGTTTCATCGAAAGCACTTTTGCTGAAACTCATTAGTAATTTTTTTTTTTTTTTTTGCACAGGGCCAAACACCCCTGCAACCCCTCTCACTGACACCCTTTGAACTTAAACAACCTGTGAATTCCTCCGCTGCCAGTGAAAGCCAATAAAACAGCAGTTGCTTAAACTGCCATCAGTCTACTAACACAAGGCCCATCACTGAAGGAGACAGGATTCAATTTTACAACACTGGAGATGTAATTATAGTCAAGCTCTAGTCAGCATGTAAAATAGATGGATACTATTAGAGAGAAAGATAATGCTGCAATAAGTTCCAGATGTTAGTACACAAGAAATTTATTTTCAAAAATAATGCCTTTACTGGTGGCCTGTAAATGTGGCATAAGGGTGGATCAACAAATGCGCATATTTTCTACATCACAGCTACATGCTCTGGAGGCGCTATAGAAAGCTTAAGCAAAGTCCATTTAAGTGACAAACAATTTCTGTAAAAGTACCAAAAAGTCAGTTAAAGTCCTGTGTGATGTTGTTCCTACAAAGACTATGTAGGATAATTTATTTAATACAACAAACTATGAGGTTGCACAACTTTTGGTTAGACATTTTTGCAAAAATCTTCCATCACTAAAGTGGGACTCATTTAAGTGTAGTTATCCTGTGTGGGTGCTAAAAAAAACATTATCTCCATACAAAGTTCTAAAGATTTATAACTGTATTTAGTCTTGATGCATTTCCATGGCATTAAAACAGCTTATGAAAACAAGTATTATAATATTTACAAACATTAACCTACAGTTAATTTTTGCAGATGTTCTTTTTTCCATATTATTAAGGACAACTTAGAAATATATCTATCTGCTCTACTCAAGCATGTTTCTGCAGCAAAACTTTTCTTTAAGTTATCCTTGCCTGCTATTTAGGCAATAATTCTAATATAAAAGAATTAAGCTGTCAAATGTAGATAAACAGTTATTGATACCATTGTCCAAAAAAAGTTAACCTTATTTTTTCTGTCACCTCTTTTGGAAAAGTACAAGTATAGCAGTGTCTTGATGCTTTAGGGTTCAGTATTGTGGAGCTGAAAATTAAAGTTCTCATGTCAATGCCAATGATGGTATCATCTATAGAAATCTGAGCTGATGGAAATCTACATCCAAGCACTGGTGTAAAGTTCATACTTTTATAGGCAAGTACTAGGCTAGCTGCCCTTTTGGGCCATTTTAAGCCTAGATAATTTCCCAAAGGTGAGAATCAAACCTTTTATCGTGTGTCTGTGAGGTAAACACATTAAGCATTTTGCCAACCCTCCTAGGCTGAACTCTGAAGCAACCTGGATTTCAAAACAAACCAAGGGTACTCATACTAACACAAAAAGGAACAGGCTTCAATGCCCATCACTACATATTCTTTATAGCTTGGGAGACAATATCTTGCTGCATGGTTATTACATAGAAGAAGGCATGTACAAAATTACAAGTAGCTGCCTACAGCAAGTAACATCACTATGTTTTGCCAGTCAGACCTTGTTAAATGCCATTTTAACATAGGGAAAGCAAAACAAACACTCTTCTATGAATAATTTAAACTGTGTCAGTCCAGAGTCTTTACTATATATGGTTCCAAATTGGAGGTTAAAAAAAAAAAAAGCAATGCCTATCTAGCATACATTATGCATCTTAGAGAGACAGGGACTTTCTAAGCCAAGAGGTCTTGAAACCTAGAACAAAATAAAGGGTAGCTTAATGGTAACATTGTCTTGATAAACTTGAATAACATACTTGAAATGAATTCAATCCAGTAAGAAAAACTGCTTTTACAAGGGACTATGGTAACGCAAATGCAAATAATAAACACAAGTGAACCACAGCAAAACGGCTACTTGACTACTGTTTCCTCAAAAATAAAGTCAGTCCATATTAAAGCAAACTTCTTCTTTATTGTAGAACCACGAAATGAGCGCTTTCACGTATCTAAAATACGCTTCATCAGATTTTAATGTACAATGTATCAGCTCAGTTTATATAGTATCTATTCATATAATTAAGACAATTAACTTGCTAATTAAATCCATTTGTCTCCAATTGAACAGCATAGCTTTCTGTTTAAAGTTGTAAGAGCACTGTTAGGTCTATTATCTCCGTGGTTTATTGAACCAATATAAAGTTTAATATAGATGTCAAACATCATTAATAATCACTTAAAATACAAAAAATATAGAAATAAAAATGAAAATATATATAATAAACATCACAAATAAACATCAAAAACCATCAAAAAAAAGAGCCAAAGAAAAAACCTGGAATAATGTATATTAATGAAACTTAAGACATTCGTCCAAGCCATATACCTCATTAATTACCTCTTCTTAGTATCTATTTCTCCCATATTCAATGTAATTGAAATGTGTATATTTATCAAATATCATTTCTACCCAATATATATAATCATGATATATCAATAAATAAAAATAATATAGACATAAAAAAATATATATAAATATATATGTCTAAAATCATGTGTATGCATATGACGGTATGCCTATCCCAACACATCCATGAGTTTAAATAAATGGAACATGGAATGTATTGCACATATGCCTTTCATGTCTGCACAAATCTATGTGCATATATCCATATACATTCTATCTAATAAAGTGCATAGTGCAAATCTTGTAAATATGTGTTAGTCCCTAGTTGATGGATATATTCAACACATATTAAACAATCTATAAATATAAAAATGCAACACATGAATATATGAACCAAAAAACATATAAAGTGCTCCTTGCAGATCTAATAAAATACAAATATGTAAACAAGAGAAATATAAAGTGCTTCGTGCAAACCTTGTGGTCATATATAATGCACCATGCATCATAATTGTCATCTCTCAGGTATTAAAGAAGCATGTATATATTCAAATATTAAAAACTACTTCTAAATAATTATGTATATATATGTACAATATAAAAATAGGTATATATATATAGCATGGTCCCTTGTCATTGTTGAGTTGGATAACCATGTAGCACAAAATGTAGTATATAGTGCTAAGTACACAATTCATATGGACCAACCCATTGCTATACTATATCACTATCATATAGTGATATAGGAAAAGAAAAAAGAAACTATTCATATGGGAATGTATGGAGTCCATATGTATATATGTCAAATCCATGCATATCTGCCAGATCCATAAATGCATCTATGTAATCATGAAGTTCTAATATTAAAAACATATCATTGTATATACCAACATATAGTTGTGTTGAAATGTGCAAATAATCAAATGATGTTTATTATATATCCAGCACCATAGTGTCGTTTTAAATATAATGTAGTTCATTAAGTGCCACCATGAATCTTATAGACAGACATGTATATATAAACAAAGTTGTTAGCCCTTATCTATAACATAATAGACATCCTATAGACTATCATATACAACCTACATAGACTAACAGATGTGGACCAGTGTATCTTTTATATTGGTCTTATCGTAACATGGGTGCCATCGGAACATACTGGTTTAACCCAGGTGGATAGTGTGCTCTCATTCTTAAAATCCAGTATAATTCCTTCTGTTCCAGGATATTTACCACTTCTCCTCCATTCCTATCTTCTTCTATTACCTGTAATATCCTGAATCTGAAAGCGTGTGATGTATTCTGCTTTACATGCTTAGCCAATGCATTCGTTTCGTTACTTTTCTTTATGTCGTATATGTGGTTGTATATTCTTTTCCTAAATTCTCTTTTTGTAAGTCCTACGTAGAATGCTGTGCAATTTTCACAATTTGCTAAATATATAACGTTGCAAGTGTTGCAAGAGGCATAGAAACGGGGTTTGAATTCATACTCCAAAGTTGGGTGTATAAACTCTTGAGCCCTTGTAATAAATTGACACATGCTGCATCTGTTACATGCAAATGTTCCTTTCCTATCCGATTCTGGAAATGAATGCATCCCTTTCTTGTGCGTCTTACATAATAACCTTTTCAGGTTTTTATTGTTTCTGTAAACAAATCTGGGTGTTTCTCCTACCAGTGTCATTGTTTTCTCATCTATAGTCAATACTGGCCAATGTTGTTCTATGATTTGTGTAATTCTCTTGTTATCATTAGTGTATGTGGTCAAGAATTGTATCTTTTCTTGAAAATTAAACTTAGATCTTTGCTTATTATTACAGAATCTCCACTCCTTTCTCTCTAATATTGGCCTATCTCTATCTCTAAGTGCTTGATCTTTAATTTCACCCACCATTTTCTTATCATAGCCCCTTTGTAGGAACAGTTGTTCCATTACATCTGCCTCTATCCTGAAATCTGTCTGTTTTTTACACAATTTATTCAGTCTTGTATATTGGCTTTTCACTATGCCTCTAAAGACATGCCTGGGGTGCATGCTATCATAGCTCAACAGAGCATTCTTCCAGCAACTCTTTCTATGGATTTTTGATGTAATTTTTCCTTTCTCCATTTTTAAATTGAGATCCAAGAAATTGATTTCTTTGGAAGAAGCTTCCATAGTGAATCTTAGGAAGCTTGTGGTACTCTCCATGTGCTGTAGCAAGCTAGAAAATTGTTCCTTTGTACCCTCCCATATGATTATGATGTCATCTACAAATCTTGAGTATAGGACTACATTTTTAAACATGTGATGGCTAAACAAGTGTTCTCTCTCCCACCAATTCACCACCAAGTTGGCATAGGTGTTAGCGCAGGGTGTGCCCATGGCAACACCCCACTTCTGAAGATATATATGGTTGGAGAATGAGAAAACATTGTTAGAAAGAACCATGTCCAATAACTGACATATCAATATGCTTTTGTTTCTACTGATTTCAGGATAGAATTGCAGTAACTCTCTGATGCTTTGTATTCCCTGATCATTGGGGATGCATGTGAAGAGGCTCTGTATATCTAGGGTAATAAACATGTGTACCCCAGGAATTAGTTCTGTAGCAAGATTATCCAACATTTCCAGTAGCTGATAGCTATCTCTTAATATGGTGGGAATCTGGTTCATGATGGGTCTCAAACTTTTCTCTAGAAAAATAGAAATATTTTGCGTGGCCCATCCTTCACCATCTACTATAGGCCTGAGGGGAGGTGGGGATACCCCTTTATGCATCTTGGGCAATGCTTTTATGTGTGGTATTTGTGGAGAACCTATATTAAAATAGTCGTATAGCTCTTTACTGATTTGACGACACATCAGCATATCATATATTTCATCCTTGATTCTACTTAATATTCCTTTAAAAGATCTTAGAGAAATTTCTGTATATGTGTCTTGATCACTTAACATTAGCAGCATGAATGCATTGTATTGCTCAGTGTCTAATATTACTATGCCTCCCCCCTTATCAGCGGGTCTAATAATGATCGAGGGTTCTTCTATCAATGCTTGTAGTGATAGTCTCTCATCAGAATTCATGTTAAAATACATGCATTTTCTATTGCCCTGGTGAAAGTAATCATATATACTCTTTTCACACAGTTTTACAAAGCATTCCACATGACTTGGCAATGGTGGACAATAGGTACTTTTCTTTCTGAAACATGGGACATCATTCCTATTAACCTGATTACTATTTCTTTCATTAAAAAACATCAATTTCAATGCAACTTTACGGCTAAAAACTCTAATATCAATCAAAATATCTTGGAGGTAACTGGCTTGGGACGGCACAAAAGATAGGCCTTTGTTGAGAAGGCTTATCTCAGAACTACTCAAAATATAACTCGACAAATTGAAAAATAACAATGAAGAAGAAGAAGAAAAGTCATTTACTGCCTCTGTCGTCGCCGTTGTTGTCCATTGTCTTCCGAGTGGGTTCTTTTCCTTTTCTCCCAGCTCCTGGACCGTTCTCTGAACGTTGCTGGTTTCCTGATGGAGTACGGTAAAAAAAGGGGGGGCGCTGCATGTCGCTTCAAGATTGCCCCAGTGTTGATGGTATTCGGATCTTGTTTCTCTTTGTCTGCCTCTTGGTTGGGTAATGGAGTGGAGGCAGAGACCTGCAGCATCGGATCCACCACTTCCGGCGGAGTAACAAAGGCACTGTCTGAGTTGTTAGCATCCTCGACCTGAGTAATAGTAGTATCATGTAGCCTGGTTTCTCGTGTGTCATTACTTTCATTGCGCAACATGGGTTCTCTTGCATTCTGCCTAACTGTTTCTTCCTGGTTCGTGCGTCGTGGCCAGATGAACACGTGACCCTCTGCAAAATCTAAGTGGTCACGCTGCAGCTTACGTTGTTTAATCAATTGCAGTCTATGGCTATAGGCTTCGATTTGAATATACAGAGCATCTAGTTTACCCATGCAGAACTCATTATTGAATGTCTCACAAATTTCATGATGGATTTGATTCACACTGGATATCAATTCCTGCTCCATTGGCATAAAATGTTCTATTAGTAACTGCATATACTGTCGACTAGTATTTAAGTTGATTTCCTGCCATTTTTTTAATAATTCTGGCTGACTGTCGCCATAAGTTGGCATACATAGGACCCTCATACCTCTCGGTATGATGTTAAAGTGCAATGACGCTTCAAGATGCTTGCGTTGCCAGTTGTAACGTTGCACTTTGTATAGGGTATTCTCTAGTTGTTTATAGAGCTTATTAAACAAGTCCATATTGCAGTTACCTTGCTCCATATGGGACGTTGATACTCTCCCGAAATCCAGACTCAATAAAGGGTTCGAACCAATGTTGATAATATCGGACCATCTTTTGGCACCTGCCCTCGACTCCGGATTATAGTCTAGTTCAATATTCGAATGAGCCATTATGCCAGGTGAAACGGTTAGGAAATATACAACTAAAAAACAGCAAAAACCGTTCACCTGAATCTGGAACACTTGTCACGAATCAGGAAATGCAAATAATAAACACAAGTGAACCACAGCAAAACGGCTACTTGACTACTGTTTCCTCAAAAATAAAGTCAGTCCATATTAAAGCAAACTTCTTCTTTATTGTAGAACCACGAAATGAGCGCTTTCACGTATCTAAAATACGCTTCATCAGATTTTAATGTACAATGTATCAGCTCAGTTTATATAGTATCTATTCATATAATTAAGACAATTAACTTGCTAATTAAATCCATTTGTCTCCAATTGAACAGCATAGCTTTCTGTTTAAAGTTGTAAGAGCACTGTTAGGTCCTATTATCTCCGTGGTTTATTGAACCAATATAAAGTTTAATATAGATGTCAAACATCATTAATAATCACTTAAAATACAAAAAATATAGAAACAAAAAACGCTCTTCTATGAATAATTTAAACTGTGTCAGTCCAGAGTCTTTACTATATATGGTTCCAAATTGGAGGTTAAAAAAAAAAAAAGCAATGCCTATCTAGCATACATTATGCATCTTAGAGAGACAGGGACTTTCTAAGCCAAGAGGTCTTGAAACCTAGAACAAAATAAAGGGTAGCTTAATGGTAACATTGTCTTGATAAACTTGAATAACATACTTGAAATGAATTCAATCCAGTAAGAAAAACTGCTTTTACAAGGGACTATGGTAACCAAATAACAATTAAAGTATGTTTTCTGCTTTTTTATTGAAAATCTGGTTTACAAGTGATGTTGTTTGCATTCAGTGAGCTGCTTACAGTTGGAGGACCTCAAGCACAAAGGTTCTGTTATCCACAGTACCAATCAGAATCACCTAGGCAAAGGTCCTCTGAAGCCTTAGAATTTCCATCACCTTGGTAGCTTGGTAGCAAATTGTTACCCAACCGTTCTAGCAATTTATGCAATGTATGCCCGCTATTAAAACAAAACGTGATTAATAACATTACTTGTGCAAAAAAGAACTATTTAGCTGAGTCCAGTATTTTACTTTCATATCTTAAGTTCAGAAAATTAAGTACAGTGAAATAATCTCTAGTTAAAAAAACACAGAATCCCAGCTTCACCTGATTTTCTTACTTATAACTGAACGAGAAAATGTATTTAACCACTGGAGTTTATCTGTATATTGTAATGTATAGGCACATAACTTAAATAAATTGATCACTGGAGTTTATCTGTATATTGTAATGTATAGGCACATAACCTAAATAAATTGATCACTGGAGTTTATCTGTATATTGTAATGTATAGGCACATAACTTAAATAAATTGATCACAGGAGTTTATCTGTATATTGTAATGTATAGGCACATAAACTCCAGTGATCAATTTATTTAAGTTATATACATAGATAATCAGTGATCAATTTATTTAAGTTATCTGTATATTGTAATGTATAGGCACATAACTTAAATAAATTGATCACTGGAGTTTATCTGTATATTGTAATGTATAGGCACATAGCTTAAATAAATTGATCACTGGAGTTTATCTGTATATTGTAATGTATAGGCACATAGCTTAAATAAATTGATCACTGGAGTTTATCTGTATATTGTAATGTATAGGCACATAGCTTAAATAAATTGATCACTGGAGTTTATCTGTATATTGTAATGTATAGGCACATAGCTTAAATAAATTGATCACTGGAGTTTATCTGTATATTGTAATGTATAGGCACATAACTTAAATAAATTGATCACTGGAGTTTATCTGTATATTGTAATGTATAGGCACATAACTTAAATAAATTGATCACTGGAGTTTATCTGTATATTGTAATGTATAGGCACATAACTTAAATTGATCACTGGAGTTTATCTGTATATTGTAATGTACAGGCACATAACTTAAATAAATTGATCACTGGAGTTTATCTGTATATTGTAATGTATAGACACATAACTTAAATAAATTGATCACTGGAGTTTATCTGTATATTGTAATGTATAGGCACATAACTTAAATAAATTGATAACTGTAGCCTACATAACTGTTCAGAATACCCATCAATTGTTCTGGCAATGAGCATGATTGCTTAGTCTGAAATACATAATGAAGAACCAGGTCTATATCAGATTATCGACATTTGAAAATGTCGAAGCACATTTATTCGACATGAAAATGTCAAATGCTGAGTTTGTCGAATGGCTAAAACATTCATTTCTTTCTACGGGAAAGAAATCAGTTGGCCATTCTTTCACACCTGCCCTTTCCCCGACTGTAGTACAGTCTTGGAGTTAGAATATTTAGTTGGGGGGGGGTGGGGGTCGAAGCCCCCCCACTTAAATACATTAGTTTTTATGTCGTGTTGTCTGTTGGCCTTCCGACTTCTTTCCCTTGGAAAGAAATTGGTGATTTGGCCATTCAACATTTTTGTGTCGAATAAATGTGCTTCGACATACTGAAATGTTGATATTCTGATACAGACCCTGAAGAAGCTTGCATGTGCAATGTCCATTTTTCATTACTTAAGCCATCCTGAATTAATCCAAATATTATATGGTTACAAAGTAATAATAAAGTAAATACTTTCATATTTTGTATGCAAAATGGTACAATTGAAGCCTCCTGGTAAACTCTCTCTTAAAGATATTTTGTCTTGTTACTGACATGTGGATCCAGGAATTTGGTTTATCCTTAACTGAGTAGAAAATCAAAGTAGCTTAAAATGTTACAGTGTGCTATGCTTCTGCATGATGCTGAATAAGAAACCCAGAAATGGATAATATGCTAGAATTTCAAGAGTGGAAAGAGAGAGAGAGAGAAAGTGAATGTCTTAACAATGAGGCAAAAGTTTCAGATTTAATGTGAGCCAATAAAGAATCTGTCTTTTATTCATTGTCATGCGTTGTTCAAAAGAAACAAAACTGTCCCACTGAGTTATCTATGCTGATATTACTAACTTAAAGAAACAAACCAATGACTATGAATTATGTGAGATTTAGGATTCACATATCTAGGAGAGAATTAAGTTTGGTATTAGAATCATCAGGTAAATGACAGACTACTGACAGATCAGATTTAACATTAAATAAAATAAAATGTGCTAAGTGATTATAATTAACAATTAAAAGACTTCATAGACAAGAATAATATATGTATAGTGACTTGTAAGATGAAAACACATCAGGTACAATAGTGTAAATGAGTTGTGCAGTCTCTTGACAAATACAAGAAACAAGGAAAACGTTACACAGAGAAATACGTGAGTGGCAGATATTGTTATGAGCATGATAAAAGAACGATAAAAAGTGTCCAGCTATGAATCAAATATGTAGAACATTTGGCAAGAAAATTTGTTTTATACTTTAACAGAAAATAAATCAATAAACAGTCAAAAAAGATTGCATGTATTGGAGCACAGTCCTGAAAATGAACGACTTGTGGGTGTGACTGAAGTCGATAATTATTTACTCTTTGATGACTGGGTTGGCCTCACTAGACTAGTAGCCTCTTTTCAGGGGGAAGCCATCTTTCAAATTCATCTGAGCTACCACCAACTCTGAAGGACTGCACACAGGAGTGCAGCAACCCCCCCCCCCTTATGTTGCACTTTAGTGTTACCGATTGACCTACCTGGTGTAGGACTAGAACCCACAGCCTTCGATATAAAAAGGTAAGTATCCTACCTGCTGTGCCACTGACACTGTGTGCACAGTGTGAATGCTATGCAAGACATAATTAGACCAGTTAGGGACACAAAAAGGAGTTAGAAATATTGGGAAAAAGCTAAACATTAATATAACTTTGGTATTTAGTCTAAACATAGTGGAAAAGTATCAGTGAATGTCTGTTCAAACATTTGAAGCTCTAGGTCTCCAACAGTGTGATCTGGACTAGCTGCTGTGTAAACTGATTACTTTCTTCTGGTAATCATTCAAAACCACAGGATCAGAAACTGTATTTTTGTGTGTGAATGTAAGAACTAAAAATATAAGATGCAGTCCCAGATGGCTGACACAGCAAACATACCTTTTATTTCAAGTCATCACACTTGCCAGTGGCTTGGCATGGTAAACAAATCATAGTGTAAATGCACAGTTAAAACGTAGATGACATTTTCAGTATGGTGATTTACTTAGAAAGTCTGAAGAATCATGTGCTGACTTTGCTATTTTGCCACAAGTTAATCACACTCTGATAGATTTAACAGTGTCCAGGTACTGCATGCTTCAAGGAAAGTTCCATGAGCACTGTAAGCAAGATCACAAAATGAGTTAAACTGCATAGAGAAAATGGGTGTGATTCAGAAACAGATACAGCCTTGCTGAATGGGACAACAGCAGTTACCATACTGAAGACGGACAAAATTTGTATTTGCAGAGCTCCACAAGACAGGAATAAAGCTATAAAAAAGTCCATTACTCACTTTACACAACTGAATAAGTTAGGTCTGCTATGTTATAGCAAGATATTTTCTGTGCTTAATGCTAAAAAACAAGTTATATACTCACCATAACATTCCATCTGTGTTGTCCATTTTCATTCTTCCTCAACTAATGGGTTTGGATCCTCAGATCTGACTTGGCCATTAACCTAGCTCGTGGCCTCCAGAAAACTCTCGAGCTCCTTCCCTACCCATAATGCACCAATTCCTAACATCCTTCAGATCTTGTTTGCTACTTGACAGGAAGACTATTATAATATGCCATATTTGGAGCTCAGCACAAAGGACAGTCGTGTCCTTGAAGCTTCTCATTCCTACAGAAGTCAGTCATGAAAAGGTTGGGGGTTGGTGGGTGAGGAGTTGAGGAAGAGTGAAAACGGACAACACTGATGGAACATTATCGTGAGTACATAACTTCTTTATCAGACATTGTCAATTTCATTCATTCCTCAACTAATGGGACAGAGTCCCCAGCTACCTAAAATCCTAGGTGGACTCCAATGAAGGACATTCCTGAGTACAGTTGAGCCAAAGGCTACTCTTCCCCTCGAGACCAGAAATACTTTGTAATGAGTGATAAAAGTATGAGAGTTTAACCAGGTTGCAGCTGCACATATGTCATCCATAGAAGCTCTAGACTGGAACACAGAGGAAGTTGCAATAAATCTGGTTGAATGGGCTTTTAAATGTTTTGGTAAGGGTAGATTCAATGTGTTACAGATAAAGCTTGAAGTTCTGAAACCTTCTAGCAGATATAATTGCAAACTAGAAAGATAGTTTTCCAGGTCAGGAATTTAAGATCACATTAAGCTGCTGGTTCAAAGGGAGAATGAATTAAGGCTTACAGTACCAAATTTAAATCCCAAGGTGGAGTGGGGTGTTTATAAGGGGGTCTTAGTAGGAGAGTGCCTCTCAAAAAGGCTTTGCACATCTTAGTTTCTCTAGTGAAAAATGTTGAAATCCAACATGAAAGTTAGAAACTGCTGCAAGTTGGACTTTTATAGTTGATGAACTAGCATCTCCATTAAATAGACTTGCCAAAAATTCCAGAACTGAATGAACTAGGGCTGAGAAGGTTTCAATTTGATTTTGCTCTGCCCAACAAACAAATCTTTTCCATTTACTTCTGTAGAGTTTCCTAGTAGATGGTTTATGGGAAGATAAAATTATGGATCAGACAGGGGAAGAAAGCATTGGTTGTCTGGTTATTAGAGGAATTGAAGAAGCCACATTATTATTTTGAGGTTTGAGATATTCGGGTAAACCATGCCCAATGGGTGTGGCAGAAGGTCTGGAGTTGGATCCAGAATCCAAGATGGATATTGTAGGTGAGCCCAAACGAAGGGAAAGCAAATCCGTCAAGGCCAGTAAGGTGCACTGAGGATGACTCTGCTTTTCAATCGGACTGCTTTCTGCAGGAATTTGGGAATTAGGGGAGTCGGAGGGTAAACATATAGAAGACCAGGGAGACAATTGTGGAGTAAAACATCCCTCAGTGATTCCCCCCAGTGGATGAATAAGAGCAAAAAGCTGCTGTACTTGCTGTTTAGTGGAGAAGCAAAAAGATTGCAGCAAGGCTGGTCCCACTGACTGCAAATAATTTCCGTCATTTTGTACTTGAGGGACCACTCATGATGTAGTAAGACGGACCTGCTCAGTTTGTCTGCTATCATGTTGGATTTCCCAGGAATATGCTTTGCTAATAGAAAGCTGTTGGATGATACCATCCCATTGCCACACTCTGAGGGCTTCTTAACACAGGGGATAAGATCTAGTTCCCCCTTGTTTGTTGATGTACCAAACTACTGACATGTTGTCTATCTGGACTGCAACTGTTCTAAGAGGAAGAGGACCTTGGAATGCCTGCAACACCAAGAGCACCACTCTCATCTCCAGAACACTGATATACAATTAGCATCTTTGGGAGGGGACCAATTACCTTGGACTGTTTTTCCCAGGAAATGCCCCTCCCCACCCAATCTTGGATGCACCTGTGGCCTTGGGCTGATGGAGGATGAAAGGACGGTTTTGTAATACCTGGTGCAACTGCATCCACCAGCAAGTAACTTTTGCATACTTGCGAGTTATTCTTATCTTCGATGACATGGGTTGAGAAAGTATTGACCAGTGTATTGCTAGCATCCATTATGGAACTCTCATGTGCAATCTCACTAAAGGAAGTATAATTATTGCTTCTGACATTGACCTCAGGGCTTGCAGAATCAATCAGGCTGAAATTCTGGTACTGCAAATTATTTTCCTGACCTGCATCCTTATCATTTGTACTCTTGATAGTGGCAGAAAGGCTACCATAGATAGTGTGTTGAACACTGCTCTCATGAATTCTAATGTCTGGGTTGGCTGTGAGACTTGTAATTTATGGTTATTCTGAGAATGCGAACAAGTCTGTAGAACCTGATCTTGTACTTCATTCAGTTGATGCATAGTAGGGGTGGTAATGAGCCAGTCATCTAAATATGGAAACACCCAGAATCCTTGCAGTCTCAAGTGAGCTGCTACCACTGCCATGCACTAACAACCTCAGTGCTGTGTTGAGGCCAAAGGGCAGTGCTCTGAACTGATAGTGACTGGCCTCCAGCCGGAAGCGTAAGTACCTTCTGGATTGTCTGTTCATCTTTATGTGATAATGCACATCCTGAAGGTCTGTCGAGCACATCCAGTTGTCCTTGCTCAGAAGTGGCAAAATGTACTGAACCCTGACCATCCAGAACTATGTGCGTCGAAACGACTTGTTCAATACATTGAGATCCAAAACCTACCTCTAGTCTCCTGTTTTCTTTGACACTAAAAAGAAACTTGAGTACGTTCCAGATTCTATTTGGTCTGGTGGGAACTCTTGGAAGATACTTTTTCTTAGCAGCTTTTGAAATTCTAGAGCTGTTGCTTTCCTCTGACTGGGTGGAACATCTGAACATTTTCTTAACAATGGAAGAGGTAGGAAAAAGGGAATTATACAACCTCTGGATATAATTCTTTGCACCAAACTGTCTTGGTCTTGTATATCTAGCCAGGCTCTCTGATGCAGACATAATCAACCCACGATTGTCTCCAGAGGTCCAGAGGTGGGCAATCGGGCCTCCTTCAGGAGTGCTGAAAGGGTCTGTCTGAAAAGGAATCTCTAAACCCCTGACTTTGCAGGCCTCCTCTGCCATGGGGATGTCACCTTCCATTTTAGCTCCACCCTCTGCTCTGAGGGAACCATCTCCACGTGTGTCCTGAAAAGGAACCTGCGACTTTCTGAACCACATTTTTCAACCTCACTGTTGATTCCTGGAAAAGGTCCTTTGAGGGGTTGAAAAATGCACATCCGCTGCACTGCAGAGAGGGTCTGTCTTTCTCACACCTGGAGTGTGTGCCCTTAACTGTAGGCCCAACCAAAGAAGTGCTGTCAAAAGGAGCATTGACAAACAAGGACTTGAAGGGCTCCACAAAAATCACACAGGCACATCAAGGCATGCTTCCTGATGGAAATACCTGAACCCACAGCCCTTGAGGTGCCTTCTGCAGTGTACAAGAGAAGCCTCATGGACGAATTAGATATAGCTTGTAGGATAGCCGACTGAAAGACTACTTCAGATTCAGCCTCAGCAGTTTCAGTTCCAAAAACAGATTTTGATAGCTCCTTAATCAAATCTCTTTGAAGTCTCATAAAATGTGCAAGATAGTCCAGCAATCTGAGTGCAAAAGTCACTGAAGTATAAACATGCTTCCCAAATCTGTCAACTGCTCTAGACTCTCTTTTAGGAGGATAGATATTGGAATGCTGTTCCACAAGTTCCTTTTTTTGTAGCTGATGCCAAAACCATGGCATCAACAGACACCCCTTTACCTTAAAATTCCCTTCCTACTGGTGTAGCCAGAATCTGGTCTGGTCTCTTGGGAATTGGATCAACCATATCATGTTCCTTCCATGCCCACTTAGAGACCACATCATGAGCTCATCAGCAAGAGTACTAACTCAGGAGGGAGACAGGCCATGCCTCCTTTTGCACTTCCTCTTCCTACGGACTTTCTTGTTGGGGTGGTGCAATGCAAAATCATCTAAGAAATAGAGGGTGGATCCAAGGTGGTAGGACTGATCTATCCTGCTGGAGCAGGGATCACTTTTCACAACCTCAAAGGCAGATCACACCACACAGAAGGAAGACAATGGAGCTGAGAAAGCAAGTTTATGGACCATCACCTCTCTCCACTCTGGGAACAATCCACCAGCGGCAGAAGTTGGAACCGAGCTGTCCAGTGCCGATGCTCCGAGAGGAAGTGACAGCTCTGAAAACCTTGGAGTCCACTCCAACCTCCCAGAGCTGACAGGGATGCTTCAGCTCGATTACAGAAGGAGCTGTAATGGTGGAGTAGTGGATGATCAGGCTTCCTGAACCAATGGGGTAGGGAGCCATAAGAACTCCCATCTGAATTTGCGCCATGAAGAATTTCCTCACAATTCTCTCCACATCTGCTTCAAAGAGACTCCTCGAAGAATGAGGAGATGTCAGGGATGGAGACTTAGAGCACCTTTCCAAAAAGGGGGAAAGCAGTCTAGATGGAACTGGATCCAAATGGAGGCAGTATGTGGTTATGGGTATAGGCTGTGGATCCAAGACGGTAGGATCCAATGTAGATTTTGTTGTCTCTGAAGAAGGTCGGATCTTGCCAAGTTTTGGATCTGATTTCTTCACTTTTTTTGAGGTTCTGATGAGGAAGTGCCAGAAGACTCCGAAGGTTTAGACCTTTTCAATGGGTCTATAGCTTTTTGTTTGGGGGATTGAGCCCCAGTGATGCTTCAGAAAAAGAAGTGGGCAGCAAACCCTTAATTTACTCTTCCTGTCAGCAAGAGCACGAGGGTTAAATCTATATTACAAATTGTGCAATCTATTTTCAAATTATCTGGTCTCGAACAATATACACAAAGAGAATGGGCATCAGAGACAGACAATTTCTGCCCACACTTCTCACATTTCTTGAATCCCAAAGGTTTTTCGGACATCCCGTCAACAAGATAAGAAACCAAAAATGCACATTTTTTTTTTCTTAAATAGGAAAGGACAGAAAAGTAAAATACCACCAATGGTACTGTAGAAATTTCCCAAAGTATGCTAGAAAGGAAAAGGTAATATCAACAATGGTACATTTAGAACACACAAAGTATAAAGGGTTAGGAAGGAAACTCGGCCTACCAACAATGTTAGATAGAAAATTACACTAACGAGTGCACAAAAGGAACTCAGAAATCCAGAAACGAAGAAAAAGATGTATATTCACCAAATAAACTGCTTGAAAGGGAAAAAATATATAGAAAAAACTTATCTCCCACTCTAAAACCTGAGACCTGAAGGCAACCACATCTAGACGCGAAAGCGACAAACAAAATCTGAGGGATGTTAGGGATTGATGGATTGTGGGTAGGGAAGGAGCTCAAGAGTTGTTTGAAGGCCAAGAGCTAGTGTAACAGCAATCCAAACCCATTTTTTTGAAGAATGAATGAAAACTGGCATCAGATCAAGGACCTTGGCAAAACTGACTTGATGAGAAAAATTCCACTCAGGTAAATATTTCTTAGACTTCCATGTGCTATTTCTTCTGCACATGAAGAGCTACAGAGAAGTGATGCACAGATAGCCAAGAGACGAAATGACATTTTTACATAACTGACAACATACTAGCATGAGGCATACCTCTCAACTGTACAGATTTTTGCAGAATGTCCAGATTTTTGTCTCATATTTTTGGTCCGTTTTTTCATAAAATTGTGGGTTTCTGGCAAATTAGTAGCAAATCATTAAAGATTAAAGTTAGAAAATAATGACAGACATTTGAGTTTCAGACTTCATACCTTTCAGAAAATTCATGCTAATGCAAAACCTGTTATTCTATCAACTTTCTAAGTTTGTAAGAGCAATACTTAAAATTGTCCCTATTTTTGGGCCTTTGTCCCACATTTCTTCTTAGCTTTGTCCAGATTTATTGCTGTAAGAGATTGAGAGGTATGGTATGAAGTCAGGCCAGAAAAAAGTATGATGAGAGACTGAGTCACTGAAAATGCTGACAAGGACTAATCTTTAGTTGGACAAGACTAAGTAGTAAAAAGTACAGTTTTGTACCTACCATAAATGTAGATGTCCGAACTGGATAGCATCTGCAGTCATAACAACTGGGTTGTCCTGTCGTCAGGCAGCCCTTCAGTCGGCCGGATTCCAAAGTCCGGGTCCGGCTTCGGCTGATGTCGCACTTCACCCGACGTCATCTCTGTTGGTCTTCGGGTATAAAGGCATCAGCCGACGCCATTTTCCTCAGTGTTTCTTGCCCCAGATGCCAGTAGCCCTCTTGAAGGCTAAAATTTGGATAGATGCCAATGTTTCCAAAAAGATAGAGGTAAACACAAAATAAGCATGTATGTACATATATACAAACAAATACACCATAAAAGACTCCCCCACCAGCTAGCTATTAGGAGGGTAAACACCCTAGGAGTACCACAGAGGGAAGGAGGGAGGGTAATCCTGACTGCAGATGCTATCCAGTTCGACATCTACATTTATGGTAGGTACAAAACTGTACTATGTCCTTCATGGATGCATCTGCAGTCATAACAACTGGGTAGAATACCATAGCCAACTAGGGAGGAGGATAAAAGTAGATTATGGTGTGTTTAGGATCCCTTGCAGTACAGCAGTGGCAAACCCTGCTCGGGATCTGGAATATAGAGGCAAATTATAATGCTTGGCAAATGTATGCACGGAGGTCCAAGTAGCCGCCTCAATAATGTCTTTGGTTGCCACTCCTCGTAAGAAGGCTGTGGTAGTGGCTGTTGCCCTTGTAGAATGAGGTCTTATGTTCTGTGGAATTGGTTTTCCATGGAAGGAGTAACAGAATCGTATGCAATTTCCTATCCATTTGGAGATTGTCTGTTTGGAGATAGCTTTTCCTTCCCTTCCTGTTGCATAGGCTACAAAAAGTTGGTCAGTCTTTCTGCTACTTTTTGTTCTGTCCAAGTAGTAGCGTAGCTGTCTATGTACATCCAAGGTATGCAGTATTCTTTCCCCTCTGTTTTGTGGGTTGGGAAAGAAGGTAGGTAGGTGGATTGCCTGGTTTAAAGACACTCTGGATACCACCTTAGGCATAAATGTAGGATTATAGTCCTCATGGACACTCTATCTTGGTGGAAGATTAGGAAGGGTTGCACTGCCATTAAGGCCTGTAGTTCTGAAACCCTCCTTGCTGAAGTAATTGCCAGTAGGAAAGCAGTTTTCCATGAGAGGTGTTGTAGGTCTGCTGTTGCTGCTGGTTCAAAGGGTGATAGTGTCAACTTTTCTAGCACAAAGTTTAAGTCCCAAGCTGGTAATGGTGGTTTCCTTGGAGGTTTTACATTCTTGATTCCTCTGAGGAACTGCCTGAGCAAAGGGTGCGAAAAAAAAAGGAGGATCAAAGCTGTATTCTGCTGAAATAGCTGATGCATGTATCTTGATGGAGGAGTAGGACAGGCCTGAATGAAGAAGTTCGGCCAGATACTCCAGAATGTTAGGCATATCTATGTTTGACACATCTTTTCCTCTTTCAGTACTCCAAATGACAAACCTTTTGCATTTTCCAGCATAGTTCCTTCTTGTTGAAGGTCTGCGTGCTTCAAGAATAATGTCTTTAACTCTTTGGGAAAGTTCTGGATTAGCTGCTGCTATGTGATGTTCCATGCAGTCAGTTGCAACGTTTTTAGGTTTGGATGTATGATGCTGTAGTTGTTCTGAGTTAACATCAAAGGCATCAGGGGTATTGGCCACATATTGTTCCGAGACATGCTCCTCAGCGGTGGGTACCAGTGTTGTCTTGGCCAGTTTGGAGCTATCAGGATTATCCTTGGACGTTCTTCCTTGATTTTTAGTAGTACTTTGTGTATCAAGGGAAGAGGTGGGAATGCATATGCTGTTAGGCCTTTCCAGCTGAAGGAGAGCGAATCCACTTTCCATGCTAGTGGGTGGAATGTCCTTGTGCAGAATTTTTTTGAGCTGGTGATTGAGAGGTGATGCGAATAGATCTATCTGAGGCATTCCCCATTTCTTTGAGATGGTCTTGAAGATGTCCGGGTGCAGCTTCCATTCGTGGGCATCCGATGTGGTTCTGCTTAATGTGTCTGCTAGAGTATTTTCTTTTCCCGGTACAAATATTGCCTGTAACTGGATGTTGTAGCTGAGTGCCAGGGTCCACAGCTCCAAAGTCATTCTGCATAGGGGGTATGAATGAGTGCCTCCCTGTTTGTTGATGTACCACATGACTGTGGTGTTGTCTGTCCTTATCATCAACTGGCCCTCTTTGAGAAATGGTCTGAACTTTTGGATTGCCAGTTTTACTGCCAGCATTTCTTTTAGGTTGATGTGCAGGTGAAGTTGATCCTGTGTCCACAATCCTTGCACACATTTGTCCAGCATGTGGGCCCCCATCCTAGGTCTGAAGCGTCTGTTGTGATGGTCTGGCTTGCTTGACATCTGCGAAAGGGTAGGCCTGGGTTTGACTGGCATGCCTGAGCCCACCATAGGAACTCCTGTTTTAAGCATGGAATTAGTGGGATTTCTGTTTCTAGGCTGTGTCTGTGTTGGGACCATAAATTCTTTAGGTACCACTGTAGTTTTCTCATATGTAGTCTGGCAAATGGGACCAAGATTATGCATGATGCCATGAAGCCCAAGGCCTGCAGTACTTTTCTTGCTGTTAACTTGTTCAGTTTTGTTAGTGCCAAGAAGTAAAGAGGGAGTTCTTTTGTTTTTCTGTAGTTAGGAATGCCATTTGTTTTACTGTGTCCAATTCCGCGCCCAAGAATGTCCTTGTTTGGGATGGTATCAGCCTTGACTTTTGTAAATTGACTGTGAATCCCAGTGCTTGTAGCAAGTAAATGACCCTTTGTAAATCTGTTGTCAGCTTGCTTTTGTTGTCCCCTTGTAGTAGGCAGTCGTCCAGGTATGGGTAAATTTGAATTCCCTGTAGTCTGCAATGGGCGATTACTGATGCCAGGCATTTTGTGAATACTCTGGGCGCAGTAGATAAGCCAAAGGGCAATGCTGAGAATTGATAGTGCTCTGATCCTGCAAGAAATCTGAGGTATCTTCTGCAGATTGGTCGAATGGGGACGTGCAGGTATGCCTCCTTGAGATCTAGAGTTACCAGCCAACACTCCTTGCCCAGCATGGGAAGAAGTTGCTGTAGGGTCAGCATTTTGAATTTTGGGACAATGATGTATGTATTTAAGGTGGACAGGTCGAGAATTGGTCTCCAACTTTTTTTTCCTTTCTTGGAACTAGGAATAGTCTGGAGTAGAACCCCTTTCCTTGCTCTGCTGTTGGCACTCTTTCCACAGCTCTCATGTTTGCTAACTCCATTATCTGTTGTAGAGCCTCTGTTTTTTGATTTGGAGGTAGATTTGGCATTCCTCTTTGACTGGTAAAGTGTGGAAGTGGAACCGGTAACCTTGATCTATGGTTTGTAAAATCCACTTGTCTTTTGTTATGTAGTGCCAGTTCTTTGAAAATAAGGTTAACTTTCCGCCTAGAGGAGCTGCTATTTGTTCCCTGGTAGGCGGATTTAGGGTTAAGTCACTGTGGTTGTGTTGATGTAGTGGCAGTGGTTGTGTCTGTGCCTCTGTTGTTACCTTGCCACTGTCGTCCTCTGTAGGCACCTCCTCTGGATTGGTTTCTGCCTCTGGAACGTCTATTCCTGCCCCTTTGAGATCTTGTGGAGTCAGGAAAGGACCAATTTTTGGCAGGCCAGTTCCTGCTAAACCTTGGGGGTTGCACCTGCAAGAAATCTTTAACCGTTTGAACAGATTTTGCCTTTTCTTCCATTTTCTTCATAACCTGCTGGGCAGGGGTACCAAACAAACTTGTCTTATCCATAGGAGCATCTAGCAACTTAGCTTTAACATGATCCGGTAAAGCTTGCTCCTTCAGCCATGCATGCCTTCTTATCACTGTGCCAGTCATGGCTGATCTAAATGAAGCCTCCAGTGCATCATAGCCACATTTTAAGGAATGGTTACTAACCTGTTATATGTTATTTACCATTTCTAATACATATTTCTTATCAAGAGATTCATCAGTGGTTAGCTTTTTAGATAACTGATCAAGCATAAACTCTTGGTATTGTATCATGTGAAACTGACAGTTTAAAGCTCTAGCTGAGAGAGTAGCTGAAATGTAGACCTTTTTACCCCATCTGTCTAATGACCTTGCTTCCCTTTCAGAAGGAATAGGGTTTTTAGCTACGGTCGCGGCTACTGCCTTGGGACCCTGGGATATAGTTTCGGGGTCTGCAAGTGGGGCCTTGTAAAGGTGGTGATGAGTATCTGGCACCCTGTAAAATCTGTCTGGTTTGGCAGGGGCTGGGGGTAAAGAATCTGGAGCGGAGCAGACATCATTGAAAGCATCATCCACCACAGAGAGAACAGGAGGTATAGCTAAGGGCCTGTGCTGTGGAAGGTGCAGAAAGGTCCTAAGTCTTTTGCTGGAGTCTGAAAAATCCTGTTGCTGCCATTGGAACTGCTCTCGCATGGCATGTAAGGTTTCCCCAAAGGAGAATTCTTCTGGTGGGGAAGCAGCTGGAATGGATTCTTCAGCATCAGAATCTTCAAAATTGGAGAAAGGAGCCTCTGGCTGGTCAGTTATGTCTGATTCTTCAGCAGAATCATCAGAGGACACTGGCTCAGGGGGCTCTGCCCTAGGTCTCTTCTCTGGGGGCTGAGAGGCCCTGTCTGGGTGAGATTGAGATCCTCTAATTAATGAAATTAAATCTTCTGCCAAGGTAAGCATTTGAGAACTAGAAGAGGGCCTGGTTGTGGGGGGTTTAACAGGCCCTGTTTTAGTAGTCTTGGCTTCTTTAGCCCTGGCGAAGGCCTTAATGGACATGGCAGCTGGAGGCCTAGCAGCACCACGTGCTGGGGTAGAGACGTCCAAGGGAATGGTGTCTGATAAGTCAGTGGCAACCACCGTAGTGGATAAATTTTCTGAGGCCGATTCAAGAGTGGTAGCAGGGGCCTCAGTTGTAGAGATAGATTCAGCTGTACTTTGATCAGTTTTCTCGGTTTCGGCCGAAACCGAGACACTCGCGGTTTGCTTAACCATGGTTTCGGCCGAAACCGCAGACCGCGAGTGTCGGTCTTTATCTTTGCGTTTTTTGGCAGATTGGGTAGTCGGAGGATCCGACGGCATAATGTACGCAAAATCAGAACCGAAAAACTGTTCTGCAAACTCCGACCGACGCCTAAGCGTTCGTCGGTTGAAAGAAGCACAGGCCGAACAGGCTGCTACGTCGTGGGCTGGGCCTAAACAAGGCAGACAATAAGAGTGGAAATCTTTATGAGGTATTTGTTTCCCACAGGTTAAACAATTATTAACTTTTTCTGACATCGGCTGAGGCAAGAAAGAGTCCCCAATGGGGTACTTAGCTTTAGAAGTCTTCGAAGTAGTATTCGGTAGAAGTAATCTCTGGATCCGACCGACCGGCACTTGCGAACAGCTTCTGCTTGGCCACGCGGCAAGAAAGACTGAGGAAAATGGCGTCGGCTGATGCCTTTATACCCGAAGACCAACAGAGATGACGTCGGGTGAAGTGCGACATCAGCCGAAGCCGGACCCGGACTTTGGAATCCGGCCGACTGAAGGGCTGCCTGACAGGACAACCCAGTTGTTATGACTGCAGATGCATCCATGAAGGACATCAGAATTACACAGCTGAGGCAAAAGGTAATTCTTGGAAGGATTCAGTATCTTTCAAAGTTTTTGAATATTTACTGCTTACTCGAACACATGAAATGTAAGTTTTAGGGAAATTAGTTTAATATTATGTGGGGCAGTATTGACATAAAAATTATGAAGAAAACTTTGAAGTGCTTATATAATCAAAACACCCACAGCTAAGTATTCTGATCTTTGTAAGTAAAAAATATTGCATGTAGTTAAAGCAGCGCAACATGTCACAGACTAAGAAATAAGGGTACTTACGTATTATCGCAACCAGATTTTTGCGATAATACGGCTTGCTTCCCAGTGTGTGACTGTAACCAGAAATGTATGCAGAATCACACAGAGAATGTTATCTGTAAAAAAAAAAACACTCTGTTGAGGTAGGAGTAGTGTAGTACTACAAAAACGACTGCTTGTTTGAACCTATGCCGTTTCCCGACATCATGTCAGTCTTAGTGCTTTTCCAAGTCCTGTTATGTGTGCACGCAACAGAGCAGAGCCGAGTCTGCAGCAAATATTCCCTTCCCCAGAACTAGCAGCCCAAAAGGGGTAAAAAGCAACTGACAGTTCACACACCATTCAAAAAGGGGAAGAAAGGTAACACCTACAGACGTGATTCAGTTATTATTAAACACACACATCACAGAAAGCAGGGAGTGTGAAATTTTCATGTGAAAATGCAGAAGCGCGAAAGACTGTTTCAGGAAAAGTAAAATCTTACAACCTGCACGTTTGCTACGGGGGACAAAAACATAGAGACAGCCGGTCAAAATCTTTCAGATGACGAAAATAAAATCTGAGTACTGGCGATGAACATAAGGATGGTATATTCCCGATTAACTTAGCCTATATTGCGCTTGTAATCAGGAAGGCAGGATCTACCATGCGCTGCATGCAGCAGTATGTAGTTCACCGGCAAAGTGAGACATGCCAGTCAGGACTCCAAAATTTGGCAGTCAGTCTTCTCCCTGCCTCAAAACTATGTGTGCCACAATTTAACTTACTTACTTACACTCCCTTTTCCAGCTTAATAGACCTGCTGTCTCAGACATGGGACTAAATTCGCAACCACGAAAATCTGGTTGCGATAATACGTAAGTACCGAAATAAGCTTTGAAATGCACATGGGGTCCATAACTGAGGTAGTTAAGAATTTTGATCTGAATAAGTAGGACACATTGCAAGTATACAGCACTCACAATGATGCAGTAATTCTACAATAATATACAGCAGATGTTTATGGGTCAAGATTCTTTATCGAGCTGCAGAGACAGCATTCTCAGAGAAATAACCATTAAGCCACATTATATAACTTTCTTTGGTTCCATAACGATTCTTACAGAAAATATGTGTTGGTGAAAACAGGGTACATTTTTGAAGACTGTTTACAAGGCAACACAAAGACTGCAGAAGTATGGCTTGGTAGTGAAGTACAGTCAAGGAAAATAAATGCTATTCACAAATAGGACATTTTTTTCTCAACTCCCGGAGCAAAATGAAGACTTACTAGAGGAGTAACGGGGTCTGAACTGGAAAATTCCATTCAGCCCATGACAGAAAAGAAGTTCAAAAAGCTTCAACTTTTCATGATCAAGAAATTACAGTGTTTTGAGTCATGACAATGAAAGGCTGATCAGATCAAAAGCATGTTGCAGGGAAAGAAAAATAACCTTATTTTTCATTTATAAAACAGTCTGAATACAAACACGGAATTTAAAAAGTAAAAAAAAATACAGAACCGAATCCTTTAGGAGCTAAACACATACAAAGAGCTTGTCATGTATTATACCAGTTAGATATGTGAAATCATATTTATCAAGAGGTTAGAATCTGTTCCGTGTGCAAATGGTAGTAGTGATAACACTAACACTACTACTGCTAACAATAATAATCCAACAGAAGAAATGGTTTCTTATTCAGTACAAAGAGAGATCAGAGTAAAGCTGGAAAATGTTTTGTTTTTCCCGATTGCATCCAAATCAAAACAAAGTTCTAGCACACTAGCAAATGGAATCAAAAGACTGCAGGAGAGCAGCTGCCAAAAAATAAACAATCTGTGGATAGTTTTACTGCCCATAGTTTAAACCTTTTGCATTTTTAATATAGTTTTCCACCAGTAAATGGTGCTCATAGCTTAAAAGACGTAAGAAACAGCAGTTTTTTTTTTTCATTAATCTCCTTTCCTTGGGACTAAATTAATTTCTACTAAATTAATTCTGTATACATCTGATTTTGAAAGTGTTTGCGATTTATTTTACATTATGAAGAATTTTTCTACATACGTTTTCCATGGTTTCATTTTCTGTTTGACATGCATTTAATTACAAGCTACACTACTATCTGCAGACTGTTTTTTCTGGCACGGAGGAAGAAGCTGTGTACACTTCAGAACTTACCAGTTCAGGCTTTCACGCTTCAAGAATAAATGGTTGGCATCTACCTTAGAGTGGCCTTTTCATTCTGTGTGTTTGAGTGCTGGGACTTAGTTTTGGTTTGTCACACTGCGAAAACCTCATGAAGAAAGCCCAGAGGGTGAACAATGACTTTTACATAGATGTTGATGTACATCTTGCTTTTCTAGAATACACAAATGCTCAGAAGGTGAGTTATGTGTCCATTACCACTGTGGCTACAAGTGTTACAGACGAATGAGTACATACTCTGTATCTGCGCTTTCCTTTCTTCAACCTGAAATATGACTTTGTGGGGGAAAAACTGAAAGAAAGGCAGTCTACAAAAAAATTATTATGGTCAAAGAGGAAAATGGGTAAATTCTTTAAAAGAAAGGAGAGAGTATAGCAAGGTTCCACAGAAAAGCAGTAAGAACAAAAATGTGTGAGCAGTTGCGATCTTCTGTTTGATGTGAAGACAGTTAAGAAATCAGAGACTTGTTCAAAAATGTAAACTCACCCTAAGAGACTGATGAATACAAAATGCCTGAGAGGCTTTCATTCAGGATGCATCCAATCATGTCCAGAGGGATCTAGAACAGCTTAATGAAAAAATATCTCCACTGAGGTCAACAAAACTCACTGTTTGAATAACCACACACATTAAAAGGCCCACTCATTTAGCTAGTGGTTGCACAACTGGAGCATTTTTCGTAAAACACAACCAAGATACTATTATAAGAAAAATCATGAGCTCACTCATTTTTGTTGTTGTGGGGGGGGGGGGGGGCTGTTAATGAAGCTGAAGCTGTGCCCCTCACAAACATCTACTGCTTATAAATACATATATATATATATATATATATATATATATATATATATATATATATATATATACACTAACTCTGCAATCACATAAACACATACAAAAGGGCATATGTTAAACCATACACCCCCCCCACCATGTTCGCAACAGCTTTGATCAGTGACAGTTCACAGACTGATCACAGCAAGATGACCTCACATTGTTCAGAAAGGTAACTGAGATGGTGTCTCCAGACACATTTCCAGAAGCAGAAGTGGATAAACCAAGAAGTATTTAAAATCAAAACTTACTGAAAGCCTAACTTAATATACCTGTCTTATTTCGTTGTACATTTTTATTAAAAATGCAACTACCGACTCTTCCAAATTTTCAAATTATGGAAGAATGTTGAGAAATCCAAGAAGCTGTTTAGGAGCAAGACCTCAAAATGTTACTGAACTCCTTTTATGAAAGATCTGCTAATTACCACACTAAAAAAATGTTTCATCTTATACAAGCAGCAGTTAAAGTATACCAGAAAAGATGAAATGTCCTTGCAATTCAAAATGAACAGTGTTAAGTGCACTGTGGTTCCTATAACAGTAGTATCTTAGAATGCAGCAGTAAACATTATATAAAATATAGTATTAAATGACTAGGATTTAATAGTAAGCTGCCTTGAGAAAAACAAAGTGGAAACTTTTATATTTGAAAAAGTGGATGTAATATACATGCATACAGCTCTGGTGTTTTCTAGCCTATGCCACTGTTTAGAATGTGTATCATGTGGTCCAGAACCCCTTTAGACTACTCAGTCTGAAACACACGCTGAACAAGCAGGATGTATGCAGCTGGTCTCTGAATAATTAAGTAGGGAAAGGTGACCAACTGTCCCAGTTTTTCCAGGACAGTCCCAGTTTGGAAGTTTCTGTCCCGGAATATCAAACATTGTCTTTGGGACACAGAAATGTCCCAGTTTAGACTGCTCAGTCTGAATGGTGACTTGGCTCTCCAGGGTGGCCAGTCCCCCTGCTTTCCCATCCTAAGCAGCACTGGGGACTTTGCGATTTTTTTGGGGATGCCATTGGGTATGGGGTAAGGTCAGATGCCTTTGCCATGCCAGGAGCCTTCCAGGCCCTGCTGCCAGTCAGCCAGTCACTCCCTCAAGGACTTCTGTCGTGGATGGTTCTGCTTGACTCCACTTACCCAGGCAGGAGCTCTCCAGGCCCTACACCCATCTACCTGGCGCTCCCATACTGACTTCTGTCAGCACCAAACCCTTCAGTCCATCCCTTTGACCTGGCTAAGAGACCTTCCCCAGCCATGGCCCCCCCATGTCAAGAGATTCTGCCGCTTGTATGTCCCCTGCAGGCTGCAAAATAGTTCCAGATTGCTCATTCCCTTGGACCGTCTCAGGGGAGCTTCCTTCTGTTCCCGTCCGCTCCTCCGGAACTCCCCTCGGCCGCTAAGGGGCAGATCCTCTGTCATGAGGCTTCAGAGTCCCCCTGCTTTCCCATACAGAGCAGCTCGGGAGACTTTGAGATTTTTCAAGGATGCTGTCGGTTATGGGGTGAAGTTGGATACCTTCACCCCAGCAGGAGCTCACCAGGCCACTCTGCTGTCCATCCTGGTGCTTTCTCAAGGACTTCCATCATGAGGAGCTCTGCCTGACCCCACTCACCCAGGCAGGATCTCTCCAGGCCCCACCACTGTCTGACAATTGCTCCCTTAAGGACTTCCATCATGGGGGGCTGTGCTGACCCTTCTCACCCAGGCAGGAGCTCTCCAGGCCCTGCTGCTGTCTGCCCTGCTCCCTTAAGGACTTCCGTTGTGGGGAGCTCTGCTGACCCCCCTCACTCAGGCAGGAGTTCACCCAGCCCTGTCACAATCTGCCTCTCTCCCCCTTCCAGACTTCCATCCCAGAGGGGGCATTGGTCTGTACCCCCTCACCCAGGTGAGAACTGCCCTGTACCACTCACTTTCCACCTCTCTCTCTCCCTTCCAGACTTCCATCAGGACTAACTCCCTCTGGGGCTCCACTTCTACCCAGGAGAGAGAGCTCTTTTCCAGGGTTACATATCTCCTAACTGCTGCCAAATCATGCAGTGTCATGCATGCACTTGGAGCCTCTCAGGGGATCTTCCCAGCCTCATGAAACTCTGCTGGGCCACGAAGCCTCAGACAGTCCCTCATCCAGACTTCCATGACACCGGTTCTCCACTTTGCCTTGCACCTAGGGCTTTCAAACTCACAGGGGAGATGGCCCTGGGTCCCCCCATCTCTGCTCTTTTTGTGGCACACCTCAGTCTCTCACCCCCATGGTGCCAGGTGCCAACAAATTTGCATCACTTCAAGCCTCCTGGCATGTGGCCTCTTGCCTCCTGGGTGGTGCTATTCACAGAGTGGCATCCCCACAGTGCCTGGTGAAGGACGGAAGGCCAACCTGCCTGCCCTGGTGCAAGATGACATGACTAGCCTATCTACACTCCCATGGGAGCTGGGAGAATGGGATTATACACCTGGCTTCCTGGGGCGGCCCTCAAGTGTCCCAGTTTAGGTCCTGTAACAAAATGGGCACCTTGAATTAGGGTATCCTGAATATTCACATTTTACACATGAGAAAGTTTGTGATCTATGCATCAAAGTTAAAGGTGAATACAATGTAAAAAAGGAGCAAAAATAATCAGCTATAATTTACAAGCCTATAGTAATGTTAAGAATATTTTGCTCTTGTTTGGACTGTTAACCAATGAAACCATATTATAAAATTTATGAAATTATTCACTGGTACATTAGATATTTTTACCAACTTATGTTAAAAAAGTTAAGATAACCCAGAGCAAATTTAGTTATTCTGCATTAAGCTTATAATTTTCCCCTCCCAAAAGAAAGAATGCTTAGACTTCCAAGTTTCTGAATGAAGTGGTCTTTAAAAATGTTTCAGTACAACAACTGTTTCCATTTTGTTCTACCCAAGAACCTTCTTTGTTTTGGAAAATATAACCAGCAAGAACAACTCAATCAGAATTTGACACATTTTACTCCAAAATGGCACAATCGTGGGCATCTTATTGCCCGCTTAAGGCTAACATGCTAGTGGCCCCACAGTCCACCAGTTACCCTGTGCTGCTACTACTAGCAAGTACTTTCATGAAAATCAATAAACACACATTTTGCTGTGCCAGTGGTTTAGGGGATAAAAAGCCTTTATTACAGCCCAGCTGACCTGAATACAACTAGCATCTTAGATGCACGACTGGACAGGAAGAGAGGATGATGTGTTTGTGCTTATCAAGTGCACCTTACATGTAGGCACACTCTTCACAGAGGAGATTGTGTGCGTATATCCTTCTGGGGTAGTCAGCTGGATTGTGCCCCTAGTATCCACACCCACCAAAGTGCAGTAACTAAAAATGTGCTAGGGTTTACAATTAAAATCCTGACAGCTGCATGCATGATTGCTAATGCCATTAAACAAAAATCCCTTTATAGTAAGATGGACTGCAAATTGGCTCAAGGACAAAAAGGACATTGTCAGAGTTAGTGATACTTCCTCAGATAAGGAAAAAGTAACCAGTTGCATTTCAAGGGGTCCACATTGGACTCTCAAATTTTTGGCACTTATTTTTCTGACTGCAGTTCTGACAACAATAATCTCTACCTGACTAAGTTCTCATTAAATCAACAAATACAGATTTCCTTCAAATGCAACTATCACACATTAACTCCTGTTGCACTGAGGAAAGGGTTCAAACCAAACTCCAAGAAATGCAATATTATCCCCTTCAGAAATAAAATGCTACCACCTGCTGCATCAATGACTCTACATTCTACAATGAGTCTGTCATCATTCACCCAGGCACCTAGGTAGACGGCTCTCCCTCCTTTGATCACCATGTAATAAATGCAGTCAGGAAAGTTCTTCTATACCCCACAACTATTTGTGAAGGCCATCTCTTAAAAAACTACTGAAGTTATTGTTGCCATGTCATCTGCCCTGATAAGATCCAATATAGAACATAATGCACATTTTAGCATGCATCTCACTAGGCATATCAAAAAAAGCTGAAACAAATGCAGAGGTGCCTCTCAAAAAAGGATATTGGGCCTTAAACATCATCGCTATCATGAAAGTCTGTAATGACGGTCTGTGTTTTCAGTGTCATATTTACTCTAGGAAACTTGTGCCTTGTTTTCCATGTTCTCAGGGATCTAATTTTTTCTCAGTGTGTCAGATAATGCAGTCAGCATTAGAACAAGAGATCTCAGTCTACAAGCGGGAACAAATAAAACTAAATGGTAAGGGAAGTTCATCATCCAGCAAGTCCCTTTGCTTTGCAGCAGTCTCCTCTTGCATGTCACGCAATGCAATTCAGTGTCAAGCCTTCAAACATAGCTTAGACAAGTGGATGAATGGTCGAAAATACAGGTGTTGCCCTCCTTGAAAAGACTAGAAGAACCTGAGGGTGGTTACTGGAAAGGCATGCACAGGCATTTGGTGTAATAGCCTTGTATTTCCCAGAATTCTTATGATCAAACAGCGTTGTGTCATAGGTCAACTCAACTGACAGCAAAAAATCTGTTACAACCAGTGTTAAGGAACCTCCTTCCTGGGTCCTTGAATGGGCTGAATTCTGAGAAGTAAACACCAGGCTGGAAGGAGTTGGAGCATACCTCTCAACCTCTTAGCATAAGAAATCCACACAAAGCCAAAAATAATGGGGGGGGGGGGGTTTACAAATTTTAAATATTGCTTGTATAAACGTAGAAAGCTGTTAGAATAAAAGGTTTACGTTAGCAATAATTTTCTGAAGGATATGAACTCAAAATTAAATGTCTGTCATCATTTACTGAATTCATTCCTCCTCACTGACTTGCCAAAAAACCCAAATTTTATGAGAAAAAGACCAAAAACATGAATCAAAAAACTGGACATTCTGCAAGAATCTGGAAAGTTGAGAGCTATGAGCTGGAAAATCATGAACATATAGCTCTGACAGCAAAGTTCTGGAGTACTGATTCCCAAAGGTAGCCTGACTTCCCAAGCTGCATCAATAATGTTAGCTGAAGGTACACAGCAAAGACCAAGTGGCTGTAACACAGACATCTGTAACGAAGACACTTTTCATGAGAGCACTGCAGATAGCCACTCCTCCTGTGGATGGAGCAATGACTAAAGCATTTGCTACAACGTGATTAGCCTCCTGATGCAAAAGACAATGCAGCTGGTAAACCACTTGGAAAGTGTTTGCTTGGCATCGGCAAACCTTTTTGACTCTTGTACGGAAGAGAAAGTACAGTCCACTTGGAAAGTGTTTGCTTGGCATCGGCAAACCTTTTTGACTCTTGTACAAAAGAGAAAGTACAGTTTTGTACCTACCATAAATGTAGATGTTTGAGTGCTAATACAGCTGCAGTCATAACAGATGGGTTTTCCTGCCGTCAGGCGGGTCCTCGGTCGGCCGAATTCCAAAGTCTAGGTCCGGCGTTGGATGTCATCGCTTCTTCCCTGACGTCAGTGCGACAGGGGTATAAAAGAACCAGCCGACGCCATTTTCTTCAGTTTTTCTTGCCCCAGATGTCAGGTGCCCCCAGAAGGAAGGCAAAACATAAATGTATGTAATAAAGCAATGCAATATAATCAAAAAACAGTAGTTGCAAGCAAATACACCATAAAAGAATACCCCAATGAGGTTGTATGAGTAGGTGTTAGCCATTAGGCCTGTCCCAAGAGGGGAAGGAGGGAGGGAAACCTGGACTGCAGCTGTATTAGCACTCGAACATCTACATTTATGGTAGGTACAAAACTGTACTATGTTCATCGTGCATACAGCTGCAGTCATAACAGATGAGAAGAATCCAAAAGCTAATAAAGGGGTGGTAGGCACTAAGTGGAACTAGGAGGAGCCAGGATGCCCTGCAAGACTGCAGTGGCAAAGCCCGCTCTAGTTTTGGAGTATAATGGTAGGTGGTAGTGCTTGGGGAAAGTATGTACAGAACTCCAAGTGGCTGCTTCCAAAATATCTTTGGTAGGAACCCCCGTGAGGAAAGCTGTAGAGGTAGCTGTGGCCCTTGTGGAGTGAGATCTGATGCCTGTAGGTACAGTTTTACCATGAAAAGAGTAACAAAAGCATATGCAGTGGGCTATCCATTTTGAGACTGTCTGTTTGGAAATAGGCTTCCCTTGAGCACCTGTAGCATAGGACACAAAGAGTTGCTCTGACTTTCTGAAAGGCTTTGCTCTGTCCAAATAATAACGGAGCTGTCTGTGAATGTCCAAGGAATGTAGTAGTCTCTTCCCTTTGTTTTGTGGATTAGGGTAAAAGGTAGGTAAGTGGATAGCCTGATTCAAGGCTACCCTGGATACTACCTTTGGCATAAAGGAAGGATTGGTTTGTAAGGAAACTCTGTCCTGATGGAAAATGATGAAAGGCTGCACAGCCATGAGGGCTTGTAGTTCCGAAACCCTGCGTGCTGAGGTGATAGCCAGAAGGAAGGCTGTTTTCCATGACAAATATTGCAGATCTGTTGAAGCAGCTGGCTCAAAAGGAAGCAGGGTCAGTTTTTCTAGAATGAAATTGAGGTCCCAAGCAGGTACTGGTTGCTTCCTTGGGGGTTTTATATTCTTAGCCCCTCTGAGGAACTGTCTTAAGAGAGGGTGAGAGAATAAAGGAGGATCAGTGTTGTACTCTGCAGAAATGGCTGAGGCATGGATTTTGATGGAGGAGAATGAAAGCCCACTGCTTAGCATCTCAGCTAGGTACTGTAATATTTGAGGTAAATTCAGTATTCCAGGATTCTGACCCTTTTTCTGATTCCAGGCACAAAACCGTTTCCATTTTGCGGAGTCGGCTTTTCTAGTAGAAGGCCTTCTGGCCTCCAAAATGACATCCTGCTCCTTGGAGAGTAGGGTCTGTTGTGAATTTAAGGAATCCTCCATGCGGCTAGATTGAGTGTGTTCAGCTGACTGTGAAGAGTTTTGAAGTTGTGCTGAGTCAGTAGAAGAGGCATTAGAGGCAGGATCCATGGTGGGGAACGTGCCAGGCTCCTCAGGAGTGGGTACCAGTGTTGTCTTGGCCAGTCTGGAACAATGAGAATCATCTTTGGTCTATCTGCTCTGGCTTTTAATAGAACCTTGGGCAGCAGAGGAAGAGGTGGAAAGGCATAAACTGTCATTGTTGTCCAACTGAAAGAGAGTGCGTCCACTTTCCAGGCCTGTGGATGAAAGGTCCTTGAGCAGAATTTTGTCAATTGGTAGTTTCTGTGGGTGGCAAAGATCTATGTCTGGCCTTCCCCATGCTTGAATTATCTTTGTAAAAACTTGAGGATGCAACTTCCATTCGTGTGGATCTGTCATATTTCTGCTCAGGTTGTCTGCCAGTGTGTTTTCCTTGCCTGGCAGGAACTGTGCTTGAAGTTGGATTTGTAATTCCAGAGCCCTGTTCCAAAGAGACATGGCTAGCCTGCATAGGGGGTACGAATGGGATCCTCCCTGTTTGTTTATGTACCACATCACTGTGGTGTTGTCTGTCCTTATCAATAGCTGGCCTGGATGAAGTAGGCCTTTGAAAGCCATAATAGCATTTATTACTGTTAACATTTCCTTTTGATTGATGTGTAGGTGCTTTTCTTTTTGTGACCATTTGCTCTGAATGCACCGATCTGTCATGTGCGCCCCCCAGGCATAGTCCGAGGCATCTGTTGTGATGACTTGATTTGCTTGAGGCTTGCAGAATGGGAGACCTATGTTTCTTTGGCATGCTTGAGCCCACCACAGAAATTCCTTTTGAAGACATGGAATCAGTGGTATAATTGTTTCCAAACTGTGGCTGTGTTGAGACCATAAGTTTTTTAGGTACCATTGAAGTTTCCTCATATGCAGCTTTGCACATGGGATTAGCAGGATGCAAGATGCCATGAATCCCAGAGCCTGCAGGATTTTCCTTGCAGTCAGCCTGGTGAAGGTTGCCAGTTTTCTGAAGTATTGAGTTAGTTGCCCTTGTTTCTCTGGCATGAGGTAGGCCATCTGGGTGTTTGTATCCAAGCTGGCACCCAGGAAAATTATTGTTTGAGAGGGTATTAGTCTTGATTTCTTTTTGTTGACTGTGTATCCCAGAGAATTCAACAACATTATTACAAACACCAGGTGCTTCAGAAGAGTATGTTTGCTGTCCGCTTGGATCAGGCAGTCGTCCAAATATGGGTATATTTGTATCCCTTGAAGTCTGCAGAAGGCAATTACTGATGCCAGGCATTTCGCGAACACTCTGGGCGCAGTAGATAAGCCAAAGGGCAATGCAGAGAATTGATAATGGGTTGAATCTGCAAGGAATCTGAGGTATCTTCTGCAATCTTGTCTGACTGGGACATGCAGGTATGCCTCCTTGAGGTCCAATGTTACCAGCCAAGACTCCTTGCCCAGCATGGGAAGAAGCTGCTGTAATGTGAGCATCTTGAATTTTGGCACGAGTAAATATGTGTTTAGGATGGATAGGTCCAAAATAGGTCTCCAATCTTTGCCCTTCCTTGGTACCAGGAATAGTCTGGAATAAAAACCTTGACCCTGTTCTTGTGCAGGTACCTCTTGAATAGCTTTCATGTCCATGAGATCTGAAATTTGTTTTTGCGCCTCTGCCCTTTGATTGTGTGGTAGGTTTGGCATGCCTCTCATTTTTGGAAGGGTGTGAAAGTGGAATCTGTAGCCTCTGTCTATAATGTCCAGGATCCACTTGTCTTTTGTGACAATATGCCAATTTTTCAAAAATATTGCCAGTTTTCCACCTAAAGGTGCTGCCATTTGAGCCTTGCTTGGCATGCAAAGGGGAAAGTCATTGGGTCTGCTTTCTGAATGGCTGTGAACTATCCTCACCACCTCTTGGTGTAGGTGCTTGCCATTGTCTGCCTCTAAATGAACCTTGAGATTGTCCTCTACCCCTCGGGCACCTGTATCTACCTCTTTGAGGTCTGTCCGTGGCTGGAAAGGACCAATTTTTGAAGGCCAATTTCTACTGAAACGTGGAGGTTGTACCTGTAGGAAATCTTTTACTGTTTGCATTGATTTTGCCATTTCCTTCATTTTCTTTAATACCTCCTCAGCTTTAACATCAAACAATACATCTTTTTGAAGAGGTGCATCTAGTAAGTTAGCTTTGACATGATCTGGTAAGTTTTGCTCTTTGAGCCAAGCATGTCTACGTATGACTGATCCTGTAACAGCAGCTCTACATGTGGCCTCTAAAGCATCAAAACCACATTGCAAGGTATGTTTTCCCACTTGCTCTGCACTATGCAACAAATCCTGCAACTCCTTCAAGTCTGGTTGTTCAGGTTGTGACATTTTGCTTTTCAACTGAGATAACAAAAACTGTTGAAACTTTAACATATGGAACTGACAGTTTAATGCCCTCATGGTTAAGGTGGCCGAGGTGTATACCTTTTTTCCCCACCTTTCTAAAGCTCTGGAATCTCTCTCTGAAGGGAATGGATTTTTGGCAGTGGAGGCCTTAATTCCCTTGGGACCCTGTGAAATAGTCTCTGGGTCAGCCGCATAGCTTTTGTATAGGAATTGGTGTGAATCAGGAACCCGGTAATACCTGTAAGGCTTGACTGGAGCTGGAGGTAGAGAATCTGGGTTAAGGCTGGCCTCTGAATACACATCATCTAATATGTCTAAGACAGGAGGTATAGCCAGAGGCCTGTGCTGAGGGAGCAAGAGGAAATCCGTGAGCCTTTTCTTGGAGTCTGAGTACTCTTGGCCTTCCCAGTGGAAGTGTTCCCTCAAGGTATGCAGGGTTTCCCCAAAAGTGTAATCCTCAGGGGGGGGACAGAGGGAATGGACTCCTCTGCATCAGAATCTTCAAAAGGGGAGTATGAATGTTCCTGGTCCTCAGAATGTTCTGAAGTAATGGAGGCCTGGTCCGAGGAAGGATATTCTTCCTCCACTCTGGGCCTTTTGTCCGAGGGGGGTTGAGAACCCCTGATAAGAGTAATCAAATCCTCAGCCATTTTGAGAATCTGCTTTTTAGGTATGGGGCCTTGAGAGGGGCCCTGTGGAGCTTGTCTTTTAGAATGCATGGCTGTTTTAGATTTAGTGTAAGCCTTAATGGAAAAAGAAGATGAAGGCCTGAAGACACCTTGAGAGGTGGCAGGCCTGTCTAAACTCTGAGTTTCCCTGCCAAGAGTGGCTTTGGTATCTGTAGTCGGGGTGTGGGCCGAAGAGCCTGCGACCTCGGGCACATGAAGTGTCATCGGTAGTCAGGGGCTGCGTAGGTGGCTCGCTGAGAACCGGAGCACCTGTAGTCGGCTTTAGCGTGGTGTCGGTAGAAGTCACAGACCTTGTATGTCGGTCCTTATCTTTGCGTCTTTTACTCAAAACTGGGGTCGGAGTATCCGACGACATAATGTAATTAAACTTTTTGCCAAAATAGTGTTGGGCGAACTCCGCCCGACACTTAATAGTGCGTCTGTTGAAAGTAGCACAAAAACGTCAGGCCGAGACATCGTGGTCTGGGCCTAAGCAAGGAATGCAGAGGGAATGGAAATCCTTATGCGGTATTTGCTTCCCACATGAAATGCAATATTAACTTTGTCTGACATTGGTCTGAGGCAAGAAAAGTTTTCCCAATGGGGTACTTAGCTTTCAAGTCGTCTTCGGTTGAAAAATATTCGTAATCTCAGGAGCTGGCCGACTGGCACTTGCGAACTGCTTCTGCTTCGAGCACCGCGCGGCAAGAAAGACTGGAGAAAATGGCGATATCAGGGAAGAAGCGACGACATCCGACGCTGGACCTAGACTTTGGAATTCGGCCGACCGAGGACCCGCCTGATGGCAGGAAAACTCATCTGTTATGACTGCAGCTGTATGCACGATGAACATCTGGTCTGTCTTCAAGAACACTTTTGTTGTGCTACTGTCTTTTCACACACATATTTCTTACTTCTACACAATCTTACGAGTTTTTCCACTTCTTAGATTCAGTTGCTGCTTTGTCACAGCTATGTCTTGGACAGTTGATAATTCTTTGTTTCAGCCGTTTCTTAACCACAAAAAATATTTATTCAATCTCTATGTTGGGCAGATATGAGGTAAGGGAAATAAGTTTTCTTTTTTTTAACTTATCCTTTTTCTTCAAATCTGTGCAACCACAGAGTTACTAAATTTTGAGAATAGGGGTGTACTGGCAAAGCCCCCACAATGAAAGATGCAGGGGAAACAGCCACGAGTAAAAATTATTACTGACTTTTGTGCAATATTTGGAGGTTACATCACTATGTATTAGAAATTTCAGTTATTTTATTCTGATTCCTGATGTAACAAGACTTTGTATTTCACTGTACGGCATTTCTCTCCTAAAGTGGCACAGATGGTTTAAGTAATGCCTGATCTATTGATGCATATCCAGCTGTGAACAGATCACTTTAAGCTGGGTTCCACTACAAAAAAGAGTGAGAGGTGAATGGATTTGTTCAGGGACATATCCAAAATCATTTTCAGGGGAAAACAAGGACTGATCCTGAGGGACACCCTTTATTTGTCTGTGGGAGCTTGAAGCTCCAAAATCCTATAAGCTGTGATTATGGCCACCAGAAAAACAAATGTTTCCAAGAAGGCTTAATTGATGGACAGGAAGTCTCTTAACAACTAAATTAAGTCTCATGGAGGGAAGAGTATAAAAGAGGAGATGGGGATAGCATTTCTTTAAAGAAAGTACAGTTGTGTACCTACCATAAATGTAGATGTTCGAGTGTATTCACTGTTGCAGTCATTACAATTGGGTTATCCTGCTGGCAGGCTACCCGCAGTCAGCCTGAATTCCAAAGTCTAGGTCCAGCGTCGGTTGCTGTCACCTCCTCCCTGACGTCAGTGTGCCAGGGGTATAAAAGATGCAGGCGACGCCATTTTCTTCAGTTTTTCTTGCCCCAGATGTCAGGTGCCCCTAAAATGGTAGGCTAAATTATGCTAATGAGCATACATGCACAAAAAACAACTTTTCCTTCATCTACAAGCAAATACACCACATAGTATAGAATAGAGAAGTACAGATAAGTCACAGCAAAGGAAAAGGGGGATGGTGGGAAGGTAACTTGGACTGCAACAGTGAATACACTCGAACATCTACATTTATGGTAGGTACACAATTGCACTATGTTCATCGTATTTCACTGTTGCAGTCATTACAGTTGGGTTGAATCCCAAAGCTAAGGTTGGGAGGCTGGTGCTAAATAGGATTAGGAGAGGCAGTGGTTAATCCTGCCCTGGATTTAGAGTAGAGACGTAAATTATAGTGCTTTGTAAAAGTATGCACTGAACTTCAAGTTGCAGCCTCTAAGATGTCTTTGGTTGGTACTCCTCTGAGGAAGGCTGCTGAAGTGGCTGCTGCTCTGGTTGAATGTGGCCTAATGCCCTTAGGCACTGATTTGTCATGCTGAGAATAGCAGAAATGAATGCAGTTACCTATCCACTTTGAAAATGTCTGCTTTGAGATAGGCTTTCCCTGTGATCCTGCAGCATATGCCACTAGAAGTTGTTCAGTCTTTCTGAAAGCTTTGGTTCTGTTCAAGTAGAAGCGTAGCTGCCTGTGAATGTCCAAAGAATGCAGAATTCTCTCACCCTTATTTTGTGGGTTTGGATAAAAGTTAGGCAAATGAATTGTTTGGTTAAGGGCCACACTGGACACTACCTTAGGCATGAAAGTAGGGTTTGTCCACAGAGAAACCCTGTCAGGATGGAAAATGATAAAAGGTTCCACAGCCATGAGTGCCTGTAACTCTGAGACTCGTCTAGGAGAGGTTATTGCTAGGAGCAGAGCTGTTTTCCAGGATAGAAATTTAATATCAGCTGCAGAGGCTGGTTCAAATGGAGGCATTGTGAGTTTTTCCAAGACAAAGTTGAGGTCCCATGCAGGTATTGGTGTTCTCCTTGGGGGTCTTATGTTTTTGGCCCCACTGAGGTACTGTCTTAGTAATGGATGAGAAAAAATAGGTGGTTCTGTATTGTAATGAGCTGAAATGGCAGAGGCATGAATTTTAATTGATGAAAAAGAAAGGCCTTTATCAAGCATCTCAGTTAAGTATTGCAAAATCAGAGGAATGTTTGGAACAATAGTGTCAAAACCTTGTGCCTTGTTCCAAGCACAGAATCTCTTCCATTTTTCTGCATAAGATTTTCTGGTGCTAGGCCTCCTGGCCACCAAAATAACATCCATCACTGCTTTAGAGAGAGGTGTGCCTTGACTGACTACATTATCTGCCATGCTGCCAGGTTTAAGGTCCTGAGTTGGCTGTGCAGTATTTGACTGTCTTGGTGGGTCAATAAGTGAGGAATTTGAGGTAATGTCCAAGCTGGGCAATGAGACAAGCTCTTTAGGATTGGGTACCAGTGCTGGCAGGGCAAGTCTGGGGCAATCAGTATCATTTTTGGTTTCTCTTGTCTGACCTTGAGGAGTACCTTGGGGAGGAGAGGCAGAGGAGGAAAGGCATATACTGTTAGTTCTTTCCAGCTGAAAGATAGAGCATTCACTTTCCATGCTTGCTTGTGATACGTCCTTGTGCAGAATTTCTGCAGTTGGTAGTTGTGAGGGGAGGCAAACAGGTCTATGTCCGGGCATCCCCAGTTCCTTGTTATCATGGTGAAGACTTGTGTATCCAATTTCCACTCGTGGGGATCCATTAGGTTTCCGTTTAGTTCGTCTGCCAGAGTATTTGTCCTTCCTGGCAGGAATTGTGCTTGCAGATGTACTTGGTGAGTCAATGCTGTGTCCCACAAGTTCATGGCTAGTCTGCAGATGGGGTAGGAATGTGTGCTCCCCTGCTTGTTTATGTACCACATAACTGTAGTATTGTCCATCCTTATCAGTAGTTGTCCTGGATGAAGTAGATCCTTGAAGGCTGTCAGGGCATTCTGAACAGCTAGCATCTCTTTTTGATCGATATTTAGATGCATTTGACTTGCGGACCATGTGCCCTGAATACATCTTCCTGCCATATGGGCCCCCCAGGCATAATCTGATGCATCTGTTGTCAATGTCTGCCAGGCTGTGGGTAAGGTGAATGGCTGTCCCATGTTGTGGTGACAGGCTTTTGCCCACCATCGAAACTCCTGTTGCAGGCAGGGAATGAGGGTAATTATTGTTTCCAGGCTGTGGCAATGTTGAGTCCAAACACTTTTTTGATACCATTGATGTTTCCTCATATGCAGTCTTGCATATGGAATTAGCAGAATGCAGGATGCCATGAAGCCCAAAGCCTGCAGAATTTTTCTTGCAGATAACTGGGTCTTTGTTGTCAACATTTTGAAATAAATAGTCAGTTGTCTGTGTTTGTCTGGTGTGAGATAAGCCATCTGGGCAGTTGTATTTAAGCTTGCACCCAGGAACATTATCTCTTGAGAGGGTACGAGTTTTGATTTCTTTTTGTTTACTCTGTACCCTAGACCTGTTAGTAATCTTTTTACAAACACCAGATGCTGTAGCAGAATGTCCTTGTTCTCTGCTTGAATAAGGCGGTCGTCCAAGTAAGGATATATTTGTATTCCTCTTTGTCTGCAAAACGCAATCACTGGTGCCAGGCATTTTGTGAAGACCCTGGGCGCAATAGATAAGCCAAAGGGCAGTGCAGAGAATTGGTAATGCATTGAGCCAACTATAAATCTGAGGTATCTTCTGCATGATTGTCTGATTGGGACATGCAGGTATGCCTCTTTCAGGTCTAAAGTCACAAGCCAAGCCCTCTTGCCCAGCATGGGCAGAAGCTGCTGCAGAGTTAACATTTTGAATTTTGGAAGATCCAGGAATGTGTTTAGGATAGACAGGTCCAGTATTGGTCTCCAGGTTTTGTCCTTTTGGGGCAACAAGAATAGCCTTGAGTAGAATCCTAGTCCCTGCTCTTGCTGTGGTACTGAATGAATAGCTCTCATGTTCATAAGGGATGAAACTTGTTTTTGTGCCTCTGCCCATTGATTGCGTGGCAGGTCTGGCATACCGTTTTGCCTTGGCAGTGTGTGAAAGTGGAACCTGTAGCCTTGTGATACAATATTTAGGACCCATTTGTCCTGGATGATCATGTGCCAATTTTGTGAAAAAAAGTGCCAGTTTTCCCCCCAAAGGGGCTGCCAGAAGATAAGTGCTTGGTGCTGGCAGGGGAAAGTCATTGAGACTGTTTCCTGTATGGCTGTGATTTTTCCTCTCCACTTTTGGAGGTAGAAGCACCCCATTGTTTAGGCCTGCATGAGCCTTGGGGCTGTGATCTGCCTCTTGGGCATCTGTATCTGCCTCTTTGTGGTCTAACACTGGAAAGGACCAGTTTCTTTGTTGGCCAGTTCCTGCTAAATCTGGGAGGCTGTACCTGCAAGAAGTCCTTGACTGTTTGCATAGATTTAGCTTTGTCCTCCATTTTCTTCAACACCTCTTCTGCTTTAACACCAAAGTATCATGCTGTAATGGATCATCTAATAGTTTTGCTTTAACATGATCAGGTAGATTATGATCTTTCAACCAAGCAGGCCTCCTAATGACAGAACCTGTAACAGCGGCCCTGCAGGAGGCCTCTAGAGAATCAAACCACATTGCAAAGTATGCTTTCCCACTTGTTCAGCTGCATGCAATAAATCCTGCATTTCTTTGTTTTCTGCACATTCTGAATTTGTCAACATTTTCTGTTTAAGCAGTGACATAAGATATTGCTGATATTTAAGCATATGAAACTGGCAGTTTAAAGCTCTTACAGGCAAGGTAGCAGAAGTATACATTTTTTCCCCCATCTGTCCAGGGCCCTTGAATCCCTATCAGAGGGGATAGGGTTTTTTGCAGTGGAAGCCTTGACCCCTTTGGGAACCTGAGAGATAGTTTCTGGGTCAGCAGCAGGGTTTTTATAAAGAAATTTATGTGAATCAGGAACCCTGTAGTATCTGTCTGGCTTAACCAGAGCTGGTGGCAAAGAGTCAGGAGACAGGCCGGACTCTGCAAATACATCATCTACAATGTCTAAAACAGGAGGGATAGCAAGGGGCCTGTGCTGAGGTAATAAAAGGAAGTCTCTGAGCCTTTTCTTGGATTCTGAGTAATCTTGGCTCTTCCAGTGGAAATGCTCCCTCATAGTATGCAGGGTCTCCTCAAAAGAATAATCCTCAGGAGGAGAGGCTGAAGGGATAGATTCTTCAGCATTAGAATCCTCATAGGGAGGTATAGAATATTCCTGTTCAGAGGAGGAATCAGAGGAAATGGAAACCTGGTCTGAAGATTCATATTCTATCTCTTGCCAAGGCCACTTATCAGGAGGGGGATGGGAACACCTGATCAAAGTAATTAGGTCTTCGGCCATTTTAAGCATCTGTTTTTTAGGCATGGTGGCCTGTCCCGGAGAATGCTGTACTTGTTTCTTTGTCTTTGAAGCTGAAGTAGGTTTCACATATAACTGTGTAGGCCTAAAAACAGCCTCAGAAGCCGATGCCTGCTCAGTGGCTCCGGACCCATCTGAGGGAATAGTTTCCGAGTGTCCAATACCTTGAGATTCCAGCAGCCTAGTCGGCTCCACGTGGGAGTTAGAAGCGGCCTGTGGCTCTGAGGTAGCAGGCGTCAGGGGCTGTGAAAGCACCTCACTGAGAACCCGCGACAGGCCTAGCGGAAGCCTCGTTGTCAGTTTTGGATCTCGGATGCCTGTCCTTTTCTTTTTCTTTGCGCTTTTTATAGACTCCGGTTGTTGGCTGTTCTAACGGCATGATATAATTGAATCTTCTGCCAAAGTTATGGAATGCAAAATCGTACCGATGCTTAATAGTGTGTTGGTTAAATCTAGCACAAAACTGACAACTAGCAACGTTATGGTCGGGGTCTAGGCAAGGAATACAGTAAGAATGAAAATCCTTATGAGGTATTTGCTTCCCATAAGAAATACAATTATTAACTTTTTCTGACATTGGTCTGGAGCAAGAAAAAAGTTTCCCCAATGGGGTACTTAACTTTAATGAAGACTTCGGATCTGAAATGCGAATTTGAAAATCTCAAGAGTCGGCCAACCGGCACTTGCAAACTGCTTTTGCTTCGGGCACCCCGTGGCAAGAAAGACTGGAGAAAATGGCGTTGGCTGCATCTTTTATTCCCCTGGCGCACTGACGTCAGGGAAGAGGTGACAGCAACCGACACCAGACCTAGACTTTGGAATTCAGGCCGACTGCAAGTAACCTGCCATCAGGATAACCCAATTGTAATGACTGCAACAGTGAAACACGATGGACATCTACTTGACCAGTTAGTGTTGGATGACAATCCTGCCCTTCAAAAGTAGTAGCTAGCATGTGCATTTTAACTATGAAATAAATGAGGCCTGAGTCATACTAAGATGTACATCACAATCACCTGTGACTGGAGAACAGCAGCACTACTAGACATCCCTCTTCCGAAACCAACAACTACCTCCACATGGAAGCATGTAGATGGGGTTTGGAGGGCTTCCTGTCAACCTGAGTAAACTCTGATATGCTGGACAGCAAATCCTGGGGGTTTAGTGGTCTACATCAGAAGCCAGGCCCTGAGGTGATTCAATGTGCCACTCCAGCCACTACTGGCATAGCGGAAGCCTCGTTGTCAGTTTTGGATCTCGGATGCCTGTCCTTTTCTTTTTCTTTGCGCTTTTTATAGACTCCGGTTGTTGGCTGTTCTAACGGCATGATATAATTGAATCTTCTGCCAAAGTTATGGAATGCAAAATCGTACCGATGCTTAATAGTGTGTTGGTTAAATCTAGCACAAAACTGACAACTAGCAACGTTATGGTCGGGGTCTAGGCAAGGAATACAGTAAGAATGAAAATCCTTATGAGGTATTTGCTTCCCATAAGAAATACAATTATTAACTTTTTCTGACATTGGTCTGGAGCAAGAAAAAAGTTTCCCCAATGGGGTACTTAACTTTAATGAAGACTTCGGATCTGAAATGCGAATTTGAAAATCTCAAGAGTCGGCCAACCGGCACTTGCAAACTGCTTTTGCTTCGGGCACCCCGTGGCAAGAAAGACTGGAGAAAATGGCGTTGGCTGCATCTTTTATTCCCCTGGCGCACTGACGTCAGGGAAGAGGTGACAGCAACCGACACCGGACCTAGACTTTGGAATTCAGGCCGACTGCAAGTAACCTGCCATCAGGATAACCCAATTGTAATGACTGCAACAGTGAAACACGATGGACATCTACTTGACCAGTTAGTGTTGGATGACAATCCTGCCCTTCAAAAGTAGTAGCTAGCATGTGCATTTTAACTATGAAATAAATGAGGCCTGAGTCATACTAAGATGTACATCACAATCACCTGTGACTGGAGAACAGCAGCACTACTAGACATCCCTCTTCCGAAACCAACAACTACCTCCACATGGAAGCATGTAGATGGGGTTTGGAGGGCTTCCTGTCAACCTGAGTAAACTCTGATATGCTGGACAGCAAATCCTGGGGGTTTAGTGGTCTACATCAGAAGCCAGGCCCTGAGGTGATTCAATGTGCCACTCCAGCCACTACTGGCATCTTTGGCTTAGATTGGGAAGGACACCAGAATCTGAAACCACTCATTTATTGCTCATCAATAGTTAGAAAAATTAGTTGCAGTCAACAGTGTGGAGCTGCAGGTCAAGGAGATGACTGGTAGTATAATTCAGTGCGTTTGTCAACCAATTCATTTTAAAGGAGATGTAATCTGCCGATGCAATGATACCACTGTCTATGGCAAATGACAAGCAAGGACTGCCTCTCTATAGAAGGGGATAGAACTTTATTCCCTTCTTACTTGTTTAGGTACCACACAAACTGAACCGACTGCTCAATCATTTCAATGGATAACTCATGAGTACCGCCTTCTCCAAGGCATTTAGAGCAAGAAAGATTACCCTAAGATCCAACCAAGTGCTGTGGAGCTGAAAAGGAATCACAGTCCTCTCACCACTTTGGAGTATTGATGAGCTTTCCAATTTGCTTGTGAAGTACCCATCATCAACTTCTGCACTGGGTTTGGCAGCAGAAAAGAAAGATCCACAGAAGGCTGCTAGAGACTGTCCACTACTCCAAAGCCCAGCATCAAGGATCTAACATTAAAAACAGATCTATGGGTAAGTAGTGGGTATAAAGCCAATGACGCCTCGTGGCCCACTGCAGCAGCTGCACTCTTAGCAATGTAAACAGAAGCACAATAAGTACGGCAATTTCAAGTCTTTCCTCAAGGACAGAGTCTGAAACTGGATCCTATACTGTGTTCTCACACGGGTGGCCAACATAGCAACATTCTGGGCCCTCTCCAAGGGCAGAAATGACTAACAATGGAAAGTGCACATGCTACAGTGGTAAACAGCTTCCTTTGCAACACAGTGAGGGAGGACATATTGCAATCAGTGACCTCTAGGAACTGCATCCAAGGCTGCACTGACAGGACTAGACTACATAAAGCTAGTCATATTCAGGTAGGGGAAAACTAGCAGATTCTTCTGCAATACTATAGTCACCACAATCAACAACTTCTAAAGACTTTGGGGACTCAAGAAAGTGCAAATAGCAAAAATTTGCATGGGAACCAATGTTCACTCATAGCAAACTGAAATAATCTACTGTGTGAACCCCAAATACTGAAGTTCAAGAGGTTTTCATCACATTTCATTTACCAAATACAATCCAAGTGCCTTGTAGGTGAAAGGGCATAATTTCCTGCAGGACGACCATCAATCTTGTTGTACCAGTTGAGCTGCTGATGCTCAGAATGGATATAAAATTGATGTATCTTTAGGGACCAAGAAGAGCTCAGAGAAAAATTGTCTGACCCTGTGACAGCCTCTAGATTTCCAATAGACAGCAAAGTCCGAACCTACCCAAAAGTTCTATTAAAATACACTGATCTTCCAGTATAGTTTTTTTCAGAAGGAACAGTGAACTCCAGCATGTGGCCTGGAGTGACCAAGACTACAACTGAGAGTTTGTTTTTTTTTGTGATGGTTCGCCAAGCTGGAATGAACTTATAGAATCATATCTCTAGACCCACCCTGAGTAGTCACAGACTAGAGTCAGGGCTGCAGTGGGGCATCTGATGACTATTTCAAGAGTGAGTTAGTTAATACTGATTGAGGCAAGGCAGTGTGATGTGTAGGATCTTCCTTGGGTGGTGAGGGCCTCTCTTTGTTTTTTAAACTTGGCTAGCTCTGTGCGTGTATTTACATGTTGCATTGGGTTATTTGGGGGATCAGTGATGGATAGCAGAGGGTAGTTCGTGAGTCTTTGAGTACTTCAAAATAACAATGATTACATTCTACAATAATTTACCAGATAGATAGTTTGGTGGGGGGGGAACACAAGTCACAGCTTGCTAGGTGAATGCACTCTCTTACCACACCTCCGAAACTCCCAGGCTAGCAAAATGATGTTGTCTCTGAAGTGAAGAGATGACAAAACATGGCATGTGCACACTTGGTAAGATTGTGCACCCACTCATGTGGTCATTGACAGAGGGAAACAGTTTTTCTGGAGGCTTGTGAGGCAGAATATAATATGACTTCAGGTTACCTTAATATCCTGAAATGCTGGATCCAGAACTCAGATAAACCCAAGGCTCCTCAAACTTTTTCCTCCACAAAATCCATACTGCATTTTTGAGGGAAAGACCAATGCTCAAGAGCAGTTTAATATGTGCCCCATCAGCATTTAATTCCTCTGAAGGAGGGGGTCATCTACGAGAAAATCTAATGGAGACTAGGGGGTTGAATTACTACCTCTGCCTCTCTCCAATTCTGTAGCCTTTTGATTATTCAGATCCTTATTTGAACTACTATGTGACAGAGGACCAAACTCCCTATTGCCCCTGTTATGAGTTCATAAGCTCATAGGGTTTTGCTTAGCTAACAGGCAAAGGAGGCAACAGAGAAGCTCAGCCACATGACCCAATATGTGAGAGACTAACAGTGCCCCCCACTAAGCAGACATTCTCCATGTATCCCTGGTGAAAATTTGTGATCACTCATCCATACTGGTTTTAAAGGCTAATAGGTAAGGACTGCCTATTCCAGAAATGGGGCATACATTGGGTTAGGTATCGGTCATGTCATCCAATGTCACTGATGTAGCAGTATAGGGTTAGATATCTAGAATGGGTGTTTGCATTACCATGGGTCTTATACAGGTGAAGGGGGCCAAAGCATGCTAAGCAGAGATCACCCCTCAGGATTCTGTATGACAATGAGTACAGGAGCAAGTCTTTTAGTTTATCAAGAGTGGCTAAGGGTACTGAGATTGGATATCTTTTTGGTGGAAAAACATTGACAGGTATCTCTCAAGCTGATTCAGGAGCTTAGAGAGCTAAATGTCAAGGGGTGCATTGCATTAGATGATATGTCTAATAAGGGATGAATCTATTACTGCTCTGGTCCTTGATGAGATACCATGAAGGATAATGAATTTGCAAAATGCATTCATTTCTGCTAAATGAATCAGAGAGAGAGACTGATTCAGTTCACATTGTGTAACTGTTTTTATTAACGAATTGGCTAAAACTGCACCACTACTTTCACTTTTACTGTTACAGCATGGCCCTTGACATCCACGACTCTGCATTTCTACAGCCACTGATTTCAGCAACACACAATTGCACAAGCCCATGTAGCAGTAATAGCATGAAAATAGAATTTACATTACATTTCACAACTGACAATTTCCCGTGCACTAAACTGATGTGACATGCAAAAAAGTCTGGCAAACTTCGGCAGTTTGGTGTGAAAGCATTGAACCTGGAGCTGGCATTAGGTTTATGAGCACAGTATCCAAGTGTAGGACTACATAGTTCAAAATGATGCACTATTTCATTTTATGCTATTTTTAAGCATATTCTCTACTGTCCTAAACTAATAAGACAGGTGAGGCAGCAGACTCAAAACTAATAAAAAGGGATGGCACACATTGTATAATTTAGTATTACTAATATGTTCTTATTTTACTGACACTGTAATTAGCGAAACACAGCATCATAATACCTGTAACAAAACGGTTGCTCTTTTGTGTACCACCATCTTAAAATGCATCAGTATAGGAAATTTAAATGACATGCATGATTTCATTTAAGAATGTAACTGTCTATTCCTAAGGACAATAAGAAACATGGGGAGGGTCTGAACACCATTTACTAAATTGAGACGGGCTATATGGAACTCAATATTTTGGCCAAGTACATTGTAACACCCTTTACCTCCCTCTGAAGGCAGCTACTACAAGCTCTGTTTTATTACTTATATTACTTGTGGTTTAACTGCAAAAAGCAAACAGAATTTTACATTACACTTATGTAGGTTCCTCATATTTCAATGAATATCCCGACAGTCTGCTATATAACTTTTCCACTAAACTCTTTAATGTTATGGTGCCCCTCTCACCCCCCATATTAAGTGCCAATTGAAGGCATGGGTTAAAAAGATGAAGTACATTGCCTACACATTGAAGTCAAAATGCATTGCTCCATAAAAAGGCAAACCTTATTAACTTATTTTGATTACCAGGATATACACTGTGGAATAATGACATAAAGCAAGATACAACATTTTAAAATAATGCAAAGGACTACATTTAAACCTGTACTGTTGAATTAAATATTAAATAATAAGAATAACTGGACATATACGTTTAGTAGTGGAGCACTACTGGATGGGGGAGGGGACAAATGGAACTATGATATTAATAATTTTGCACCATTATACCAAAAAAACAGAGCTCATGCAGTCAGCAATGCAGCACTACTGGAGTGCAGCTGCAACTTTAAAACATGATTGCGGAGACCAGCATTTAATATTGCATTTCTGAATATAAAAAGCTGATACACATTGCTGAAAACATAGCACTACTGTGAACCAACAAACCACTACTCTTAAGATGCCTGATTATGGGTTTTTATGTCTCGATTGGAATTGTAATATTATGAACTGTACTTATTTAACACAACATGGAAATCGCAACTCTCATGACATAACCTAGCAACTCTTTCCATATTGAGAGAAAGCTGCTAACTTATAAAGCTCAGGTAGTGATATCTGCCTGCTTAAAACACTCAAAGTGGGAGAAGGGTGCAAAAATGAAAAAGAATATAGTTTTTTTATGGCATTGGTGGCCCCGAGTGGCATCTGCAACCTAACTTTTAGTACTCAGCTCTTCCTATGGTTCTGTTTGTATAAATATTTTGTAGCCCTTGGTACAGCAGTTCAGCAGGCACAGAATTAAACATTGCAGACTTCAATGCAGTCGCAGGTTCTAGGTTCAAGACTCTGTAACTTGATGATGAACCTTAAACACAAGCATAGGTGAAAGATACTCAGTCATCTGTTCTTGTTGTCAGAAGATATGCTACTGCTACTCAGTACACAGTGTGAGACTATTACTTCCTCCTTTGGGTCAGTATAATTTCTGAAAAGTATTAATGGTACAGTAGGATTTATCATATTCACCAAAAATCAGTATGTGGGCATGAACACCTGCAGTCAATACATGTAGTGTCATGGGTGTACTGTACTTGCATACAGTGTGCCTGTGAAAAGACTAGTAAACCTGAGAGTGCTGCATGGTTGCCCCAAAAGGGTACACCTTTACCTAATGAGTCTACCTAGTTAAGAATAGTAGTAGTGCTTATTTTTCATTCATCTATTAACATGGTTCTACCTCACATAAACGAAACACCACAACACCGACAACGCAATCACCAACACCACATAACCGACAGTACAAAAACACGAAATCCCACATGCCCGACAACGAAATAACCGACGGTACACAAACACGAAACCTCATACACTTCACACACCACAATCAACAACCAAAACACATTCCCCGTCCAAAAACCACATACACAACACAAGCACACCAAAATCCCTACAAACCCACACTAAACCACACATACACAACTACCTACAACCCTGACCCAAACCCTAACCCTAAGGTCCGTCACTACCAAGCACTTACCTGACCCGCTCCTAACCCTAACTCACTTATCCGCCCTAACCCAAACACAATCACTACCGCACACTTACCTGACCGCTCCTAACCCTAACTCACTTATCCCGCCCCAACCCAAACACAATCACTACCGCACACTTACCTGACCCGCTCCCTAACCCTAACTCACTTAACCCACCCCTATCCCCACTTACCTTACTCGCACCCTAACGTCCGTCACTACCGCATACTTACACAGCCTTTTCCCATTTCGGCATCCTCGGCGTCGGTGCTTTCATCCGTCGGGTCGGTCTTCTGCTTGTCGATCTTCTTGGTCCCGTCGCGTCGGTCTTCTGCGCTGTCGATCTTCTGGGGCTCGCGATTTCCCTGTCGATGTTCCGGCGTGTCGTTGAAGTGAGGTAGAACCATTAACATATATATCATGTATATACATTGGAATTTACTATTACAAATATTTTAAAATAGAAGGCTTGTCCTGTAAATCTGCATAGGTTTCCGTATTCTCTTTGCATTTCTTAGCTACATAATATTTCCTCAGATCATGCATAAGACAGAAAATTCCACCCATTCATTGAGACTGCATTAATGGCGTTGAGATTCTAGTACAGTTGTATTTTCACTTTCATCTGTAATGTAAAGCCACAGTCAGAAAACAAATGAAAAGGAAAACACCAGTGGAAATTACAGGGTCAGAAAGTACATATTGCAGCACAGTAGTTTGATATTAACCTGGTTAATGATGGGAAGCAAGTTGGTTTAGTGATAAGACTTCTGCCAATGGAGCTCCAGGGACCAGCTTTCAATCATGCTGTCTAGGCACTTGTCTGTATGGAGTCTTCAGGGATTTCCCAGTGTCAACATGAGTTTCCCCCTGTACTCTGGTTTACTTCTACCTCCCAAAATATGTAAGTTAAGTCTACACATTACAGAAGCATAGTGGCCAAGTGGCAAGATCTGTAACTCCAGAATCCAGGGTTCAATTCTGACCTGTGGTCCATGTCTCTGAAGAGACTGTAGCTAGATAGTAGAAATTGGCTTAATAAAATAAGAGCCATACCTTCTTCAGTTCTTCCACTGAAGAACAAAAAAAGTCCATTCCTTCTATTGGTACACCTCCCACGTGACCGGGTGCATGACACACACCCTCTTTCCCTGTCACATCCATTCAGGTCCCATTTCTGTACCCTGCCTCTGACTCTCATTCCACACATTTTATTAAAACATTATTTCTTTTAAAGTATAACAAAATGATTGGTATAAATGTAGCAAATAGTTGCTACAGTTTTTCCCTGATTGCACAGAACACTCCTGCACACTTGATTTAAAAAAATCTTCTCAAACTGTAGCAAGCAGCTGCTGCAGTCTCTATCCTGCCTGCACCAATCACTACAGTAATCAGGTTTTAGTAAAACGTTTAGTTTGTCAGTAAAACTTTAGTAAAACAGACTTTTAAACTGCAGCAAACAGTTGCTACAATTTAGCCTAAACAGAGAGCTATAGCTTTCAAGTTTGATGCATATGCAATACTAGCTTTTAAAAGTTGGTATTATATTAAAGAAAGATCAGGATCAACTGATCCCACCCCCCTCCCCTCAACACTTTACACCAAAGTCATTGCCCCATTCGCCCTGCTCTAGTTACACTACTGGTATTGGATTAACTTTGTGGCTTGGACCACGACTGAAAAGGGTTCAATAAGAATCAGGTCACTTACCCTGTTCATAGGTAGGTACTAGGCTATCTGCCCAAGGGCATTTTTAAGACTAGTCAGAATATGTTGGCTTTCGCCTCCCTTTTAGATTAGTTACCCAACAAACCAACAAATTAAATTAGTCATGTTATTAATTTTTTACTAGACAAAAATATCATGTGACTTGGGGAAAAAAAGCTTATTTTCTGGTACTAAACATGCAAATTTGTGATCCGTAGGGCAGCTGAGCCTTAGCAAAGCTACTAAATTATAGGAAAACATGAAAGAGATTAAGCAAATTAGACTACCTGTTTAAAAACTTACCATAAAGATCAATGTCCCTCAGTTCTCTGTTGCAGTATTCATGACATAAGGGAGTTGCCTGCCAAGGCAAAGATCCAACGTCGACCAGTATATCAAAGTCTTTTACTACCTAGAGTGAGCGGTACGTCTAACATAGGCAACCAACAGACGTTGGCCATACAGGAGACGTACGCGTGCATTGCCCTCAGAACTGAGGTCCCAGGTAGAGAGAGAAGCTCAGGGAATGAAGATCAGTGTATCCAAGAAAGCCAGTAAGTGGGGGAAGGAGGGAGGGTTGTAATACTGTAATAAAGAAGAGAAAGACATCTATCATTATGGTAAGTTCTTGCACAACTAATTTATGTCCTTATATTTTTCTGTTGCTGTATTCCTGACATAAGGGAGAGCACATGTCCATGTAGCAATCTCTAGGATAGCGTAAGTATCTACACCCTTGAGGAAGACCTCTGAGGAAAATACTGCCCTGGTAAAGTGAGCTTTGACTGAGCCAGGAAGAACCTTACCATGGTGAGTGTAGCAAAAGGCAATAGATTTGGATATCCAGTTAGAGAAGGTCTGTTTAAACACAGGCAGTCCCAGAGAGCTGGGATGGAAGGACACAGATAATTGATCTATTTTCCTGAAGGGTTTAGTCTTATGTAAGTAGAGCCTAAGTTGTCTGTGTACATCTAGGGTGTACTGGATCCTCTCACTACAGTTCTGGGAAGAAGGAAAGAAGGTGGGTAGGTAAATAGCCTAGTTTAGGGACAGTTCATTGACAACCTTTGGCATAAAGGAGGGATTGGTCTGCAGGGAGACCCTGTCTTTGTGGAAAGACAAGAAGGGGGGGGGTATAAGGGCTTTTAACTCTGAGACCCATCTGACAGAGATAACGGCCAGCAGGGGGACAGTTTTCCAAGTGCAGTGTTTGAGTGAACTAGAAGAAGCTGGTTCGAAAGGTGCTTGAGTCAATTTCCCTAGCATGAAATTCAGGTCCCAGGGTGTAGCCTCAGGTTTCCTGAGGGGGGGTCTGATATGAAGTATACCTTCGAGGAATTGTTTAGCTTCTAATATGGAAGCTAAGGGTGGAGCTAGTGGTAGACAAGTAGAGATAGCTGACAAATGAGCTTTAATGGAAGAGTATGCTAGCAAAGCAAGCAAAAACTGAGGGTAATGCTACTCAAAGCTAGAAGTTTAAATCTCAAAAAGCACTCACTTGAGGCACTCCTTAAAATGGAGAACATCGATATCTGTGCAGTGACTGAGACCTGGTTCTAGGCTCCAGAGAGTACCCATGCACTACCAGGCTATACCTCATACCACACTTTTCGGCCATTTAACCTGGATCAAAACACCAAAGGTGGAGGTGTGTCCATATTCATTAAGGATATCCACACCTCCAGGCTAGTTGCTCAGCATAATGCATCCGAGGTTATCCAAGTGCAACTAACTCTGGGCAAAACTGCAATCCAAATTGTAGGTTGCTACAGATCCCCCACCATGCCCCAGGATTCCCACTCCTCTTTTCTTGATGTACTGGAAAATATTAGGATTCAACCAAACACCCTAATAATGGGTGACCAACTACCCCACTATTAACTAGGAAAACTAATTGTGTACCAACTCCTTAGCTCAACCCTTTCTGGAATTCATAAGCTCCAATGCCCTGGATCAACTTATCCACACCCCCACCAGGGGCAACAATATCCTAGATCTAGTCATTACCAACATGAGTGACCGGTGTTCCACACCTGAAGTCAACTCCTCGTTGGTCTGATCCAACCATAAGCTAATCACCCTTGATATCCACATCCCGCCCCCACTCCTCATTAAGGAAACCATGGTAAAAAAATTCTCCAAAGCCAACTTCATGCTTCTTAAGACAGAAGTGGTGAACGTCATGACATCCATGCAGATGGACAATACAGTTACGACTGCTGAATCCTACACAAATGCACTCTATAAGCACTTACACGAGTGCATGGATCATGCTATCCCAAACAGAACCAAGACGCTATCCTCCAAAAAAAGGAAGACAATCTGGTGGTCCCCTGCCATAAACAAACTGAACAACAGAAGGAAGAAACTGTTGCAAAAGAGAGTAAAATCCCATGAGTGGAGGAGCTCCTTGGTCAGCCTCAGTAAGAAGCTGAGATCTCTTATAAGATCTTCCAAAGCTAGCTACAAAAACAAAATCACCACTAATTCTAAGGACAACCACAAAGCATTCTATAGCTATGCCAAGAATCTTGATGGCAATACCCAGATCTGCTCTGAGATACAGCACAACGGCATGAAAATTACAGAACCAACTGATATTGCCAACATCCTGGCAGATAGGTTCAGTGCTAACTTTAGCCCCCCCCCCCCCATACCCCCTGAAGGGACCATATCTATACAGGAAGAATGCAGAGTCCCTGTAATCACAACTACACAGGTAAAAGCTGCACTCTCTAAAGCCAAAAACACAGCATCCATGGGACTGGACAACATCCCAGGCTGTGTTTTACACAAACTTCTGAATGAACTGGCTCAATGTACCCTGCTCAATAATAGCCTTGCATTAGGCTTTGTGCCCACAGAATGGTGCACAGCAACAGTTATCCCACTCCACAAAGGGGGAGCCACCATTGATCCTGGGAACTATTAGCCTGATGAGCCTGGTCTGCAAGGCCTTGGAACGTATCATCATGGAACTCATATACAAAGACATTGGTAGCCTCCAAACTCTGGATCCCACCCAGTTCGGGTTTGTGAAAGGCAGATCATGCTTCCTGTACCTGATCAACTTCTTTGAGGCAGTCACCAAAGCCATAGATGAGGGTAAGCTGGTTCACACAGCCTATCTTGACCTCGCCAAGGCTTTCAGCACCATCCCCCGTTCTGGAATTATAGCTAAACTCACTAAACTAGGTATAAATCCCTACGTCATAAGATGTGTTGTCAACTGGCTCATTGTAAAAGTTGTAGACTCCAAATCTGACCTCAAAGCAGTGACAAATGGAGTACCTCAGGGTTCCGTCCTGGGACCTCTCCTGTTTGGTATCTACTTCTTTCAAGTACAGGCTAACACAGAAGGCCTCTGGCTAATGAAGTTCGCAGATGACTGCAAACTAAGAGCCATAGTCAGGTCCCCAATGTGGACATCCTACAGAAGGACCTCACTGAGACAGATGCCTGGTATCAGAGTCATGGTCTCAAGCTAAATGCCAAAAAGAGTAGTGTCATCCCCTTTGGTAAAAACTCTGTACCCATGAACTACCACATAGGCAGCAATCTACTTAGCACCGAATGTGTGATAAGAGACCTTGGGACCCAGGTGGACAGTAGTCTCTCCTTTGATAGTCACATCGCCACAGTAGTCAGAAGTCCTTCTATGTGACACACCTCATCATAAAAGGGTTCTCGTCCAGGAAAAGAGAGGTCATTATTCCTCTCTACTCAACACTCATTAGACCCATTATAGAGTACAACACCCCTTTTGGAATGTACCTCACAAGACATCTGCAGCAGCTGGAAAGGCCACAGAAGTACCTCACAAAGGAAATTACTGGCCTCAAACAAATGCCCTACACAGACCATCTCAAAAAACTCCAGCTTTACTCTGTAGCATATCGCCTCCTCCGAGGTGATCTCTGCCTAACATATAAAGCTATGTCAAACCCAGAGCTGTTGAACATGCTACACCTAAAGAAATTCCAATCTCTCTGAGCTACACACTCTAGGGACCTAAACCTTGTCACAACAATAAACAGGACATGCTGGAGGGATAGATCCCTGTCCCAGAGACTTCCCATACTCTGGAACAGGCTACCCATCTATGTCAAGCAAAGTTCTTCATTAGCACTCTTCAAGAAAAATCTTGATGAGTGGATGGGAAATAGGAAATACACCCTGGGGATCACTTCTGTGTTTCTGCTTGACAGTGGCACAGGAAATTAACTTTCTTGGGTGGAGTAAGCCAGGGAACCTTGTTGGCTAGGCTTACGACACTGATAGGACAAGACCATAGGTGGATCCGCCTTCAATAGGTCATGGTTCCTAGCCAGACACCAGATGGAGAACCTCTTACATTTGAAGAGGTAAGATTTTCTAGTAGTAAGTTTCTTGGCCTCCTGCAGAACCCGAAGCATGTTCTCAGAGTAAAGTTGTCTGAATGGGATCAGGGGTCTATCACCCACAGGGTCAGTTGGAGTGTTTCCAAATGTGGGTGGAGGAGTGAGCCCTTGTTCTGTGTTAGTAGGCCCACTCCATGGGATAACTTGTGGTAATTGTCCTTGGCTAGGTGAAACAGAAGGGGGAACCAATGCTGTCTTGGTCAATAGGGAGTCACCAGCAAGAATTTTGGTTTTCCTGTTGGACTTTCAACAGGACTTTCAGAATGAGTGTAAGGAGAGGGAATGCACATAGGAATTTTCCCTTCCAGGAGATTGAAAGGGTATTCACTCTCCATGCCTGAGGATGGTATTCTCTGGCACAAAAGTGAGGGAGCTGCTTGTTCATGGGGAAGCAAACAAGTCTATCTCTGGAATATCCCACTGGTGGACAATGTCCAGGAACACATCCCTATGAAGCATGCATTTGTGGGCTTGTGTTCTGGATCTGCTTAGGGTGTTCGCCACAGTATTCTGGCTGTAGGGGATGTACACCGCCTGGAGCCATACCTCTAAGAGGCAAACTAGTTCACAGACCTGCATGACTAGACTGCACAGGAGATAGGATCTGGTACCCCCCCCTAATTGTTTATGTACCACAAGACTGTCATATTGTTTGTATGTATACGTAATGTCCCTGGTTTGATAAGTGATTGGAATATTTGGAGGGCAAACGTTAATGCCCTCATTTCATTTACATTTATGTGGTCACTCGTTTGGGAGGGTGACCAGTCTCCTTGAGCTGTGTGGAAGTCAAGGGCCACCCCTAACCTCTGTCTGATGCATCTGTGAATAGGACCTGAGCTGGTGGCAGAGGGTGAATAGGGAGACCTGGCTTTAGAGATAGTTGTGTAATCCACCACTGGATTTCCTTCTTTAGACAGGGGAGGAGAGGAATTAGATGTTCTAGAGGGTGAACTTGCTGAAACCATACTGATTTGAAGAACTACTGGGGTTTCCTCATGTGAAGCCTTGCTAGAGGAAGCAATGGGATGGCGGATGCCATCAACCCCAAGATTTGAGGAATTGCCTGGCAGATATCTGATTTAGGTGGAGTGTTTCTGCAAAGATTAGTGAGATCTCTTGTGCCTTGGGAGGTGAGAGAGACACCATCATGCTCATGGTTTGGAATCTGCAGCCCAGAAAAATGTGATCTTGGGCTGGGACCAGGGATGATTTCTTGAAGTTGATAGCAAATCCCAGGTTTTGTAGAATGACAACTGCCATTTGGAGGGATTTGTTCAATTCTGTTTGTGAAGTGGGTTGGATTATCAGGTCATCCAGATACGGGTAGATTAAGATCCCTTGAAGCCTGCAAAAGGCTACTACTAGGGCTAGATATTTTGTGAAGACTCTTGGGGGTTTGGAGACTCCAAAAGTTAAAGCTGAGAACTGATAGTGTGAGGATCCCACAGAAAATCGTAGGAATTTCCTGTACCTGTGGTGGATGGGAATATAGAGGAAGGCATCCTTGACATCTATGGAAGCTAGAAATGCCTGAGGGAGGACATGGGGAAATAGTGTTTGGAAGGTTAACATTTTGAAAGAATGACTAAGAGGAAGTCATTGAGGTAAGAGAGGTCTAGAATTGGTCTTCAGGGACCTTCCTTCCTGGGAACTAGGTGAAGGTGGGAGTACAAACCTCTTCCCTCTTGCCCTGAGGAACAGATTCTTCAGTGACCTATTCTAGGTGGTCTTGCAGGACTGGAAGGAATTGGGGTGGGGGGGGCTAATCTTTTGGTTTTAGAGGAATTCCCCTGAAGGTAGGCACCTTTTGCCAAACCATGAAGTACCCCCACTTGATGATGCTTAACACCCAGGAGTCCTGAGTGATGAGCTCCCAGGAAAGGAGGGAAAGGAAAGGTGCTGGGAAAGGGGGGGGGGTTGGTTGTTGCAACAGTCATGAGGAGGAGCCCATCCGAACAGGAAAGGGCTGATCAGTTACATGGGAAGCAGAGTCAGAAGGAGGGGAAAATTGTTGGGTCTTCTTAGGCCTTGTTTGATATCTACATGTTGGGGCTCTGGACTGCCTGTGTATGAAAGTTTGCTTTGCAGGGTAATTTCTATGAAATTTAGGCACAGGGGATACCAAAATGTGCTTGAGGTCTTTAAATTCTTTACTTTTGCCTTGAAGAGCTCTGCAGAAGGTTTCCAAAAAGGGCAGTACTGTCCAAAGGAGCATCCATCAGTTTTGCTTTGATGTCCTCAGGTAGGGGCTGAAGCCTAAGGTAGGCAAATCTTCTGAGGGCAGAAGAGGAAGCAGCAGCTCTTGAGGAGGCTTCTACTGCATCATAGGTGCAACTTGATAGAGTGTATGGCTACCTGAGAAGAGGTGGCATGGAGAAGATGCCAAGGTCTTATTTTCAGAATCATGCACGTCTGAAATCAGTTTTGACATTTGGGAAAGGAGTTCCAAGTTGTACTTGGTCACGTGCGTCTGATAGTTTAACGCTCTGAAGGCCAGGGAAGCTGAGGTACAGATCTTCTTTCCCAGTCTCTCCAACTGTCTGCTATCCTATCTGAAGGCAGCCGGGAGGAAGAAGGAAGTAACCTGGATGCCTTATCAGAGGCAACAGATATTACAGAAGGATCTGCAGCAGGGGTCTTGAAGGGAAACTGGCAGTCCTTGGGTACTTTGTAGTACTTGCTAGGCTTTTTTGGTGCTGGAGGCTGAGATTCTGGGTGGGAGGAAGTAGCTGCAAAAGCATCTCAAAAGGCAGGTATTACAGGAGAGATGGCTGAAGGACTAGGGGACTGTACCTGGAGAAGGTCATAGCAACACTTTTGGACCTCAGACATCTCTGTACTGTCCCATTTGAAGTGGTCACGCATTTTGGATATAGTCTCCCTCAAAAGAAATCTCCAGCATGTGGGAATCTGTTCCATTAGAATCCTCTTCAGGGGAGGCATAATCTAATGGAGAAGGGATTTGGGAGGAATAATCCAAAGGATTGTCGTCATCTTCAGAACAGGACTCTTCAGCTGAGGTAGGACTGGGCCTAGGTCGCTTCAGAGGAGGAGGAGGCTAGGCTGGGGGGGGGGGAGCAGGGCAGCCTGACAGAGCCTAAGCATCATAAAGACCTTAAAGAGGCCTTCTGAGTTTTTCAGCCACTCCCTCTGTGGGTTAGTAGGAGAAGAAACATGCTTGTCTTTTTGTTTCTTCTTTGCAGGCGTATCTATGCTGTGCAAAAAAGGAGGGCCTAATGAAGGCTTACATTCCACAATATCTGAGTCGACATCCTCGCCAACAGTTATCTGGGTTACTCCTCTAGGGTCTTGCGACACAATAAGCCTTGGTTCCTCCTGGACATCAGAGACCGATGTCTGATAAGTCTCTCTGGATGTGCAAATGTCCAGAGCCAAGGTGGCCTTGTGGGTCAGGATCCTGGTCGGCACATGTCTCCGAGCTCTCATGTGCTTCGAGAGACACATCCGACTTGAGAGGCGTGGCTTCAGTTTCAGGCCTATCTTTTTTGGCCTTTCATTTTGCAGGCTCTGTCGTTGTATCTAGAGGGGAATCTGTCTCGTTTTTCTCTAAAAGCTTAAGGTGTTGGTTTTCTAGGTAGATTACGAGGAAGGACAACTGACTTTGGAGGGTTTCTGATATAAAGGACTGGAAGATGAACAGATTTTCTGGTCATGCTGAGGGTTGAGGTAAAAAAGGCACTGTGTATGATTATCTTTATGTGGAATCTGTCTTCCACAGTCACACTTCCCTTTTCTGGATGACATGAACCTCAGTAAAGAAAGAAGATAGCAAAAAGATAAAAAGATTTCCTCAATGGGGCACTTATCTTAGAAATCAACAATTCTGACAGGAGCGTGATGTCTAGGACTGGCGATCTGACTGGCGGCAAAGAAGCTCTGAGGGTGGTGTGCGTGTATGTCTCTTTCATGGCCGACATCTGTTGGTGGCCTACATCAGACATACTGCATGCTACTACTAGGTAGTAAAAGACTTTGATACACTAGCCAATGTTGGGTCATTGCCTTTGGCAGGCAACTCCCTTATGTCAGGAATACTGCAACAGAAGGACAGAAGGAAATAATGTATGCTACTGAGTCACAATGTGGTTTGATTTATTCAGTTTCATGTTTAAAAAGGTGTTGATTTTTTTTTTTTTTTAAAGTATTGTGTTCTGTAAGCTACTTAAAATTATCATGATACTCCTAAAATATACCACAATCAGTAAAAAAAATAGCACGGAATGAGCCTACTATCCAAGTCAGACTTTTTTCACATCATTTTTAATGCCACTTTGCTATCTTATAATTTTATAATAATTCCAGATTTAAAATAATGTGATAAATACACAGAAATACTCTATTGAAATAGCATGAGTGCATTTAGTAACGAAACATACTGCCATTTTTTTAGAACATTTATTTACAACACAGTGGTTAAGCTGCTTTGAATTTGTCAACAGAATGACTCAGGTAAGAAATTGCTACACTCATACACCTGTTGTACTGTTAATGTGAAACTTGTGATTGATGGCTTCTGCATAGCTTCAGAATCTGTGCATGGACTGTGGCTAACACCTGTAAGTTCTCTCCCACTGACTGAAGCCATTCTCATTTTTAACATTAGGATACGTTTGTTTAGGAAACCCTGTCATAAAGTATATGTAAGATGAACCTCGGATAAAAATGACTAGCCAATACATTTCACATTCCATGAATTGAACTTTTAAGATTTTTGACCAAAACTGTCCCACTTCTGTTATGAATCTATATTAGTAATAATGAGTTTTAGTTGTGTGTTAAGTAAGCCCTGGTAGATAAAACAATACAACACTGCAGTTGTGATCAACAAATCTGAAAACAGCAAACAAATGTCATCAACTTTGCAGTCCATGAAATCTATATATAACCACTATAACATCCACAAAATAAGAAATGGCATCTGGGTACCAAAGCATAATACATCTCACCATTCTGTTTTATACTGTTTACAATAAAAGGACATATTTTAAAATTATCAAAAGATGCAAGATGACTCACAAGGTTAAAAACAATGTTAAAGGTCAAACACTCAGGTGTGAGCAAATGCTTTTAAACTACTAAGAAATTTAGTTATTTAAAATACTAAAAATGATAAATTAATATGCACCTGAGTAGATAACTGGGTACTTACGTATTACCGCAACCAGATTGTTCAGTTTCACAGTGGGCGCTTTATGCTCGTTTGTCGGGGCAAGAAATGTGGTCAGACTGTGTACTGGTGTGTGTGTGTATGTTACAGAAATGTGTGCTTTTACTTGTGGGTCGCAAACAGGTTGATTTAGTCTGGAGAAGATGCGTCTCTGGGATTTCCACGGTTCTGCAAAAGACGCATTCTCCCAGGACCCTGCAATCTCATTTCTGTTGTTTTCATATGCAGACTGAGGCAGAGGTTAAGCTGGTAAAACTTCCAAATTAAGTTACCTTTCTCTGATACTTCTCCTTTGTTTGTTGTTTATGCCCCCCACTCCCCCCCTCCAGTTACAACCAAATATTTGTTTTCTGCTGAAACCCTTTGGATCTAACTGATTTGGTGCATAGTCAAGCCCCACACTGACTTTCTTGAGTACACATTCTGTTACGTGACACCAAATTATATGACAACACAGAGCTTCAAATTATTAGATGTGGAATTGCTATAAATATTTTAAAATGTAGGTAGATACACTAAGACTACAAGGATTTTGCAATCAATGTATGTGTCAACCAGTAATGAAGCCTTAATAGCAAGTACTGCATGCATTTCAGAATGTTTGAAAGTCGTGAGTGTGACTGTTGAAGTTGCTAAACAGGGACCGCAGTTGAGCCTAAACAGGAAGAGGAATTTGGAGGTTATTCCCATTCCTGCTGTTTAACCACTGTGCTTCGAAAGTAGTCCGGAGTTTGAACACTCCTTTTCAGTCTGAAATGCACTCGTATGACGAAAAGTGTGTCAGTCATGAGTCCTTCAAAATCTGGTTGCGATAATACGTAAGTACCAATAACTGCACAAAAACTGCAGATGTGAATATCTCATGAGTTAACACATAAGAAAAAAGACAATGTCTGCCTTGTTAAGTTTAATTCTAGTGGCTGCCAAAAAGGCATTACTAGAAAATGGAAATCAAAGCCTAAACAAACTGTATTTGAAGTACTGAATATTTTAATAGAGATAAAGTAACTGGAAGGTGGGATCTTTAGAAATGGGTAAGAGTACATTTACACAGAAAATAATTGAAATCGTAGGAACAACGCATGAGGAATGATGCTTTGGAAGAGGTGTGTGATTTAAGGGAAGGCAGGAACTGAGCAGTTAATGTAATGCTGGATTGATGACAGTTACAGAAAAAAACGTGATGTATGTTTGTAACTAGGAATATAACACTATGATTTGTTTTCTGTTATATAAATGTATGTTTGCCTATGTCAAGTGCAATAAACATATTAAAAAAAACAACAAAAAAGAAAAGACAATGTCAGAAAGTTATATAGGATTTTAGTATTTTTCTGTGAGGCTGCACCTCCTGTACTCCACGTGTGTGTGTCAGGAGGTTACCTAAATATACTAATTCTGAAGTTATGCCACCTCGGAGTGAGGGGAATAATTGATTTTGCTGCAAAATCAAGTACTCCCTTTAGATGTGAGAGAGTATGGCATCATTAATATCAGGGTGGGGTGGCACAGCCTCTCATGAAATATAACCTGTCGGAAAACATTTCCAGTGCACATTATTTTTTCATTTATATTTTCCTTTTGACCCTGATTTACTGTTTTCAGATGCTGTGACTAAAGCAGCTATGCTGTCTAATACATCCATTAGCATCTGGTTTTGCAAGCATGTTTTCATATTGTTGAAGGTAAGGTTTAACAGCATTCCTCAAGCCATGCACATTTAGTGGCACAAATTGAAATGCTTATTTTGTTGAAATGGCTACTTTTGCAGTACATAAAAAGGAAAGGAGGATTTCTGGCTATTACTTCTATTATTGTAACATATAAATGCAAAAACTAAGAAAGGAAGATCTTTATACCCCCAAAACTAAGAAAGGAAGATCTTTATACCCCCAAAACTAAGAAAGGAAGATCTTTATACCCCCAAAACTAAGAAAGGAAGATCTTTATACCCCCAACACACAAATACATTAAACTATTATTTAGAATTTACTGACCAATAAAACATTTTATTTTAGAAACCAGAGGAAAAAATAACTAAAAAAGAAAACTAAAGACAAGATTTTAAAACAACTGTGCAGCCTACAGGGATTCCTTCATAGAGATGCAGCAATTTACTAAAGTTTTATGACCATGCAAATGAAGTGGGAAGAGCATGGTATGAAAAGACTGAGCCATGCAATAACTACAAAAGATCTCAATATGAATATACATTTTCACAAGCACAGAAATGAGTATATAAATAGAATTTAAAAGGAATACAATCATAATAAAAACCAAATCATGTACAGGTGTCAAAAGAAAAAAAAAACAACAGGGAGAAATTCATAACATGTACACGGTATGACATGGACTCAACGTTTCTGAATATGGCCAAGGTAAAAGCAAAAACTGCAATGCAGCAACATACTGCTATAAGGAATACCGATACAAAAGATGCACTGCAGTATAAACATTGCTGCAAGGAATACAGATTCAATCTAATAACACTGGTACATACACCGAAAAAGTAAACACACTAACAGTAACCTTGATGTTCTATTTGGTACATAGGTTCATAGGTAGGTACTAGGCTATCGGCCCAAGGGCCTACGTAAGCCTAGCCAGCAAGGTTCCATGGCTTACGCCACCCAAGAAAGTTATTTTCCTGTGCCACTGTCGAGCAGAGACACAGAAGTGATCCCCGGGGTGTATTTCCTATTTCCCATCCACTCATCAAGAATTTTCTTGAAGAGTGCTAATGAAGAACTTTGCTTGACATAGATGAGTAGCTTGTTCCAGAGTATAGGAAGTCTCTGGGACAGGAATCTATCCCTCCAGCATGTCCTGTTTATTGTGGTGACAAGGTTTAGGACCCTAGAGCATGTAGCTCGGAGGGATTGGGATTTCCTTAGGTGTAGCATGTCCAACAGCTCTGGGTTTGACATAGCTTTATATGTTAGGCAGAGATCACCTCGGAATAGGCGATATGCTATGGAGTAAAGCTGGAGTTTTTTGAGGCGGTCAGTGTAGGGCATTTGTTTGAGGCCAGTAATCCTCTTTGTGAGGTACTTCTTTGGCCTCTCCAGATGCTGCAGATGTCTTGTGAGGTACATTCCAAAAGGGGTGTTGTACTCTATAATGGGTCTAATGAGTGACGAGTAGAGGGGAACAATAATAACCACTTTTTTCCTGGATGAGAACCCTTTTATGATGAGGTGTGCCACGTAGAAGGACTTCCTGACTACTGTGGCGATGTGACTATCAAAGGAGAGACTACTGTCCACCTGGGTCCCAAGGTCTCTTATCACGCATTCAGTGTTAAGTAGATTGCTGCCTATGTGGTAGTTCATGGATACAGAGTTGTTTTTACCAAAGGGGATGACACTGCACTTTTTGGCATTGAACTTGAGGCCATGGCTCTGACACCAGGCATCTGTCTCAGCGAGGCCATTCTGCAGGATGTCCACATCATTTGGGGACTTGACTATGGCTCCTAGTTTGCAGTCATCTGCAAACTTCATTAGCCAGAGGCCTTCTGTGTTAGCCTGTACTTCAGAGGCCTTCTGTGTTAGCCTGTACTTCAGAGAAGTAGATACCAAACAGGAGAGGTCCCAGGATGGAACCCTGTGGGACTCAACTTATCACTGCTTTGAGGTCAGATTTTGAGTCTGCAACTTTTACAGTGTGGCTTCTGTCAGTGAGCCAGTTGGCAACCCATCTTGTGACGTAGGGATTTATACCTAGTTTAGTGAGTTTAGCTATAATTCCAGAATGGGGGATGGTGTCGAAAGCCTTGGTGAGGTCAAGATAGGCTGTGTGAACCACCTTACCCTCGTCTACGGCTTTGGTGACTGCCTCAAAGAAGTTGATCAGGTTCAGGAGGCATGACCTGCCTTTCACAAACCCGAACCGGGTGGGATCCAGAGTTTGGAGGTTACCAATGTCTTTGTTTATGAGTTCCATGATGATACATTCCATGGTCCTGCAGACCTGGCTCGTCAGGCTAATAGGTCGATAGTTCCCAAGATCAGTGGTGGCTCCCCCTTTGTGGAGTGGAAAAACTGTTGCTTTGCGCTATTCAGTGGGCACAAAGCCTGATGTGAGGCTATTATTGAACATGGTGCTTAAGTGGGGAGCCGGTTCATTCTGAAGTTCGTGTAAAACGCAGCCTGGGATGTTGTCTGGCATGCCCAATAATATTGCAGTATAGACAATGGCTTACATATCAGACTAACAAATAAGGGTTGTAAACCTAGTCCACTGCTTACTAGATGACTTGCAATATACCAAATCTAATGCCAAAACACCTTGAGTCAATAAATTTAATATTTGACAGACCTCAAGAAAAAAAAAAAAAACAGGCAAAGGAGTGAGTATGAGTGAAGGTGGAAGGATGTAAGGCAGAAAATTAGTGTGTGTGTGTGTGTGTGGGGGGGGGGGCAGGAGAAGTATTACTTAGGAATTACAAAGACTCTGTAGATGAGTAGGGGGTGCCCTGAGGTGACAAGACGCGAGGGAAAATAGAAAGTCAAGATAATGACTTGGTGGATACGAGGAAGAAAGATGGGAACTGAAAGGACCGCCAGATGATGTAGATTTTTCCTCAGTATGAACTGCTTGTCTTGGCTGAGCCAAAACTGCACCCAGTGGTACTTGGCAGCCAAGAAAGTAGATATTACCAACACAGAATTGCTCAATATTATTTTGATAATCAGGAAATGCTTGACAAGTTTACAGTGGACAGGGATACTGTAAGGTTTGCAATGAGCATATATGGCCCACAGATAGAAAATCAGGGGAATGTGTCTTTCCTATCCCTGTGGACACCAAGATATGTACAGCCCTCTCTTTACTTATCACAGGGTCCTTTCAGAGACACACTGGGGACACATTTGGCATTTCTCAATCTTCTGCCTCAGCGATACATCAGGAGTTCCCTTATAAACTCTTGGCATGTTATGATCAGTACCTCTATTTTCCAATGTCACCACAGACAGATTGCACCCACATTGCCATTAGGGTCCTATCAGGTCCACAGTAGAAGCAGTTCTGGAACAGGAAGGGCTGCCATTCCATCAACTCCAGGTAATGTGAAATACACGGGAGTGCATCACCAATGTGTTGGCCCAGCATCCTGGTGGTGCCCAAGATTCCCTTATCGGGCATATTAACTCACTCTACTGCCTCTTCCTGCATGGTTAGATGCCCCACAGTCACCTTGTTGGCAAGTGAAAATTGTAATTTTAGCTATCTAATTGGATATTCTTAGTAAAATGTTTTACTTATTACTAAACTACGTTTCCTTTTTTTGACCCCCATCCTTTTCTCTTTCTTTTCCGTGTTTCAGGTGATGCAGGATATCCACCAGAGCTATGGCTTATGACTGTTCTGAGAAATTCGATGGGAGCTGTGGATGACAATTGTAATAATGCCCTGTCTCAGAGTCATATTATCCTCAAGGCAGTTTGTGGCATATTAAAAGCCTGTTTCATATGCATTGATCAGTCTGGGGGTGCTCTTCAGGATGACTCATACACTGCATACAGGATGTTTACCATGTGCTGCATTCTGCACAGCATGATCATGTGTGAGCTTAGTACGGAAGTGAACTATGATGTCACTGCAGCTGCCAGGACAGGTCCTACTGTGATTAAAGATGGCCATCCGACAGCAGTTAGGGACCCCATGCAGCAAGCATACGGCTGCACAGGTAAAGAGGTGGTGACTAGTCCAGAGCTATGTAACATGACATTCACTTTAGTGTCCCTTATTTAAAAAAAAAAAAAGCTTGTGTATAACTGATGCACTCAGTGCTACACGTGGACTATACTGTGTACCGCATGGTCCACTGTCACTGTTCCGACATTCTCTCATCATTAAATTTTTTTTTACAGCACAGTTAATCTGATTACTATTTGTAAAAGGCATACATGACTGCTCACGGAGAACTGTTCAGTGATTTCAAATGGCATCATGTAAGGAATACTTATACCTTTGCTGTTTTTTAGACTATAGGTATGGCCATACTAAATCTGATGAAATTTTAACTTACTTAAAAGTGTTATTTTAGTAATCTGATGAAATTTTAACTTACTTAAAAGTGTTATTTTAGTAGTTGACTGACTGGAGTTCACAAAATTGTATGAATTATATTCCGTAAACTTGACCTTACTATGAGTTCATACCTTGCACCTGAATGGAAAATCTTACCAGATGCTTTTTTTCACATTATGCACTTTTCTCCAGTTTTACCTATAACATATTAGAAACAGTTTACTGTTCTCTATTACGATACTACACATCAGATTAATTCATCATGTCATGGACATCAAGTTGTGTCCTCGGAAATGACAACCATCATTCAGGCAGTGCTGTGGGTGAAGTAGCAACATTGTTAGTGTTGATGGTGGGACACTCTCATACAATCTATTTTCAGGTGTGTGACATCCTCTTAATAGTGTGCATTAATTGTATTATGTTCTGTGCAATTGCCAGCCTTGTCATTACTCAGCTGAAAATCTTGATAATGCAAGGGCCCTCTACTTTTATTTCCATATTATTTTCTTTTATTGTAAATAATACCATTACTGAAATTAAATAGATGCACATACAAAGCCTTTTAATACTGGGTTACATTGTATACAGACATTCTTCAGTCTCACATATATCAATTTTTTTAACTGATTTGGAAGTTAAACTTTTACAATCAATGTAGTGAAAGGTGTAGTAATGAAATGCAGCTTTTCATATTTTAGGTTCATAGGTAGGTACTAGGCTATCTGCCAGAAGGCATTTAAAAGCCTAGCCAGAATGTGTTGGCTTTCGACTCCCCCTTAGATTAGTTCCCTGTGCCTCTGTCCAGCAGAGCCACTGAAGTGATCCCCGGGGTAAACTTTCTGCTTCCCATCTACTCGTCAAGGTTTCTTTTGAAGAGTGTTAGTGAGGAGCTCTGTCTAATGTAAATTGGAATCTTGTTCCAAAGCATGGGAAGTCTCTGGGACAGGAATCTATCCCTCCAGTGCATCCTATTTATTGTTGTGATGAGGTTTAGATCCCTAGAGAGTGTGGCTCGAGGGGATAAGGTTTTCTTTATGTGGAGCATGTTCATCAATTCTGGGTTGGACATGGCCTTGTATGTCAGGCAGAGATCACCTCTGAGTAGTAGGTATGCAACTGAGTACAGCTGGAGTTTCTTCAGTTGAACTGCATAGGGCATCTGTTTGAGGCCAGTGATCTTCTTGGTGAGGTACTTCTGTGGTCTTTCCAACTGTTGCAGGTGTCTTGTAAGGTACATCCCAAATGGGGCATTGTACTCTATGATTGGTCTGATGAGTGATGAGTAGAGGGGCACAATGCCCTCTTTTGATCTGGATGTGAACCCTTTTGTGATTAGGTGGGCCACTTAGAAGGATTTTCTAACCACTTTGGCAATGTGATTATCAAAGGTGAGATTACTATCTATTTGGGTCCCCAGATCGCTTATTACGTCTTCCGTATTTAGGGGACTACCACCTATGTGGTAGTTTGTGGGTACTTTATTTTTTCCAAAGGGGATGACTATGCACTTTTAGGCAGTTAGCTTGAAGCCATGATTTTGACACCAGGTATCTGTCTCAGTGAGACCCTTTTGGAAGATGTCTGTGTCAGCCAGAGAGTCAATTATAGCCCCTAGTTTGTAGTCGTCTGCGAACTTGGGCAGCCATAGTCCTCCTGTGCTTGCCTGTACCTCTGAGAAATATATGCCAAACAGGAGGTGTCCTAAGACTGAACCCTGGGGGATGCTACTTGTAACCAGTTTAGAGTCGGACCTAGCTCCCGCAACTCTCACCATGTGGGTTTTGTCCGTGAGCCAGATGGCAACCCATCTTGTGATGTAGGGGTTTATGTTCAGGCTGGTGAGCTTGTCTATAACACCAGAATGGGGAATGGTGTTGAAGGCTTTGCGAGGTCTAGGTAGGTTGTGTGTACTAGCTTTCCCTCATCTATAGCCTTGGTAACTGTCTCAAAGAAGTCCACCAGGTTTAAGAGGCATGATCTGGCCTTAACAAAGCCGAACTGGGGAGGGTCCAGTGTTTGGAGGTTCCCAATGTCTCTGTTAATGAGTTCCATGATGATGTACTCCATAGCCTTGCAGACCAAGCTAGTCAGGCTTATAGGGTGATAGTTTCTGGGGTCTGTTGTGGCTCCACCTTTGTGGAGAGGAATAACCATTGCTGTGTGCCACTCTATGGGTACATAGCCTGTGGAGAGGCTGAGGTTGAACAGTGTGTTAAGGTGAGGGGTTAGTTCGTCTTTGAGCTCATGAAGGATGCAGCCTGGGATACCATCCGGTCCCACTGATGCTGTGTTTTTGGCTTTGGAGAGGGCTGTTTTTACCTGACTGTCTGTGATTTCAGGACTCTACATTCCTCTGGTATGGTTATGGTCCCTTTTGGGGGTGAGATGGGGGTGAAGTTTGCACTGAATCTGTCTGCCAGGATGTTGGCGATATCAGTCGGCTCACTGTATTTTGTGCCATTCTGCACCAACTCCAAGCAGATCTGAGCATTGCCACTTAGATTCTTGACATAGCTAAAGAATGCCTCATGGTTATCTTTGGAGACCTTGGAAATTTTTCTTTCGAAGCTTGCCTTGGATGATTTTATGAGGGATCATAATTTCTTGCTGATACTGATCAGGGATGTCTTCCCTTCTTGGGATTTTAATCTTTTCTGTACTAATTTCCTCCTTCTATTGTATAGCTTGTTTATGGCAGGAGTCCACCAGACTGGTTTCCTTTTCTTGGAGGAGTGAGTCTTGGTTTTGCATGGGATGGCACGATCCATGCATTCTTGTAGGTGCCCGTAGAATGCATTAGTAAAGGATTTTGCAGCTTGGACAGCGTTATCCTTCAACATGGGGGCTTTGAAACTTTCCACCATGGTCTTAAGTAATTTGAAGTTTGCTTTTGAAAAGTTTTTCACGGTGGTTTCCCTGTTCTGGATGGGGGTGGAACATGGATATTCAAAGTAATTTGTTTATGCTCAGATCTAACCAGCGAGGGGTTGACCTCCAGTGTGGAACACCGGTCGCCCATGTTGCTGATGACCAGGTCCAATATGTTGTCACCTCTAGTGGGAGTATTGACCAGTTGAACCAGGGCATTTTAGTTTAGAAATTCTAGGAAATGTTGAGCAAGGGAGTTAGTACTTGAGTAGTTCTCCCAGTTAATGTTTGGGTAATTGAAATCACCCAACATTAGGGTGTTTGGTAGGACCTTTATGTTTCCCACTGTTTCCAGAAATGCGGGATGGGAGTCCTGGGACATGGTGGGTGATCTGTAGCAAGCTACAATTTGAATTACAGTTTTGCCCATTGTTAGTTGCACGTGGATGACCTCTGAAGCATCATGCTGTGCCACTAACCTGGAGGTGTGGGTATCCTTGATGAATATGGATACGCCCCCGCCTTTTGTATTTCGGTTCGGGTTCTGTGGCCAAAATGTATTGTATGAGTTGTAGCCTGGTAGTGCTGGGGTGCTCTCTGAAGCCTTAAACCAGGTTTCTGTTACTGCACATATATTGATTTTCTCCATACTGAGGAGTGCCTTGAGTGCCTGCATTTTGAGGTTTAGACTTCTGGCATTGAGTAGCATTACCCTCAGTTTTTTGTTACTTGTGCTATTTACGGTGGTGGGTTTGTCTTTTGAGCCTTGCCTAAAAAGGCACTATGGGGGTGGCAAGAGCCTTGGCGAGTATTCGAAAGCCTAAGGGTGACAGGCGCAAGCCATCTCTAGTGAAGCAGCATGGCTTGTCGAACATGTCATTCCAGGTGGACAGACACTGGATCCCCTTTGAATGACACCAGAAACTTAGCCAATTGTTGAAATCGAAAATGTTTTCTTTATACTGTGGTATCATTCTTGGTGAGGGTAAGATGCTACTCAGGGTCATACCGGCCTGGACTACATGATCAGAGAGCTCTTCCATGTCTCTTTTCATGTAGTCCAGGGAGGTAAGGCTCAGGTCATTCACACCAACATGGACAATAACAGAGTCATATGTGTACTTGTTCTGGAGTGACCTGAGTGCTTGTGTTATGTGGCGGATCCTGGCACCCGACAGGCAGCTAACAGTAACCTTCTCCTTATTCAGCCTAGTGACTGGGACGTCATTGTGCCTGACTATACAGTCACCTATTACTAGTATGTTGGGTATGTTATTTTGCCTTAAGGGCTGTGATTGCATGGCACACTAGTTTTGTGAAGTGTGTGTTTCATGGTTTGTGTTGGGGGGGGGGTGGAGGTTGCTTGGATGTTTGCTTTGGAGGTCTCTGTTGCTTTTGCCGATTTTTATTTAGAGTCTCCGAGTCTATTTTCATGTATTTATGTGCATTTTTTGCCGGTGCTGGTTTAATGGGTCTATGTGAGACTGGTGGTGTGATGCAAGTATTTCCCTTCTCCTCTTGAATGTCTGATCCAGTCTTGGGTTGAGAGAGCTTAGCCTCCAGTTTGGCAGTATAATTGCATCTCTCGCATGTATTACTGTTTGGTGGTAGGAGGAGAGGGCTGTCTGTGTACATGAGGCAGTTGTAACATTGCCTCAAAATACCCAGACTCAATAGATGGACTGGAGAGTACACCTTAAACTGCTCTTTGGACATGCCTGGATAGGTACAGTGAACTGTTTTACTGGATTTTTTTAATGGATTTTAAGCAGATGAAATGTCTAGCCTGTATCACAGTAGGTTAAGGCCAAATGTATAATACATATCAACTCCTAAAGATAAGGGCAGGTGAAGGTGCATGTGATCCCAAGCAGGGGCTGTCATGTGAGTTGAATGGTACCTTGCTGCAATGGCATAACCTACTGGATGCAGGAGGTCCTACAGACACCGATCTCACAGTGCTGTGACACAGAGACTTGAAATAAGAGGTTCTATGTGTAGATGCTGAATTGTCCTGCATGGAAATCTATTGTGTTGTCCCCCAATACTATTTCCAATTCCTTCTTGTGAAGCACTGGAACTGCCACCATGTACTTCTCCCATATTTCCAGACAGTACCCTGCCTTCTTCCCCATCCAACACTGACTCCTATTTGAGTCTGATAAGGCCTCAGTAGTGTTTGATTGGGGGCAGACAAGGCTGGTGTGTGTGTGCCACCACAATGCAAGTCATATGATCATGGCATTATCTCTACTCTCTACCATTTCCATGTAGTTCTAGAAATCTTCATGTGCACTCTGCAGTACTCTGGCCATTTGTAGCCAACTCTCTCTGACTGTGCATTGAGCCTTAACAACATCATTGCACATTTGCTGCTGGGTAGCCAATTCTTTATTCATTTTCACAGGGAGCTGTGACATGTGCTTGTGCCTTGCACCCCTGTGTAAAGCTGTCACAGTGAACACTGTTAACTCTGAGTTTTCACCATCATGCATAATATGTTCCTTTGGGTCTGGAGACACGGGGTTTGAGGTGTATAGGTTTTCTCCCTGTACAACCTACTGTGTAATGTTACCATGTACTTGACTTTATAATTCAGTGTCAGTTCCTGCAGAGCTACTTACATTTTATGAGGTGTTTGATCCTGTAAATAAACTTGGCAACTGTGTGCCAATTTCCACAATCAGCCTCATAATGCCTTCTAAATTCACTAATTTGTTCCTGCTGCTGATTTTGTAAAGAATTAATTGATTACATTAATACTCAGATACTGAAGTACACTACCGTATGCTGTGTAATAAGGTGTACACATCATGTACCTTGCACACACTATTCAATATTACTACATGTAGATGTGGTGGATTCACATGTTAATAGCAAATGTCATGTGTTACATGTAATCATTTCACCTGAGCAGTCATTTCATTATGCAAACATGCTATGGAGGTATGTTGACACTACATACATGAGTAACAGCCAGTGTCTACACCACCTCTGATTATTCCTGTGCCATCTTCATCTGTTTCATACGCATCCCACCAAATGAAGAGGAGATATTCCTCATCAGGTGATTTGAGCACCCAATGTAGTGCTACTGGCAATTACATTCTGCCTTCCCTTTGCTCTGACATGTCCTACCAGTTCATTGTCCCTTCTCTTCCACTGTGTTAATGTGAGGTTCCTTCCCCCAACAGCAATTATATTCATAACCACTTAGTCCCAGACCTTTGCCCTCTCAGCTTGTTTAGGTTCCTCTTTTACAAAAAAAAAGGCATTTGCCATATGTCTTAAGGGCTGCCATGAGGATGTGGTTTTCCTCATGGCTACAAGTATCTTTGCTTTGTCTGGATTCCTGCTGTTACATCATTCATCTACCTAAAACAGCATACAAAGCTAAAACAGAGAAGCTTGATCCAATCATTCAGCCAAACATCAATGAAAGCATGCCCGTTTTCATCACAAATAAATTAACAATCAGAATACAAAAACATTTATGCTGACATAACACCCATGTTATACACATACTGCAAATCAAATTTCAACCTCTCAAAATTGTGTACTATTAACCTCTACAGCTTCATCCACAAATGCATAATAGTACTGCAAACACTTTTCATTGCACTGCCATCTTCTGCTGTTGCATCCTTCCCTACCACTTTCCTGTATTCATTCTGCCTTGACTTTTCATCACGAGTGATAATTCATACTTCACAGTACAGCAGTGTGTATTCTAACAACAGAATACATTTACATAAATGTAGTATATCACACTTCACTTACTTAAGATTATATACTGCAATCCTGTATAGCATAATCTTCAAATGCAAAAAAACAAACAAATAAATAATGATATTGCAAACATTTATCTTTCAAGTTATCGGTGGTCATTCCCCAAACATTTTCAATAATATACTCTCAGGAATTCTCATTTATAAATGACACTCATCATCAGCATTAACACGAATCAACTGTATCTGTCACATTAATGAAAAACACATTCTCCTGGTAATATTTGCTGTATAAACCGAATGTGTACTTACTGTTTGCCAATAATTTATAACTATATTGCTATTATATCGTAGTTCACACTTTCCCAAAATATTTGCTACCTAACTCAATCGATCGCAAGTAAATATGGCAAATTTAAAGTGATTCACTTAAAATCAAGGTTCCTTATGTATTGTGTATGTAAATGTAAATTAAGTGGAGTTATCTCAATGAATTGCACTAACACATGACAGTGTACATCAACAGAGTTGCATAAACAGACCATGGGTAATTAGGGATGAGCTGTGCTAACCAATGCTGAGCCAAATAGGCCTTGTTCATAGGCTCATAGGTGTGTACCAGGTTAACGACCACAAAACAGGCATTGTTCATAGGCTCATAGGTGTATGCTAGGTTAATGACCACAAAACAGGCCTTGTTCATAGGATCATAGGTGTGTACTAGGTTAATGACCACAAGGGCCTTTTTAAGCTTAGCCATGCATCCCAAATATCTGACAAGTTCTGGTACCCTTGATAACTGCAAGCAAGGGCTTGGAAGGTGAAACATTTACAAGCAGCGGCCTGGGACATGAATTATTTACAGGCTGCCTGTGTTCGTTACAGGCATAAACCAGGGATGAATTTCCTCTTCCCCATCCATCTGTCTAAGTTACACTTGAATTGGGTTAGGGAGGAACTCTGGTTCACATGGATGGGGAGCCTGTTCCAGAGAAGGGGTAGTCTCTGGTATATACACCCGTCTCTCCAGCAGGTCCTATTTATATCACAAGCAAGGTTTAAGTCTTTAGAATGGGTAATTCTGTTGCTGTTTCTTTTACAGATATGCAAGAAATCCATCAGAGTGGGGTCTGACAATGCCTTTTATTCCATGCATAGATCTCCCCTTAACAGTCTGAAAGAGACAGACTACAGGGATAAGACCTTGAGGAGGTCTGCATAGGACATGTCACTTATGCCTTATATTCTTTTAGTGAGGAACCTCGGTGGACATTCCAGTTGTTGGATATGCCTGGTTAACTACATAACAAATGGGCACTGTACTCAATGATAGGTCTGATGAATGCCGAATACAGTGGGACAATGACTTCTTTTTTCATAGATGTCATACCTTTGTTCATAAGGTGCATAACATAGAATGATGTCCTCACTACTGTAGACATGTGAAGGTCAAGGGCTAGATTACTGTCTATGTGTGTCTCCAAGTCCCTGACTACTGGGTCAACTCTTAGGGGTGTATTGCCAATATGATAGTTTCCAGGAGTGGATGATTACCGAAGGATACTATTATGCATTTCTTTGCAATTTGGTTTAAGTCCATGGCTCTGGCACCAGTTGTTTGTCTATGTCAGCCCTTCTTGGAGACTATTTGTGTCAGTGAGCGATTCAATGACAGCTGCTAATTTGCAATCATCTGCAAATTAAGTTAGCCAGGGCCAGTGACATTGGACTTTACTTCAGAGAAGTAATGTCAAAAAGGAGTGGTCCTAGGACCAATCCAGGAGGGACTCTGTGACTAGCCTATTTGTGAAGATGTACTCCCCAATTCTAACTTTCTGGGTCCTGTCTGTGAGCCAGTGGATGACATAAGGGTTTGCACCTAACCTCTTAAGTTTGTCAACAATGCCTGAGTGGGGGATTGTGTCAAATGCCTTGGCCAGGTCATGGTAGGCAGTGTGAACCATTTTGCCCTCATCCATTGCTTTGGTGACCTCAAAGAAGTCCATCTGGTTGAGTAGGCTTGACATGCCCTTGACGAAACCAAATTGGGTTGCACCAGTGTCTGAAGGTTTCCTGCATCACTATTCATCATTTCCATGACAATTCTTTCCATGGTTTTGCATATGAGACTAGTGAGACTTATGGATCTGTAGTGTCCAGGATCTGTAGATGGCCCACCTTTTTGCAGAGGGATGACTGTTGCAGTTCTTCATTCATGAGGCACAAAGCCTGTTTGGAGGCTGCAGTTAAACAGCAATTCCAGAGGGCCTGACAGATCATGTTTCATGCTGTTTAGAAGGCATCCTGGGATATTGTCGGGGTCCATTTATGCACTGTTCTTGGCCTTAGAGAGAGCATTAAGGACCTGTTGCCTAGTGATAGCAGGGGGAGTTAAATCTGATGGTATTTCCTGAGGGAAGGTTGAGGGGTAAAGTTAGAGCTGAATTTTGACTTTCTTCTTTCTGTTATACAGCCTACTGATCTCTACCAGGGTGGCTTATTTTTTGAATTAGTTCTGTACTTCCTCTTGTTGGGTACAGCTGCTCTATGCAACTATTAACGTGCTTGTATAAGGTTTCTGTGAACAGTTATGCATAGGCAGCAGTGTTCTCAGGGGGCTTGAAATTTTGCCAGGTTATCACTTAATAGCAGTAAGTCAGCCTTAGAGTAGTTCATGAATATTCCAGGATTAGTTGGGGTTCCAGGTTTTATTTTTACTTCAAAGGAGACCATTTTATGGTCTGACCTTACCAGATAAGACATTACACTAGGGGGTGTGTGCATTACTCTCCCTTATTATTAAGAATTAGATCCAATATGGTTGCCTCCCTTGTTGGTGTAGTGACAATCTGGTCTAGGGAGTTTGTATTTACAAAATCCAAGAATCTCTGTGCATGTACGTTTTGTGTCATATATGATTCCCAGTTAATAGTGGGGTAATTAAAGTTGCCCATAAATATGTAATTGTTTCAGATGGTGAGCGCTTCCAATAGGTTCATAGGTAGGTACTAGGCTATCTGCCCAAAGGCATTTATAAGCTTAGCCAGAATGTGTTGGCTTTCACCGCCCTCTGTCCAGCACAACCATTGAAGTGATCCCTGGGGTAAACTTTCTGTTTTCCATCCACTTGTCAAGGTTTCTCCTGAAGAGTGTTAGTGAGGAGCTCTGCCTAATGTAGATTGGAATCTTGTTCCAGAGCATGGAAAGTCTCCGGGACAGGAATCTAGCCCTCCAGCATGTCCTATTTATTATTGTGGTGAGGTTTAGATCCCTAGAGTGTGTGGCTTGAGGGGATATGGTTTTCTTTAGGTGGAGCATGTCCATCAATTCTGGGTTAGACATGGCCTTGTATGTCAGGCATAGATCACCTTTGAGTAGGAGGTATGCAATCGAGTACAGCTGGAGTTTCTTCAGTTGAGCTGCATAGGGCATCTGTTTGAGGCCAGTGATCCTCTTGGAGAGGTACTTCTGTGGTCTTTCCAGCTGTTGCAGGTGTCTTGTAAGGTACATCCCAAATGGGGCGTTGTACTCTATGATGGGTCTGATGAGTGATGCGTAGAGGGGCATAATAACCTCTTTTGATCTGGATGCAAACCCTTTTGTGATTAGGTGGGCCACATAGAAGGAATTTCTAACCACTTTGGCAATGTGATTATCAAGGGAGAGATTACTACCTACTTGGGTCCCCAGATCCCTTATTACATTTTCCATATTTATGGGGCTACCACCTTATGTGGTACTTTGTGGGTACTTTGTTTTTACCAAAGGGGATGACTATGCACTTTCTGGCATTTAGCTTGAGGCCATGGTTTTGACACCAGGTATCTGTCTCAGTGAGACCCTTTTGGAGGATGTCTGTGTTGGCCGGAGAGTCAATTATAGCCCCTAGTTTGCAGTCGTCTGTGAACTTGGTCAGCCATAGACCTCCTGTGCTTGCCTGCATCTCTGAGAAGTATATGCTGAACAGCAGGGGTCCTAGGACTGAGCCCTGGGGAATGCCACTTGTAACTGGTTTAGAGTCAGACCTAGCTCCTGCAACTCTTACCATGTGGGTTCTGTCCATGAGTCAGTTGGCAACCCATCTCATGACACAGGGGTTTATGTTCAGGCTGGTGAGCTTGTCTATACTACCAGAATGGGGAATGGTGTTGAAGGCCTTTGCAAGGTCTAGGTAGGCTGTGTGGGCCACCTTTCCCTCGTTTACAGGCTTGGTAACTGTCTCAAAGAAGGCCACCAGAATAAGCAGGCAAGATCGGCCCTTAACAAAGCCGAACTGGGTAGGGTCCAGTGTTTGGAGGTTCCCAATGTCTCTGTTAATGAGATCCATGATGATGCTCTCCATAGCCTTGCAGACCAAGCTAGTCAGGCTTATAGGGCGATAGTTCCCAGGGTCTGTTGTGGCTTCACCTTTGTGAAGAGGAATAGCCATTGCTGTGCACCACTCTATGGGCAGGTAGCCTGTGGAGAGGCTGAGTTTGAACAGCGTGTTTAGGTGAGGGGTTAGTTCATCGTTGAGCTCATGTAGGACGCAGCCTGGGACACTGTCTGGTCCCACTGATGCTGTGTTTTTGGCTTTGGAGAGGGCTGTTTTAACCTGAGTATCTGTGATTTCAGGGGCACTACATTCTTCTGGTATGGGTATGAGCCCTTATGGGGGTGAAATTTGCACTGAACCTGTCTGCCAGGATGTTGGCGATATCTGTCGGTTAAGTGTATTTTGTACCATTCTGCACTAACTGCAAGCAGATCTGAGAATTGCCACTTAGATTCTTGACATAGCTAAAGAATGACTTGTGGTTATCTTTGGTGTCCTTAGCAATATTTTTCTTTTGAAGCTAGCCTTGGATGATTTTATGAGGGATTGTAGTTTCTTGCTGATACTGATCAGGGATGTCTTCCCTTCTTGGGAATAAGTCTAAATACATGATATGGGTTTCCTTGATCATGGAGGGGAATCTACAACTTGCAAGGAAGTTATTGAACACATGGGAGTACTTAACATATCTCCAAATCTCTCTATGCATATTAAAATAAAAAAAAATTAAAACAAATTAGTCAACTATACTTAGGTTGCATAATCGTGAAACCTTATCCATGACAATCTTGTACACTGTGACAAACCTTACCACCTCATTCCACTCAGTAGTTTTTATTACAGCAAAGTGACACCAACTAGAACAATTATTTATAAAATCAAGTGAAATAAGGAAACAAACAGATACACTACTTAAAGAGGCATGGTATCAAAAATGAGTAGTGTGTGACCTTAATGTCAGTTGTGCGAGTAAAGGTTAAAACATTACTGATCAGAAGCAAAAACACACATAAGCAAAGTCATGATTTAATAAGTGACTTTCATTTGCCATAGCAGAAAAATGTCTAAATATTCCTTTTAAAAATTATCCATACCTATGTGACAATGCTTTTTGGGAAACCAAACCTGCCAGTAATAGCAGTTTCAAGTCTACTATCCTTACATGGAAATTGGATTTGGCTATGATGATGTCACCCTAGAGGGTGTGGCTCCCACCCTCTGAACCACAGCCTTGTAGTTACAGTCCTCACTTTGGTTCTGGCACTTTTTTGTGTAAATCGTCTTGACTGTTTTACCTAATTGTTTCTCATGAGTGACATATAAGATTCTGCTTCTATGAAAGTAGAGTTCTGTAAGAACTTACTATAACAGTATATGTCCTACTGATCACTGTTGTATTATTCCAAACTGCCAGGGTTATCTCACCAAATAACATGGATGTCTGGCCAAGGTACCAAAATCAAAAAGTTTCATAGAGCCAAAAGAATGACATATGTCCTAAGCTCATGGCATATGTGGACATAGGAGCATAAATCCTTACACTAAACCACATGAGTTAAGTCTTTAGAGGTCTGCAAGACAAAATAAATTGGTCAGCTAACTGGGGAAAGGCAGAAAGACCGTGATCACCTCTCGGTGCATGAGGAAAAAATCAGAGAAGGGAGAAGGTAGGAAGGGAAAGAATATGGCAACAGTTATCAGCAGGACATCTACTGCTGTAATACGTTCTTACACAACTGTACTATGTCCTTCCTTAGCTTACTGTTGCAAAATCCTAAACTGTTAGGTAATTCCAAATGCTTAAGAAGTGTGAAGGGTAACTGGCAGGGAGATAGGAAAAATTTCTAGTTATCCAGAGTGGACTGACCTGGCAAAGGCAACTTTGGATTTAGAAAAGGAATTCACTCTGTAATGTTTGGTGACAGCATGCACAGAAGACCAAAGTAGCTGTTTCTAAAAACTGTTTTAGAATTTATACCACTGTAAAAGGCCCCAAATGAGGCCACTGCTCTAGTAGAATGTGCCTTTGTTGGAGAAAGCAAGGATTTGCCAAGTTGATTGTAGTAAAAAGAAATGAATTTAGAAGTCCAGTTAATAGTAGTTTGCTTTGAAAAGTACAGTTGTGTACACTTACCATAAATGCAGATGTTCGAGTGTATTCACTGTTGCAGTCATTACATTTGGGTAATCTGCTTGCAGGTTGCCCTCAGTTGGCCTGAATAACAAAGTCTTGGGTCCTGCATCGGTTGCTGTCTCCTCTTCCATGACTTCAGGTCGTCAGGGGTATAAAATATGCAGCTGACGCCATTTTATTCGTTTTTTCTTGCCCCAGATGTCAGGTGCCCCCCAAATGGAGAGCAAATATATATATATATATATATATATATATATATATATATATATATATATACACACAGCAATATATATAAATGCACTTTTAGCAGCATAAACTTTACCTACATCTAAAAGCAAATACACCACAAAGGCTTTAGAATATAGTGAAGGAAAGACAAATTATAGAAAAGGTGGATAGCGGGTGGGTAACCCAGACTGCAACAATGAATACACTTGAACATCTACATTTATGGTAAGTGTACACAACTGTACTATGTTCTTTGTGTTTCACTGTTGCAGTCATCACATTTGGGTTGATACCCAAACTGAGGAAATGGATGGAGGCAGTCAAGGAAACTAGGGGCTGCCTAGGATGCCTTGCAAGATTGCAGAGGCAAACCCTGCCCTGGAATTGGAGAAGATAGGCAGACGGTAATGCTTGGTAAAAGTGTGAACAGATATCCAGGTGGCAGCCTCCCGGATGTCCCTGGTGGGGACTCCTCAGAGGAAAGCTGCAGAGGTGGAGGCTGCTTTGGTGGAGTGTGTCCTGATCACCTTGGGGGGAGGCTTTCCATGTTGCTTGTAGCAGATGTGGATGCAGTGTGCTATCCAATTGGAGATGGCTTTGCCTTCTGGCCCTGTAGCAAAGCTAACCAGCAACAGATCAGACATTCTGAAGGATTTAGTCCTGTCTAGACAGAATCTGAGCTGTCTGTGCACATCCAGATAGTGCAAAATCCTTTCCCCCTTGTTCTCTGAATTTGGAAAAAAGGTGGGCAAATGAATGGATTTGTTGACAGCCACATTGGACACCACCTTGGTCGTGAAGGATGGGTTAGTTCTGAGGGATACCCTCTCAGCATGTAAGATGATGAAGGGTTCCACAGACATGCGCACTTGTAGCCCACAGACTCTTCTGGCTGAAGTGATGGCCAGAAGGAATGCTGTTTTCCAGGAGAGAAATTTTAGCTCTGCAGAAGAAGACGATTCAAAAGGGGGCATGGTGAGTTTTTCCAGTACAAAAAGGTCCCAAGCTGGTGGTGCCCTTCTGGGTGTCCTCAAGTTGCTGGCCCCTCTTAAGAACTGTTTGATCAAGGGGTGTGAGAAAAGGGGCTGTTCAGTGGGAAAATGAGCAGAAATAGCAGAGGCATGAATTTTTATAGAAGAGAAATAGAGGCCACTGTGTAGTAGGTCAGCTAAGTAATCCAGGATAAGAGGGAGGGAGGGCTGTGCCATATTGGCTCTCTTAGCTTGGATCCAGGTGCAGAACCTTTTCCATTTGCCAGCATAAGAATTTCTGGTGCTAGGGCGTCTGGTCTCATGGAAAACATCTAGAACCTGTTTAATGCGACTGGTAGATTGATTTGGGGTTAGGAAATAAGCCAAGCTGCCAAATTGCATGTCTGCAGTTGGGGATGCATGACTTCCCTTTCACTTTGGGTCACGAGGTTTGGAATATGAGGAAGATGTCATGGGGGCAGTGGAGACAGGCTGCACAGCAAGGGGTACCAGTGCTGCTGGGACTAGTCTGGAGCTATAAGAATGGTCCTTGGTTTTTCCTCCTTTGCTGTGAACACTACCCTGGGGATGAGAGTTAGTGGAGGAAAGGCATAGACCTATAGACTGACCCGGGGAAGGACAGGGCACCCACTTTCCAAGCCATGCAGTGATGCTCCCTGATGCAAAATTTGCTGAGCTGATGGTTGGTGTGGGAGGCAAAGAGGTCGACCTTAGGTGTGCCCCATATCTGAGTTATTAGGGTGAAGGCTCTTCTGTTGAGTTGCCACTCGTGTGGGTCCATAAGATGTCTGCTTAACTGGTCTGCCAGAGAGTTGAAAGAGCCTGGTAGGAATTATGCTAATAGATGTAGTTGCATGGCAGAGGCTGTGTGCCAAAGGGTCATGGTCAGCCTGCATAGAGGGTAGGAGTGAGTCCCTCCCTGCTTGTTGATATACCACATCACAGTGGTGTTGTCTGTTTTGGTCAAGAGAGCCCCTGGAGAGAGAAGGGGCTTGAAGGCTATCCCGGCATGCTGCACAGCCTTCATCTCTTTTTGATTAATGTACAGAGGGATTTGCTGAAGGCTCCATTGGCCCTGTATACACCTGCCACCCAGGTGTGCACCCCAAGCATAGTCCTTTGTGTCTGTGATGAGGGTCTGGGTGGTGGGGGGTGGTGGTGAGAAAAGCAGTCCCTTGTTGTGGGAGCATGCTATTGCCCACCAAAGAAAATCTTTTCTGATGCAAGGAATTATAGGTATAAGAGTTTCCAGGTCTTGAGAGTGTTGACACCAAAGGCTTTTTTAGGTACCACTGAAGTTTCCTCATATGCAGTCTGGCATATGGAATGAGTAGTATACAAGATGCCATGAACCCCAGAGCTTGCAGGATCTTCCTTGCAGATAGCTGGGTCCTCATGGCTAGATGAGAGAAATAGGTTGTCAGGAAAATTTGTTTCTCTGGTGTAAGGTATGCCATCTGGGATGCTGTGTTCAGGCTTGCCTCCAGGAAGATAATCCTTTGGGTGGGCACCTGTTTGGATTTCTTTTCACTGATTGTGTAACCCTAGGGAGGCTAGTTGTGTCTTTACAAAGGCCAGGTGTTTGAGCAGCTTGTCCTGGCCATCTGCCTGAATAAGGCAGTTGTTTTAAGTATGGATAAATCTGAACATTTCTTTGTCTACAAAAGGTAATGGCCAGAGCCAGACATTTTGTGAAAACTCTGGGCACAGTAGATAAGCCACAGGGAAGTGCAGAGAACTAAAAGTGTTGAGATCCTGCCCTGAAACGGCACTATTTCCTTCATGATTCCCTGATAGGAATGTGGAGGTAGGCCTCCTTTAGATATAGGGTGACTAGCCAAGCATCCTTGGAGAGCATGGGAAGCAGCTGTTGGAGGGTGAGCACTCTGAATTTTGGGATCACCAGGAAGGTGTTTAGAATGGATAGATAGAGGATGGGGTGCCCAGTGTCCTCTTTTCTGGGCACCAGAAAAAGTCTGGAGTAGAAACCTTGGCCTATCTGTTCTGCAGGAACGTGCTCTACTGCCCTCATAGAGAGCAGGGAAAGGATTTGCTGTTAAGCCTCTGCCCACTGGTTTGATGGTAGAGATCTGGGAACCCTTCTGGGGTTGAAAGGATGTGGAAGGAAAATTTGTATCTCTGAGGCACTATGTTCAGAACCCAGTGGTTACTGGTAATGGTGGCTCGGGTGCTTATGCGAAAGGAGAGTCTTCCTCCTAGGGGTAAGAGAAGGTGGACAGAGGTAGGGGGTGGAGGAGGAGAGTCATTGCAAGTTCTAACTCATAAGGGGGTGGCTTAGAACTCCCTGGTTTTGAAGTGGAGGTAGTCCACTGCTTAGATCTCTGCATTCCCTGTGGCTGGTGTCTGGGGTCTGGTTCCCCAGGGTCTAGGCTGGACTGGCTTACTGGGATCAGGAAAGGACTAATGCTTGGTGGGACAATGCCTGCTGATCCTAGTTAGCTGGACCTGCAAGAAATCCTTAACTGTTTGCATGGATTTTGCTTTTTCTTCCATCTTTTTTAAGACCTCTTCTGCTTTAGTGCCAAATAAGTTATCTTTGTGCAATGGGGCATCCAACAATTTAGATTTGACATGGTCTGGCAGGGGCTGTTCCTTAAGCCATGCATGCCTTATAATTACAGATCAAGTGACTGCTGCCTGCAATAAGCTTCTAGGGCGTCAAAACCACAGTGCAAGGTGTGTTTAGTTACTTGACTTGCAGAATGCATTATCTCTTGTAATTCTTTTGATTCTGCCCAAGCAGGAAAGGAAGACATTTTTTGTTTAAGGAATTCCAAGGTATGTTGCTGAAATTTCAGCATATGGAACTGACAGTTTAGAGCCCTGATAGCAAGAGTAGCTGAGGTGTATATTTTTACCCCATCTGAGGGGGATGGGATTCACAGCAGAGGTTGTTTTAATTCATTTAGGTCCTTGAGAAATTACCTCAGGGTCAGCAGTAGGATTTTTAAAAAGAAATTTGTGGGAGTCAGGGACTGTATATTACCTGTCTTGTTTTCTGGATGCAGGAGGGAGGGTGTCAGGAGTCAAGCTGGATTCCAGGAAAACATCCTCCACAACATCCAGGACTGGGGGGATGGCCAAGGGTCTGTGCTGTGGAAGATCTAGGAATTCCCAGAGTCTCTTTTTAGACTGTGGGTAGTCTTGGCTCTCCCACTGAAAATGCTCCCTTAAGATATGCAGGGTTTCCCCCAAAGGAAAAATCCTCTGGGGGAGAGGCTGAAGGAATGGAATCCTCTGCATCAGAATCCTCAAAAGTAGAGGGGGGGGGTGCGTGTTTTCATATTCAGATGCATCAGATTCATCTGACTCTTGTTCAGACAAAACTACAGCAGACAGATCTCTTTTCCTTTTGGAGGGGGTAGCTTGGCTTCCCCTGATCATCTGATCATAATGATAAGGTCTTCCACCATTTTAAGCATTTGAGACTGATGCAAGGAAGAAGGTGCCTGAGAGTGGTTCATCGGTTTCTTGGGTGTGGTTCGTACCCTGGGCCTTAGAAGCTTGGTTGTTTTTGAAATAACAGTAGTCGCAAAAGAAGATGTCGGTTTGTGTCGAGAATTGGTAGTGCGAAGGACTTCCTCGGAAGCTGGTGCCTGTTCAGCGGCTCCGGACCCATCCAAGGTAGAGACAACCGCAGGTTCCTTAGTCAAAGAAGAGTTTTGAGGCATACCGGACTCTGAAAGGGTCTCGGTAGTGGCCTGCGAGTTCACAGAAGTGGGCATCAGGGGCTGCGAAAATGCCTCACTGAGGACCACCTAACTGTTGACTAGCTTAATGAAAGCGTCGTTGGCAGGTTTAGACCTGTGAGGTCTGTCTCTGTCTTTATCTTTACATTTTTTTGGTAGATCGGCTGTCGGATGGCTTACCGAAGCCATATCAGTATTCGAGGACTGTAATTGAAAATATCTGGCTACAATAAGGGCCTGACGATGGATAGTTCTGGTGTTGAAGAAAACACAGAAGCAACAATGGGGGATGTCGTGGTCTGGGCCTAAACAAGTGATGCAGTAAGAATGGAAGTCTCGGTGTGGTATTTGCTTTCCACAGGCGAGACAATTATTAACTTTTTCTGACATCGGTTAGTGCAAGAAAAAAGTACCCCAATGGGGTACTTAGCTTTAGAAGACTTTGACTTCAATTCAGAAGATTTAAACTCAGGTAGCAGCCGACTGGCACTCATGTGAACTGCTTCTGCTTCATGGCAAGAAAGACTGATGTAATGGCGTCGGCTGCCTTACTTTATACTCCTGATGACCTGACATCAGTCCTGAAGCGACAGCAACCGATGCAGAAATACTAAGTCTCTGGTATTTGGGCGGGCTGGGGCTACCCTGGCAGGAATAACCCAAATGTGATGACTGCAACAGTGAAATATGAAGAACATCTATGAGTTACTTGCTGCCATGACCCACAGTGCTCTGAGAATCGCCCTTGTAGTACAAAACTGAAGAGGAAAAAGAGAAAGGAAGTAACTAGCTAGGCTTTGCACTTTGGTGGAAGGAAAGTCTGCTAGAGTTTGTTGGCTAGTCTGCACCCCAAGAAAACTAGGTCTTGGGTAGTTTTCACTGCTGACGTCTTTAGGATGATTGTGAACCCAGGCCATGAAGTAGAGACATAGCGAAATCGAGATGACTCAAGAATATCTGCTGAGAAGATGCCTGCATTAACAGGTTGTCCTAATAAAGGAATCTCTGGGTTCTCTGAGTCCTGCAGTAAACTATGACTGAGGCAAGGCAATCTATGAAGACTCTGGGGGCTGCAGAGTTTTCAAAAGGCAAAGCATAGAACTGAAAACGTGATAAGCCAGTAGAAGACTTCAGAAATTTTCTGTAAACAGGGGTGAATAGGAATGTGAACACAGGTATCCTTTAAGTCCACTGACACCAGGAAGGCTTGAGGAAGAGTGAATAGAAGCAGAGTTTTCAGGGACAACATCCTAAAAGGTGGGACAAAGAGAAAGGTGCTGAGGGAGGAGAGATCCAGTATCAGTCTCCAGTCTACTTTTTTTTTTGGAATGATGAACAGTCTGCAATAGAACCCTTTTCCCACATATTGTGGAGGTACCAGTTATATTGTGCATTGCTCAAGCAGAGGGATGCCACTGAATGGAGGAACTGCTTTGCAAGTCATTTTGTACTCAATATGAATAACAAAGAACCCATTTGTCTGAAGTGATGAGTAGCCACTTTTTTAGGAATGAGGTGAGCCTTTTGGATAGGGATAGGGATGGACCATGGGGTGGGGAGGGGAATAGAGGGTAGTCAGGTAGAAATGCCTGGGTAAGGAGGCCTTTCAGATCAAGATTCCATGTCTGGTTTGTTCTGGAATCTTTTCCTAGGTATTCAGTTGGCCTTATGGGAAGGCCTTAGTAGATATTCCTGGAGGTTCCACAAACACAGGCCAGGTAGTGGACAAAGCAGTCTCAGTAGTGCCAACAAAGCAGTTTTTATTTAGCGCTTTTGTCTGTCTATAACATCAAACTTCTTCAGAATATGGGAAGGACTTGGTTCCCTGTGAGTGAAGTAATTGGGTTTTGCAGGGTAACTCTACTACTTCTGTGCCAACTTACCAAAGGATCTGTCTACAGACCTTCAAGATTTTACATTATTCTTGCAATTGTTTGAAGAGACTGGCAGCATCTAGACCAAACAAAAGGTCCTTGTTTAAAAGACAGTCAAAGAGATTTGCTTTAATATCCTCTGAGTGGGGCTGAGAACATTTCCATGCACACCTCATGATCAAAGAACCCGTGGCTGCTGCCCTGGGGGAAGCTTCTACTGCTGACTGCATCATAGCTGCATTTTATGCTGTGCTTAGCCACTTGGGAAGCCTGAGCTACCATAAATAAAGCCTGCTGTTCACTGGCAGGTTCCTCAGGGTAGGACAATGCTTTATTTAAAATGCCCACAAGAGATAATAAATATTTCATCATTTCAGTCTGACAACTCAGAGCTCTAAAGACCCAAGTGGAGGACATATAAACCTTTTCCTCAAATCTGTCCATTGCCTTGCCGTTTTTATCAGAAGGGAGAGCACTGACTGCAGGTAGCAACTTAAAGGGCTTGTCAGTGGACATGAAAAACACAGAACGATCTGCTGCCAGATTTTTGTACAGAAATTTCAAGTCCTCTGGTACCTTGTAAAACCTTTCAGGCTTGTTAGGTGCTGGTGGCCAAGAGTCTGGTACAGTGGAAATGGATGCAAAAGCATCAACGAAAGTTTCCAGAACAGGAACTACTGGAACAAAAGCAGGGGTGCCTGTTTCCAGATTATAGCATCTCTGTTGAACGTCAGAAATCAGTTTTGATTCCCATTCATAATGCTTCATAATATTAACAATAGTTTCTCCAAATGAAGCTTATTCAACGGGGAAGTCAGGAGAAAGGGAATCTTCATCATTAGAGACCACTTGGCCTGGTAAATTGGTCTGGGAAGAATAGGCCAAGGAGTGCTCATCTGAGAATGATTCAGACTCTTTTTCTCTTTTTTTTTTAAACAAGAAATATCTTCATAAAACCATTACTTATGACATAGGCAATGATACATTTATATAAAGGAAAATAAATCAGACTGACACAATCCTAGTTGCAAGCATTTTACATCACAAACCATACTGACACACTCCCAGTTGCAACCACTATACATCACTTACAATCTACCCAATCATTTTCAGCCAAACATTACATAGCTCATTTAAGTCCTGCCTACTTTTAAACCTCATTCCTCCCCTGTACGTATTAATCTCACAATTCCATTCTTTTCTATGTAGTTCGCTCCTACCTTTTCTAAAGATCTCAATTCCAGTTGTTTTATCTCTGTTACTATAATCACTACTTGCAGTACAGTTAATTTAGATTTTGATTTCCATTTTCTAGCAACTGCTTTTTTGACAGCCACCATAATTAGACAGGGCAAGGCCTTACCATGTTTAGGCAATTACGATTCTTATCATAGCTCAGAAAATTCATTGCCCTCATCACACCAATCTGTCCACCCAGCATCTCTGACACTGCATCCCACAGGGAATCCTTAAAGTCCACCAACTCATCACTCTCCCAGAAAATATGTTCCCAATTACCTCTTTCTTCCCCATCACACCTCCAACATTTGCTGTCTACCTGAGGAAAAATTCTCTGGAGTCTACTTGGGGTATAAAAATATCTACGTAAATATTTCCAAGCAAAAATCCTAAATCTATTGTATTTTGTTGCATATTTGGGAGACATACATATATCCCCCACTGTTTCTTTGTGAATTGCTTATCCAGTTTCGCTTCCCAATTCTTTCTAATGTTCTCTGATTGATTCTTATAGTTATCATACAATATGTTATATGCTCTATTAATTATTTCTTTTTTAATGGCAGATTCTGATCTAGATTCTACTAAAAACTCAGTAGTGGTCTTTTGTTTAGGACACCCTTATTTCTTTCTCTTTGTTTATAATCTGATATCAATCCTTGATATGTTATGCAATCTCTAACCTGCAGTCTAAATAAATTCTTGGTATCTTCCCATTCTATCAGCTTTCCTTCTCTAGTTATCTGCTCCCAATACCTTAGTTCCTTTGTCAGTTTCCTCCAATAAATTTAAGCCCCCTCTTGCCTATTGTTGATATCTCTAATTGCAGTCATCCCTATCAGCAGAATCTCCTTTCTCCATTCCCTTGTTGGCTTAGTACTTAGGATACTTTCTGCTACTTTATAGATATAATATTCTGTATGATTATTGTTATTCTCCTTAAAAGACTGCATCTAAAAAATCCTAGTCTCTCTTTGTTTCTTGAGCCCCCACCCCCATTTCATTATTATTTCTTTCCACTTTGAATTACAGTTTTCTGCTTCTGCTATGTATAGGAGCCTTAGCTGTGTAGCCCTGAAATACCCCTTCATAGTGGATAATCCCAATCTGTCCTGTTCTACTGGAAAAATGAACTTATCCCACTTGACTCTTGCCGTCTTTCCCGCCCAGATAAAGTCCTTCAGCTCTTTATTAATTGCTATCCTCAATGTCTCCTCTGGTTGATAAAAATATATCTAACTTGTCTACAAGACCAATGGGACTAAAAACATTTTAACTGCTTGTATCTTGCTATGTATATCCATATAACAAAGGTTCCATTTTCTCAGTTTTTGTATTATTTTTGTTTAGTCTTTTCCCACATATCCTTAAGCTACCACACCAGAGTAATTTTTAATCCATATTCCTAAATACTTCATTTTATCATGTCCCCATAAATATAGACATTGCTGAACCAATTCATATGTGGGTACATAATTTATAGCTATTGCCTTTGTTTTAGCTTCATTGATTTTGTATGCTGAAAAGATCTGCAACTGTGTCAAAATCTTCCACAATACTGTAATGTTGCTTTCTGATTTTGTCAGGTATAAAATAATATAATCTATAATTAAAGCCAGCTTTTCTGGACTACCTTACCAATTACATCCTTGCATTTTTGATTCCCTTTTTTTGTTTGTCAATGGTTCCAAACATAATGCAAATAAATGGGAAAGAGGACACCACTGCCTGGTTCCTTTGCTAAAGCAGAAATTAACAGAGAGGACCCACCCACTTTAATTTTTCCCTCTGGTCATTCATATATCCTCCTAATCAGCCTTACATTTTGTACAGGAAATGCAAGTGCTTCCATTAACTTCCTTATAAAGTTCCAGCTTACTCTGTCAAATACTTTCTCTGCATCAAGACCCACCAACAACAATGGTATTTTCTTATATTCTGCTTCCCTCTGGATCATCAATGGTCTGTTGATGTTTTCAAATGTTTGCCAATCCTCCACAAAAACCACACTGATCCATTATCTATCACTTTTGGCATTACGTTTAGCCATTATAAACATGAACATTTTATAATCATGGTTTAATATTTAAATGGGCTTGAATGAAGCTGGATTTGATGGATCTTTACCCTATTTAGGTATTACAGCTAACACTGCCTTCTTCCAGGATGCTGGTACTTCTCTTCCTCTTAAAATACTGTTAAACAAAACCTTCCTGATCTTTATAAGTTTTTTTTCCCCTTTTGGCTTCCAAACTTCCACAGGAATACCATCTATTTCTAGTGATTTTCCCGTAGATTGGCTATACATCATCATTTTTACTTCATATCCTCCTATCCTAACCATTAGAAACTGAGCAACATCTACCTCTAACCTTGGCATATTTAATTCTTACATAAACATTTCCATTTGTATCTTTTCTTGATTTCCAAATTTCTCTGCTTTATACAGACTTTTATAGAATTTCCAAAATATTTCTAATACCTCTACAGGATCTCTTATTACCTTCCTTCTTACAGGCTCATGGAAATTCTGTTTAGCCTAGCCTAGTTTTTATATCTTGGGAAATATGTAAATTGCCTCCAAACTCCTATTACTGAATTCACATCTTTCATGTGAAATATTTTCATATATTTCTTCAAAAGTCTACCCTCCTTTGCTAAACTTTCCCTTCTGGGCCCCCTAAACACATCTTCACTGCTGCAAATCAAATTCCAGTCCCCACCAATAAGTAACACTCCTTGCTAAAAAACGATTATTTCCCACAGAATTTTCTTAAGCTCCATTACAGCAGTTTTAGGTGGAATATAAACACATGCCAATGTAATCTTCCTCCCTTGCCAGTAGTGTCGTAGCACTGCAGATCTGCCATAATTATCTTTTTAATCCAAGTCTGTTAGACTCCTCTTGCAACTAATATAATTCTTCCTCTTTTCCTTTGTCCCAGACATTCTGCTGAATAACCATCCTGAAAACAATTATTTACCAAATTCACATATTCAATTCATTCCAAGTGTCTCTCCTGTAACATAGATATTTGCAAGCTATATTTTTAATATAGTTCACTTTTCTTTCTTTTTTGTATTTATCTGTGAGACCATTGATATTTAAAGACATTACAGAAAGTATCACAGCATTAAAAAATTATTCTCAACTTTTATATACAACTCCTTTTTTGTTAAATGTCTAGTTCCAGCTTTTGTGTTACATGCATACACTGTTTGGTACGTTGAACTTTTATATAGTTGTTTCTTGTCATATCCATTTGAACCTATGCCACATCTTACAAAACTTTGTTTTATTGAAAGCCCTCAAACAAAAAAACAAACCCTGATACCCCCCTAAAACCTATTAATTTCATACTAATACAAAACTATACACATTGTCAAATACTGAAGTTTTACCCTCTTTATACTCTTAATAGGAACAAATGTCTCAAACTGACAGTCACACTCATAGACTTGAGTTAACCTAAAAGAAAGGTTATTCATGCTATGACACATGGTGCAGCCTGTGCTTTTACTAAGTGCTAACTGGTTTTGTCTTATCTTTATAGGTCTTCCAGCTGAGAAAACCCCTGAATGCTTTCAGAAAACATTATCTCCTAGGCCAATTTCTCTTTTCTTTTTTCCCCCAATCACTCTCCACCAGACTGTAACCAATTTCACCTTATCAAACTTTCTCCACAGAGACATGAGAACCAGACAGTTGATTTTTCATTATCAAATTGTCTCCATGGAGACATGAGAACCAGACAGTCAATTTCTCTTTATCAGATCATTTCAATGGAGGCATGAGGGTAAGACATAGAATTGCTACTAGGTATACAATCATTTGCTAGAAAAAAGCCTTATAACATTCAATATTCTTTTCTATTTATAGGTTCACAGGTAGGTACTAGGCTATCAGCACAAGGGCCTACACGTAAGCCTAGCCAGCAAGGTACCATAGCTTACGCCACCCAAGAAAGTTATATTCCTGTGCCACTGTCCAGCAGAGACACAGCAGTGATCCCCGGGGTATATTTCCTATTTCCCATCCACTCATCAAGATTTTTCTTGAAGAGTGCTAATGAAGAAAGTACAGTTTTGAACCTACCATAAATGTAGATGTTCGAGTGTTCACCCTGCTACAGTCATCACACTTGGGTTATCCTGCCGTCAGGTGGTCCCACAGTCAGTCTGAGTTCCAAAGTCTTGGTCCGGCGTCGGTTGCTGTCACTTCTTCCCTGACGTCAATGCACCAGGGGTATATAAGAGGCATCCAATGCCACTGCCCCAGATGTCAGGTGCCCCCAATAGGTAGGCAATATATATATATATATATATATATATATATATATATATATATAGCTATATAAAAATAAAACAATACCTTCAGGCACAAGCAAATACACCACAGAGGTTGTATAGGATAGAGTGGTATAGATAAGTTCAGCTAGTTCAGAGGGGATGGAGGGAGGGTAACCTGGACTGCAGAGGATGAACACTCGAACATCTACATTTATGGTAGGTACAAAACTGTACTATGTTCATCGTGTTACCCTGCTGCAGTCATCACACTTGGGTGGAATCCCAAACCTAAGGATGGGTGGTGGAGTTAAACAGGGTTAGAAGAAGCTCTAGTCTTAGAATATAGAGGTAAGTGATAGTGTTTGGTGAAGGTGTGCACTAAACTCCAAGTTGCAGCTTCCAGAATATCCTTGGTTGGCACTCCCCTGAGAAAGGCTGCTGATGTAGCTGTACCCCTGGTGGAGTGGGACCTAATGCTAGCAAGTACCGGTTTCCCATGATGCGTGTAGCAGAAACGTATGCAATGCCATATCCATTTAGAAATGGTCTGTTTTGAGATAGCTTTTCCTTGTGATCCTGCAGCATAGGCTACAAAGAGCTGGTCAGATTTTCTGAAAGCCTTAGTTTTATCCAAGTAGTAATGTAATTGCCTGTGAATGTCCAAAGAGTGCAGGAGTCTTTCTCCTTTGTTCTGGGGATTTGGGAAGAAGGTGGGCAAATGAATGGTTTGGTTTAGGGCCACATTGGATACCACCTTTGGCATAAAGGAAGGGTTAGTTTGTAGAGAGACTCTGTCTTGATGAAAAATGAGGAAAGGCTCCACTGCCATTAGTGCCTGTAGCTCTGAGACTCTTCTAGCTGAGGTTATTGCTAGTAGCAGGGCAGTTTTCCATGAAAGAAATTTTAAATCTGCTGAAAAAGCAGGTTCAAAGGGCGGCAGTGTAAGCTTTTCCAGAACAAAGCAGAGATCCGAAGTAGGTGTTGGTGCTCTCCTGGGCGGTCTTATGTTCTTAGCCCCTCTGAGGTACTGTCTTAGGAGTGGATGTCAGAATAAAGGAGGATCCGTGTTGTAATGAGCTGAAATTGCTGAGGTGTGGATCTTAATAGATGAAAAGGAAAGTCCTTTGTGCAACATCTCAGTTAAATATTGTAGAATCTGAGGAATGTTTGGATCAAGGGGATTTTGGCCTTTAGCCTGGTTCCAGGTGCAAATTCTTTTCCATTTGTCTGAATAGGTTTTCCTGGTGCTGGGCCTCCTGGCCTCCAGAATGATATCCATAACAGCTTTGGATAGAGGTGTTGGCTGGTTGTTTAAGTAATTTGCCATGCAGCCAGGTTTAAAGTCTTGAGCTGGCCGTGTAGAATCTGATTGTCTCGCTGGGTAAGCAGGTGAGGAATTTGTGGTAAAATCCATGGTGGGCCGTGGGCCATGTTTCTTAGAATTGGATACCAATGCTGGCGTGGCCAGTCTGGTGCAATGAGTATCATTTGTGGCCTCTCTAATCTGACTTTCAGCAGTACCTTTGCTAGAAGAGGCAGTGGAGGAAAGGCATACACTGTTAATGTTTTCCAACTGAATGAGAGGGCGTCCACTTTCCAAGCTTGTGGATGGAATGTCCTTGTGCAAAATTTTTGAAGTTGGTAGTTTTGGGGGCTGGCAAACAGATCTATTTCTGGGCGTCTCCATTTCTGAACTATCATTGCAAATGCTTGTGGATCTAGTTTCCACTTGTGTGGATCCCTGATGTTTCTGCTTAGGTCATCTGCCAATGTGTTTTTCTTTTCTGGCAGGAATTGTGTTTGTAATTGAACATGGTAAGACAGTGCTGTGTTCCACAAGGTCACTGCTTGCCTGCATAGAGAGTAGGAATGTGTGCCCCCTTGCTTGTTTATGTACCACATTACTGTGCTATTGTCCATCTTTATTATTAGTTGTCCTGGGTGTAAGAGGTCCTTGAAAGCTGTTAGGGCATTTTGTACTGCTAGCATTTCTTTTTGATTGATATGCAGATGCCTTTGAACTGTAGTCCATTTGCCCTGAATGCACTGTCCTGCCATGTGTGCTCCCCAGGCATAGCCCGATGCATCTGTTGTCATAGTTTGCCTGGCTGTGGGTAAGGTGAAAGGCTGACCCCTGTTGAGGTGACATGCCTGTGCCCACCATAGACACTCCTGTTGAAGGCAGGGAATGAGTGGTATCATTGTTTCCAAGCTGTGGCTGTGCTGAGTTCATATGCTTTTCAGGTACCATTGTAATTTCCTCATATGCAGTTTTGCAAATGGTACTAGTAGAATGCAAGATGCCATGAATCCCAAGGCCTGCAGAATTTTTCTTGCAGGGAGTTGGGTCTTTGTTGCCATTATTTTGAAATATCGAGTCAGCTCTTGTTGCTTGTCTGGCGTGAGTTGTATTCAAGCTGGCACCCAGGAATATTATGTTTTGTGAGGGCACTAGTTTTGATTTCTTTTCATTTACTGTGTACCCATGGCAACTTAGAAGGTGTTTGACAAATGCCAGATGCTTTAAAAGAATGTCCTTGCTTGAATAAGGCAGTCATCCAGGTATGGGTATATTTGGATTCCTCTTTGTCTGCAGTATGCAATTAGTGGTGCCAGGCATTTTGTGAAGACCCTGGGCGCAGTAGATAAGCCAAAGGGCAGTGCAGAGAATTGATAATGCATTGAACCTGCAGTGAAGCGGAGGTATCTTCTGCAATTTTGTCTGATAGGGACATGCAGGTATGCCTCCTTGAGGTCCAGCGTTACTAACCAAGCATTCTTTCCCAGCATGGGAAGAAGCTGCTGTAGTGGTAGTATCTTGAATTTTGGTACTTGCAGATAGGTGTTCAGAATTGAAAGATCCAGAATGGGTCTCCATGCTTTGTCTTTTCTTGGGACTAGAAAGAGTCTTGAGTAAAATCCTTGTCCTTGCTCCTGTGTAGGTACCTGTTGAATGGCTCTCACGTCCATGAGAGCTGTAATTTGTTTTTGTGCCTCTGCCCATTTATTTGGTGGCAGGTTTGGCATTCCTTTTATCCTTGGCAAGGTATGAAAGTGGAATCTGTATCCCTGTGAGACAATGTTTAGGACCCATTTGTCTTTTGTGATGATGTGCCAGCTGTCTGCAAAAAATTTTCCTCCCAAGGGAGCTGCCAGGAGAGATTTGCTTGGTAGTTTGAGGACGGAGTCATTGTGTTTGTCTTATGCTAGCTTGGGGCCTGTCTTCTCCTCTTTTCTGGGTAGCAGTACCCCATTGGCGAGGTTTGTAAGGGCCTTGTGACTGACCTCTGCCCCTTGGGCGTCTGTATTTGCCCCTCTGTGATCTGTCAGAAGCTGGAAAGGACCAATTTTTTGTTGGCCAATTTCTGCTGAAACGAGGAGGTTGTACCTGTAAACAATCCTTGACCGTCTGCATAGACTTTGCCTTATCCTCCATTTTCTTTAAAACCTCTTCTGATTTGACACCAAATAATACATCCTGCTGTAAAGGTGCATCCAATAATTTTGCTTTAACATGATCAGGTAGGGTTTGTTCTTTTAACCAAGCATGTCTACGTATGACAGACCCAGTAACAGCTGCTCTACAGGAAGCTTCCAATGAATCAAATCCACATTGTAAAGTATGTCTGCCCACCTGTTCAGCTGCATGCAACAGATCCTGCATTTCCTTGAATTCAGACTGTTCAGTATGTGTGCTCATTTTTTGTTTTAATTGAGTCATTAGGAATTGCTGATATTTCAGCATGTGAAACTGACAATTTAATGTTCTCATAGCCAGAGTTGCTGAGGAGTATATTTTCTTTCCCCATCTGTCTAGGGCTCTGGAATCCCTTTCAGAGGACACAGGATTTTTAGCCACAGACGATTTAGCCCCCTTGGGACCCTGGGAAAATGTTTCTGGGTCAGCCACAGGGCTTTTATAAAGGAATTTGTGTGAATCAGGTACTCTGTAGTATATGTCTGGTTTGGCTGGAGCAGGAGGTAGAGAGTCTGGATTTAGACTAGACTCCCAAGTAAACATCATCCACGATATTTAAAACTGGAGGGATAGCAAGTGGTCTGTGCTGAGGTAGTAAAAGGAATTCTCAGAGCCTTTTCTTAGAATCAGAGTAGTCCTGGCCTTCCCAGTGGAAATGTTCCCTCATGGTATGTAAAGTTTCCCCAAAGGAGTAATCTTCAGGGGGAGATGCTGAGGGAATAGAGTCTTCAGCATCAGAGTCTTCATAAGGGGGAATAGTGTAATCCTGTTCCTCAGAAGAATCTGAGGAAATTGAAACCTGGTCAGAGGAAGCATAATCCTCCTCTTGCCTTGGTCTTTTATCTGGAGGGGGATGGGAACCAATGATTAGGGTAATCAAATCTTCAGTCATCTTAAGCATCTGTTTCTTAGGCATGGGGCCTTGAACTGCAGACTGATGCAGAGTCTTTTTTGGTTTTAAAGGAGTTTTAAGCTAAGCATAAGATTTAATGGTGAGTGTAGTCGGTCTGAAGACACCTTCTGCAACTGAAGGTGTTTCCTCTGCACCGGGGTCTCCTTCTGCTCCGGTGTTGGAAGGGCCTAATAAGGATGGCTGCATCGGCCTAGTACACTCCGCTTGAGAATCCGCAGCTGTCTGGGGTTCCAATTCTGCGGTCGTCAGGGGCTGCGTAGGTGCTTCACTGAAAACCGGAGAACCGGCGACAGGCCCAGCAGAGGCCTCGGAATCTGGCTTGTTCCTAGGCTGCCTGTTCTTATCCTTGTGTTTTTTATGCATGCTGGTCATCGGCTGCCCTGATGGCATGATATAATTAAATCTCCTACCAAAGTAATGTCGAGCGAAGTCAAAACAGGGTTTGATAGTTCGTTTATTAAACCTAGCACAAAACCGACAACCTGTGACGTGGTGGTCTTGGCCTAGGCAAGGAATGCAATAAGAATGGGAGTCCTTATGAGGTATTTGCTTCCCACAAGAAATGCAATTGTTAACTTTTTCTGACATCGGACTGAGGCAAGAAAAGGTTCCCCAACGGGGTACTTAGCTTTATTGAAGACTTCAGACTGAAATTCGAATCGAAAATCTCAGGTGTCAGCCGACCGGCACTTGTGAACTGCTTCTGCTTCGGGCACCGCGCGGCAAGAAAGACTGAAGAAAATGGCGTCACATGCCTCTTATATACCCCTGGCTCACTGACGTCAGGGAAGAAGCGACAGCTACTGACGCCGGACCAAGACTTTGGAACTCAGGCTGACTGCGGGACTGCCTGATGGCAGGATAACCCAAGTGTGATGACTGCAGCAGAGTAACACGATGAACATCTTTGCTTGACATAGATGGGTAGCTTGTTCCAGAGTATAGGAAGTCTCTGGGACAGGAATCTATCCTTCCAGTGTGTCCTGCTTATTGTGGTGAGAAGGTTTAGGTCCCTAGAGTGTGTAGCTTGGAGGAATTCGGATTCCTTTAGGTGTAGCATGTCCAACAGCTCTGAGTTTGACATAGCTTTATATGTTAGGCAGAGATCACCTTGGAGTAGGCGATATGCTACGGAGTAAAGCTGGAGTTTTTTGAGGCGGTCAGTGTAGGGCATTTGTTTGAGGCCAGTAATCCTCTTTGTGAGGTACTTCTGTGGCCTTTCCAGCTGCTGCAGATGTCTTGTGAGGTACATTCTAAAAGGGGCATTGTACGCTATAATGGGTCTAATGAGTGGCGAGCAGAGGGGAACAATGACCACTTTTTTCCTGGATGAGAACCCTTTTATGATGAGGTGTACCACGTAGAAGGACTTCCTGACTACTGTGGCGATGTGACTATCAAAGGAGAGACTACTGTCCACCTGGGTCCCAAGGTCTCTTATCACGCATTCGGTGTTAAGTAGATTATTGCCTATGTGGTAGTTCATGGGTACAGAGTTTTTACCAAAGGGGATGACACTGCACTTTTCGGCACTGAGCTTGAGGCCATGGCTCTGACACCAGGCATCTGTCTCAGTGAGGCCCTTCTGTAGGATGTCCACATCATCTGGGGACTTGACTATGGCTCCTAGTTTGCAGTCATCTGTGAACTTCGTTAGCCAGAGGCCTTCTGTGTTAGCCTGTACTTCAGAGAAGTAGATACCAAACAGGAGAGGTCCCAATACGGAACCCTGTGGTACTCCACTTGTCACTGCTTTGAGGTCAGATTTGGAGTCTGCAACTTTTACAGTGTGGGTTTTGTCAGTGAGCCAGATGGCAACCCATCTTGTGACGTAGGGGATTTATACCTAGTTTAGAGAGTTTAGCTATAATTCCAGAATGGGGGATGGTGTCGATAGCCTTGGCGAGGTCAAGATAGGCTGTGTGAACCAGCTTACCCTCATCCACGGCTTTGGTGACTGCCTCAAAGAAGTCGATCAGGTTCAAGAGGTATGATCTGCCTTTCACAAACCCGAACTGGGTGGGATCCAGAGTTTGGAGGTTACCAATGTCTTTGTTTATGAGATCCATGATGATACGTTCCATGGCCTTGCAGACCAGGCTCATCAGGTTAATAGGTCGATAGTTCCCGGGATCACTGGTGGCTCCCCCTTTGTGGAGTGGGATAACTGTTGCTGTGTGCCATTCAGTGGGCACAAAGCCTGCGAGGCTATTATTGAACATGGTTTTTAAGTGGGGAGCCAGTTCATTCTGAAGTTCGTATAAAACGCAGCCTGGGATGTTGTCCGGTCCCATGGATGCTGTGTTTTTGGCTTTAGAAAGTGTAGCTTTTAACTGCGCAGTTGTGATTACAGGGACTCTGCATTCTTCCTGTATAGATATGGGCCCTTTAGGGGGTGAGAGGGGGGTAAAGTTAGCACTGACCCAATCTGCCAGGATGTTGGCAATATCAATTGGTTCTATAATTTTCGTGCCTTTGTGCTGTAACTCAGAGCAGATCTGGGTGTTGCCATCTAGATTCTTGACATAGCTATAGAATGCTTTGTGGCTGTCCTTGGATTTAGTGGCAATTTTGTTTTCATAGCTAGCTTTGGAGAATCTTATAAGGGATCTCAGCTTCTTACTGAGGCTGACCAGGGAGCTCCTCCACTCATGGGATTTTACTCTCTTTTGCAACAGTTTCTTCCTTCTGTTGTACAGTTTGTTTATGGCAAGGGACCACCAGATTGGCTTCCTTTTTTTGGAGGATAGCGTCTTGGTTCTGTTTAGGATAGCACAATCCATGCACTCGTGGAAGTGCTTATAGACTTAAAAATGTGTTACTAAATCAATCTAAGGTCCTTAATTCAGTCATTCTCCCATGCGAGAATGAGAAAAAGCAGATTAATTTTTATTTTGTCATGCTCTTTTAACCAGACTTTTTTTTTAGATTGGACTGCCTACATTTCTAGATTTCTTAAAACTGAACAAGAGGAAAGAGAGGAGGAGGAAAAAAAGAAGAACAGTAGCACCTATTTACAATCCCTATTACACTTAAAAATAACTGAGAAACCATTACTTTATAGCATGCAAAAAAAACATACACCACAAAAATAGTACTATTAAGAAAAAAATGTTTTCTTTAGTTACAGTTAACTTTCACCCCTCTCTTGACCTCCCCAAAGCATTTTCTCACACATTAATGGCATGAAGTAGGACATATACTTTAAGAGTCTCCCACTTGTCCAACAAATTCTGAAAAAGACCAATATTGCCAGATTTTCTTGTTCTGTCATATTTTACAAATATAACTATTGCACTGTAATCTCACATTGTTACTGGTTTTATTACTATTCATCTCCATCTCTGAAATCGTGTCTGCTTAATTTCCTATGTACTCTCGATTTTTGTCAACTTTTCTCTAACATTTTCCACTGAAACAGTGGAAAAGGTTTCACACGTATAGTCTCTTTGTGGTCTTTATTACCAGAAGAACAAGAAGCAGAATCTCCTTCTGTTTCACAGTTCACCTTTTGTTGGACAAATGTTTTACTTTCTCCCTAGCAAGTACTTCATCAAAAATGACTTTGTCCCTCTAGGGAAGAATACCTTGAAGACAGCTGGGTACAGCAGTTTGAATCTCACATCTGAGTCTTGACATTCCCTTAATAGTGGAATTAATTTACTCCTCTTCTGCCTGGTGTACAATGTGCAATCATTCTCCACAAACACTCTGCTGTCTCCCACTTTTAGTATTTTGTCCCTCTGCCACAGTTTTGTAAGAATCAACTCCTTCTGCTGGTAGGATTGTATCTATTCTATTAAAGGTCTAGGCTGTTTTCTCATAACCAGGTTTGGAGCATATGCATGATGTGCTCTTTCAACTAACAACTCCTGCTGTTTAATACTAGTCTCATTTCTTATTTGTGCCTTCATAAAATTAATGCAGTCTGTTCCTTCCAGGTTTTTCTAGTAAAGGTGAAAATCCTAGGCTTTCCCTATGTGCTCTGTCCTCTAATTCTATTATTTTTGAAACATCTCTTCCTGAGCAGTTTCATATTCAGCCAGTCTTTTTGTCATTTCATCCTCTGATTTTTGCAGCTTTATCATCTCATCTGAATATCTGTTTAAAGCTTCTTCCATTTTCCCGGCCTTTTATTGTTTGTGTTCATATACTCCTTCAGTGTTTTGTTTTTGTTTGTTTTAACCTGGTCTATGTGCAGTTGTCTTGTATCTTCCTGTAGTTTACTGGAAGTCAAATCTGGAGGTTGCACTGCTTTTTGCTGAACAGCTGCAGAACTTTACCCAGTTAGTGTTTCTTCCTCACTTTTTGTAGCCAACGTTTTTCAGATGCTCTGTATTTCTTTCTTCCTGGCATCCAGGCAGTATACTTACTAGCCAGTTACTGAAATTTACCAACAAACACAACAGTCTACTGGCCTTCTGTGTTGAGTTTCTGTTTTCACACTGGGAGAGCTAGAGTTAAGCTGTTACTCAATGTGCAGCCATCTTGGAAGATGAGAATGATTCAACCTCTTCATCTTCAGATGACATGTTTTAGTTTCTCTTCTGGGAAGTGGAAGGAAAAACAGTAGTACTAATAAGCCCATGAAAGGTTGGTGGCCTAAGTGCCATTATGGCCATAAATAGGCCATGTGAAAAAATACATCCACTTCTCTTCTTAGGATGTTGAAGGTGAAGAAACATTTTAATCATTTGGTTCTTTTTCAAGGTGTGATATCTGTTTTGACTTAACACGGAGAGACTGACTCCTGACAAACCTCAATGAGTGATCTTGTTGTATGCGTTTGGATACTTCAGGACTTTTTAAGCATTGTTCCCCCTTCTCACCATCATCAGTAATTTCAGTTGTTTTGGATGTCCGAACTTCAGACGCCATACTTGCCTCCTGCAGAATTATGGTAGCATGAGTCTGAGCAGATGTCGGGTAAACCAGTGTTTCTGCGGGAATGTCAGTGTCTAACTGAGCAAATGTGATATCAGGTCTTCTAGGCCTTTTAAAATTTTTCTTTTGAATGGTTGGGACACTGGGGCTAGAAGTGTCTTCCATCACTACTTGGGTGAGGCACTTAAGGTGCTGAGTTTCCAAGTAGAAATTTAGAGATGAAAGTCATGTCCTTAAGGTCTTTTGGATAAATGACTGACAGATCATACAATTTTTATAGTTGGGCTCTCCACCTAAGTGGAAAAGGCACTAGGAATGGAGATTCTTGTAGAGAATCTGCCTATCACACTCAGACTTTTTCCCTCCAGCTGACATATAATAAAGCAACAAACAGCAATACAACTGAGAAAAAAAAAGAAAGAAATTTTCCCCAATGGGTCACTTATCTGAACCAGTGAAGGCCAATGGTACCAAAGACCAGGCATAGAACAGGCACACAAGTGTGAGACCTACGTTCGGACTGGTGGGGAGAGAGTTGGAGGATTCATACTCATTTGACTGCTTAAGTAGACTTATACCCAAGGGCTTAGATTATACATCAGATGTATGGCTCTATGTTTGGTTTTGGCTTTAATATCCTTGCAGGATGTCTGGGTTGTTTGGCCAGATAACCCTAACAGTTTGGAATACCGCAACAGTTTTCTAAAGGAGGACATCAGACTTTAGTAATTTTAACTTTATAGAGAAGAATATATGCCAACTAGTTAGTAATTACAAGACAGTTTCACCTTTACAGGCAAATTCCTTGCCAAATAATTTACTCATCAAGCTTTTAGTTTAAGCATTTAATTGCAATCTTCCTAACAGCAAATCCAGAAAACAGCAAAGGCTTGGTAAAATTATTTTTAGTAGAGGTCTGCTTTTATGATTATGAAATCGGTATAGGTCAGTTATTTAAAAGCTACTTCTAAAAACAAAATATTTGTCCATTTTTTCTTTATCTTTAAAACAGGTGTTTTGGGGGGAATTCATTTGGATGATAAATGTTTTCTTTGACTTGATCTTCACAGAAACTGTCCAAGTTCCCTTACTTACAGCTTCCAAGAAACAACAGCCAGCAGGTCATTATAAATTATACAGTCGACGATTAGTATTCCAAAACGTGCACACCAATTAGTCAATCCAATCAGCATGTTCACAGTAAATCAAGCATTCCTCACAAGAACAAGTTTGGTTTGTGTTCTCCACACTGCTAAGCGGAGAACATAAAGTATTTAATGTCAGTAAACTGCTCTGTGGAGCAGAATACAATGTACTAAAGATAAATAAATAAATAAATAAATAAATAAATAAATGATAAAATAAAATAAACCTTTCAAATTGTTGAAGTCATGAGTGCCAAAGTAAACAGCTCTACTGCGTATATTGCCAAAGCTTACCTGTTGACACAGGTATTCCTGCTAATTTACTGACTTCATTCCTTGTGAAGCTGCTAGACAAAACATCATATTTTTAAATGTGAGGCAAACATTTGCACAAAATCTGCTCAAACCATATAGACTTTCAACAAAAAATAAATAAAAAAAAAAATGGCAGAAACAGCAATGTGCTGGTCAACCACAGAGCACACCCAGTGCATACCTTTGATGTTCCAGACTTTTAGAAGCCGGTGAAAGAGCACTAATGTTCTTTTATACAATGCCATTATTTATAAAAGTTAAGACTTCTTGTTAAATAATGTCATTGTATAAAAGCACCCCTGTATGTGGGTAGCATAGGATTTACTCACAGTTGGCTTTGTTTAATCACTCATGATCAAACCGGGCCAGCTGTGGGTAAATCTTGCATTAATCACACCCAGTCATAGATTACTGTTAAAATGAATGATTCCCAAGTAGTTACACTAACTGTGCAATGGAACAGAGAAGCTGAATGATTAGCAATGATAGGACTGGCCTTGGAGCAGCCTTTGTACAAATATCTCAGCAGTGTCCACTCCTTCAAAGACCTGAAACAAACAGCTCGGAGAATTCTTGGTTTAAAAATGTTAACAATTTCAAAAATTATATTTAAATCTCAGTGTTTTGTTAACATGCACACAAAAGGACAAAAAACATAGATCAGAAGCAAATCACTTAACAGGTATTACCAATGTGTTGGAATGTGTTACAACTTGCTCTGAAAGAGTTCTCATTCTTCCTTTCAGTAAAACAGAACACAGACTACCAACAAAATAGTCTGTTTTGAAGACCTGGGGTTGCATAGAATAAAGAGCTTAATCAGATACTTACTGGTGACTTTGACTGATGGAAGTTGGTGTGCCAATTCCTGACAAAGCCATTAAGTAGCTGGCTAATGCCTCCTAATGTTCAAAAAAGTACAGTTTTGTACCTACCATAAATGTAGATGTTCGAGGATCTACATTGCTGCAGTCATAACCTGTGGGGTAGTCCGCTGTCCTCGATCGGCCCGAATACCAAAGAGCTGGGCTGGCGTCGGTCATAGTCGCCTAGAGCTGACGTCAGTACATCGTAGTACTTAAGCGCATGACCGACGTCATATCCTCAGTCTTTCTTGCCCCAGATGTCAGAAGGCCTAAGAATGAAAGAAGGCCAGAGCCAAAAAAGGTAAAGGCCCAAAAACTACCAGTGTGGAAATAGAGACAATCCTAACATAAAAAACACAGCCACCCCCAACTATAGAGGGGAAGGAGGGAGGGAAAATTGGACTGCAGCAATGTAGATCCTCGAACATCTACATTTATGGTAGGTACAAAACTGTACTATGTTCTTTGTCTCACATTGCTGCAGTCATAACCTGTGGGTAGAATCCCAAGGCAAAGGAAAAGGGAGGCTGGCAAACTAACATGCCCTGTAAAACTGCAGTGGCAAACCCAGCCCTGGACTTGGAATAAAGAGGGAGATGGTAATGCTTAGTAAAAGTGTGTACTGAACTCCAAGTAGCTGCCTCCAAAATATCCTTAGTAGCTACACCCCTCAAAAAAGCAGTAGATGTGGCAGTAGCCCTAGTAGAATGAGGTCTAATCCTAGCAGGAACATCCTTCCCATGATGAGAATAACAAAAAGCAATACATTGACCAATCCACTTTGAAATAGTCTGCTTTGAAACAGCTTTCCCTTGTGAACTCAAAGCAAAAGAAACAAATAACTGTTGAGTCTGTCTGAACTCCTTAGTTCTGCTCAAATAGTAATGTAACTGCCTGTGGATATCCAAAGAATGCAAGACTTTTTTCCCCTTATTTTGGGGATCAGCATAAAAAGTAGGCAAATGAATAGATTGGTTCAAGGCCACATTAGAAATCACTTTAGGCATAAAAGTAGGGTCAGTTCGCAAGGAAACTCTATCCTTATGAAATATCAGAAAGGGTTCAACTGCCATGAGTGCCTGCAATTCAGATACCCTCCTAGCAGAAGTAATGGCCAACAAAAAAGCAGTCTTCCAAGACAAAAACTTCAATTCAGACGAAGCTGCAGGTTCAAAAGGAGGTAAAGTAAGTTTCTCCAAAACAAAATTGAGATCCCAGGAAGGAGTAGGAGCTCTATGTGGGGGTCTTATATTCTTTGCCCCTCTAAGAAATTGTTTGAACAAGGGATGAGAAAATAAAGGAGGGTCACAATCATAGTGAGCAGAAATGGCTGCAGCATGAACCTTCACAGAAGAGAATGACAAACCCTTGTCCAGTAATTCAGTAAGATACTGTAGTGCAAAACTCAAATTAGGCACTGAAACATCAAAACCCTTTGCTGCGCTCCAAAGAAAAAATCTCTTCCATTTATCAGCATAAACTTTTCTAGTACTAGGCCGCCTGGCTTCCAAAATGACATCTAAAACCTTTTGAGGAAGCTGAGACCCCACCGGCTCCATCACAGAATATGCCAGGCTGTCAGATGCAGGGACTGCACCCGAACATTGAGAAAATGATTGTTTGACTGGGATAACAAATGAGGAACCTGTGGCAGAAGGCAAGGAGGCTCCTGGATTAAACTCCTCAGCAGAGGATACCAATGCTGACGTGGCCAATCTGGTGCTATTAGAATAATGCAAGGCTTGTCCAGCCTGACTTTCAAGAGTACCTTGGGAAGAAGAGGCAGAGGAGGAAAAGCATAAACATGAAGGTTGTTCCAACTGAAAGATAGAGCATCCACTTTCCAAGCATCTGGGTGAAACATCTTTGTGCAAAATTTTGGTAGTTGAAAATTCAGTGGAGAAGCAAACAGGTCTATGTCTGGAGTTCCCCAAGCCACAGTCAATTGTTTGAAAACCTGAGGATCCAGTTTCCACTCGTGGGGATCCACAATTTGCCTGCTCAATACATCTGCTAGGGAGTTCTGTGCTCCTGGCAGAAACCGTGCTTGTAGATTGATTTGCAAACTCAGAGCAGTCTCCCACAAAATCATTGCTTGTCTGCAAAGAGGGTAGGAATGGGTACCCCCCTGCTTGTTGATGTACCACATGACTGTTGTGTTGTCTGTTTGAATCAACACCTGTCCCGGCTGAAGTAGGTCCTTGAAGGCCATCAAAGCAAATTGGACTGCTAACATCTCCTTCATGTTGATATGCAAATGTAGCAGTTTGGGAGGCCACACGTCTTATATCCATTTCCCATTGAAGTGTGCTCCCCAAGCCAAGTCCGAGGCATCCGTCGTTAGGATCTGACTCGCCTCTGGTCGGGTCACAGAGAGTCCCTTGTTTAGTTGACATTCCTGAGCCCAACACAAGAATTCCTTCTGGATGCAAGGTATAATCCGAATGACAGTGTCCAAACCGTGGCAGTGTTGAGTCCATACACTTTTGAGATACCATTGTGGCTTCCTCATATGTAGTTTGGCATTGGGAAGAACTAGAATGCAAGATGCCATGAACCCCAAGGCTTGAAGGACTGTCCTTGCAGTCAGCCTGGACATTACTGATAACTGCTGGAAGTATAGATGAAGAGTTCTTTGTTTGTCCGGGGTCAGAAATGCCATCTGAGAAGCTGTATTCAGTCTCACACCCAGAAAGCACATGTCCTGAGAGGGTACTAGACTGGACTTTATTTCATTCACAGAATACCCTAGGCACCTTAAAACTGCCATTACATACTGGAGATGTTGTAGTAACTTGTCTTTGTTTTGAACAAGAATCAGGCAATCGTCCAGATAAGGATAAATTTGTATTCCTCTCTGTCTGAAAAAAGCAATCACCGGAGCCAGAACTTTTGTGAATACTCTGGGCGCAGTAGATAAACCAAAGGGCAATGCAGAGAACTGATAGTGAGAAGTACCAGCCCGAAATCTCAGGAATCTCCTGCAGCTGGGCCTGATAGGGATGTGAAGATGGGCCTCTTTGAGATCCAGGGTTACCATCCAGTGATCCTTGCCCAGCAGAGGCAGAAGCTGTTGTAATGTTAACATCTTGAACTTTGGAATGTCTAGGTAGGTATTGAGAATGGACAAATCCAGAATTGGCCTCCAAGTGTTTCCTTTCTTTGGCACTAGGAATAGACGGGAATAAAAACCTAGGCCTACTTCTGACGGAGGGACCGCCTGAATTGCCCCCATCTGTAAAAGTAAAGAAATTTGCTCCTGAGCCTCCATCCTTTGCTGAGGAGGCACATCCGGCATGCCTTTGAAAGGAGGAAGAGTGTGAAAATAAAACTTGTACCCGTGATTTATTATATCCAACACCCATTTGTCCTGGGTGACCAAATGCCAATTTTGCTGGAAAAGTCCCAACTTTCCTCCTAGAGGAGCTGCCAGTAGAGAAGGGTCTGGCAGCAGAAGATGCAGGTCATTGGGTCTGTTTACGAAAAGGCTGACCCCTGCCCTCACCAGAAGACTGTGCAGGAGAACTCCAAGTCCTAGGTCTGAAAGAACCCTGAGCGTGAGCTCTGCCTCTACCACGCCTAGACCTGCCCTTAGACTGATTATCCGAAGAAGGAAAAGACCATCCTCTAGCAGGCCAATTCCTACTAAACTTAGGGGGCTGCACCTGCAGAAAATCTTTAACCGTCTGCATAGACTTAGCCTTATCTTCCATCTTTTTCAGAACCGATTCCACAGAAGGACCAAAAGGTACTTCAGATTGAAGAGGAGCATCCAAAATCCGAGCCTTAACATGCTCTGACAAATTTTGATCCTTAAGCCAGGCATGTCTACGAATAACTGAACCTGTAGCAGCCACCCTGGAGGCAGCCTGAAGAGCATCGAAACCACACTGCAAAGAATGCTTGCCTACTTGATCTGATGCATGAACCAACTCCTGGAGCTCCTTACACTCTATACCCTCGGATAAAGCATCCACCTTAGATTTCAATTGACCTAACAAAAAATTCTGATACTTCAGCATATGAAATTGGCAATTCAAAGCCCTCATAGCTAACGTAGAGGAGGTGTACACTTTTTTCCCCCATCTATCTAAAGCTCTAGAATCTTTATCCAGAGGAACTGGATTCTTAGCCACAGAAGCCCTAATACCCTTCGGACCTTGAGTAATGATTTCCGGATCAGCTCTAGGGCTCTTGTACAAATACTTATGTGCTTCAGGAACTCTATAATGTCTGTCTGGCTTAACAGGGGCAGGAGGTAAAGAATCAGGATTAAGAGAAGATTCAGAAAAAACATCTTGAACAACTTCTAAGACAGGAGGAATAGCCAAGGGCCTATGCTGAGGCAGAAACAAAAATTCCCGGAGCCGTTTCCGAGAATCCGAAAAATCCTGAGCTTCCCACTTGAAATGCTCCCTCATGGAATGTAAAGTCTCTGAAAAAGAAAAATCCTCTGGAGGAGAAGCAGAAGGACAGGAGTCTTCTGCATCCGAATCCAAATAAGAAGGGAATTCCTGAATTTCTTCAGCTGAGGAATCAGTAGTCAGAGGAATGATCCATCCCTCTAAATTTGCCTCCACCCTAGGCCTCTTCTCTGGGGGGGGCATAGAACCCCTGATTAAAGTAATCAAGTCCTCAGCCATTTTTAACATATGCTTCTTAGGAACAGGGGCTGGAGAGCTAGAACTATGACCAGGTTTGGCCTTAGCATGGCGTTTAGCCACTGAAGTAGAAGGCCTAATAACCTTCTGTAAAGATGGAACTACAGACACCTGAGAAGCACATTCAGCCGGGCCTAGCTCCTGAGAGGTTAACTCCTGTAAAAGTAAAGGTTCCCCATGGAATTCAGCTGAATCCCCGGCCGGATCCATAGGTTCAACCGGAGGCTCCGTAGAACCGGCGTCTGTAACGGATGACTCATCCGGTTTAGACTTCAAAGGTTTATCTTTACGCTTTTTAGCGGTAGCGGGCGTCGGAGGATCTGACTGCATGTTATAATTACACCTTTTCCCAAAAACAAGCCTGGCACAGTCTAATCTCCATTTAATTGTGCGCTTGTTAAATCTAGCACAAACGCGGCACCCGACCACGTCGTGCTCAGGCCCTAAGCAAGGAATACACAAAGAATGAAAATCCTTATGCGGTATCTGTTTCCCACAAGAAATGCAATTATTAACTTTTTCTGACATCCGGATAACTGAGGCAAGAAAAGACAAAGATTTCCCCAACGGGGTACTTAGCCCAACTTGGTCTTCGGTCTGAAATTCGAAAAATGAAAATTTCAGAACGCCGAACGGCACTTGCAAACACTGCTTCTGCTTCGGACCACGCGGCAAGAAAGACTGAGGATATGACGTCGGTCATGCGCTTAAGTACTACGACGTACTGATGTCAGCTCTAGGCGACTATGACCGACGCCAGTCCAGCTCTTTGGTATTCGGGCCGATCAAGGACAGCGGACTACCCCACAGGTTATGACTGCAGCAATGTGAGACGAAGAACATCAATGTCATCAGGCAATGGTTACACAACCTGGCAACCATATCTATGCATATCCCACAATGCAACTCAACAAAAGAGATGCCCAGATTCCCTGAAGTGGCCAAGAATGGATCAGTCTAAAGCTGAAAAGCACTGTATTACATTTTGTATTAAGACTATTTCCCCTCATCAGAAAGATAAGGAAGATAGTTCTCAGACACCTTTCCTAAGGGATGCCAACAATAACCTGCTCACTGGTCCACAGGCCGTCAAAGGCAGATGGAAGGTGTACTTCCAATATCTTCTGAATGAAAAGAAAAAAAACACACAAAAGTTGACCAAGCACACTCCATGATGAAAAAAAGATGAATCCACCCTAGAAGTAAAAGCAGCACTAAGGAAAATTCAGTCAGGGAAAACAGCAGGCTTGGATGAGGTCAATGCAGATATAATCAAGAAGATGGGTGTGTGAGGAGAGAAATGGCTCCAGCAGGTACAGTATGGAGACAGATGTATACCCCAGATGACTGGAGAATAAGCATGCTAGTACCAGTGTATAAGAATAGAAGGGACATTCACAAGTGCACGCAGTACAGAAGTATCAAAGTCCTATTCCACTTAATGAAAGTTCTAGATAGGGTAATTCCTAAACAAGTATGCAGATTAGTAGAAAGTAAGATGAGAGATGAGAAGTTCAGATTTACATCAGGATGCAGCACACTGACCCATTGTTTGTTGAGCTGAAAAAGAAGCTAGAGATAAGGAAAGTGTCCAATTGGGCATTCCTAGACTTGGAGAAAGCATAAGACAAGGTACCATGAAAGCTGATTTGGACAGTTCTGCAATGATTCGAAGTCCTAGAAAAATCTGTAGAATTAGTGCAGGCTATGTACAAGGTCTTACCCAGGACATCCCAATAGCTCTTGCAGTAACCTAGTTTTCATACCACCCACAAGCCAGCGAAAGGTTGTGTTAAACATTGCTGATGCTTTAACATAATGGTGCAGTCCTGTAACTGTACATCCTACATACACTTAAAGCATTATCACGTGATACATGCATAACATGCAACAGCAAATATATAAAAGAATGCAGAAAAACCTGAAGCAATTACAATTTCCCATCTTCAAATGTGATAGGTATTTTGGTTATTAATTCCAAGTCAAAGGAAAGGCACTAAGCAAACCTGAATGTGAGTTACATCACTTTAAAAAAGCCAGACACTATAAAGTATAAAGATGCAAAAGTAGGCTTTAGCGAATATAACATATTATACTTTTTATTCTGCAGCAGTCGTGCTTCTGCAATCCTCCACTGACACCACTTCCTGGGCAGTAAGGTCCAGTTTGTTCTATTTTCTTTTCAAACTTTCCTCTAACAAACCACCTCTTTCTTGAATCCTATGAACACAGCATTACACCACAGTAAAGATGTTTTAAGGTCACACTGATAATGAACCCTTTCAGCTGTACATTCAGGGTAACTTACATTAACAGAAATCTCCATTCTGCCTTAACATTATCTTGTATGTCTTACAGTCATAAGAAATAAGTTGAATAGTTGTTGCCTGAACAGTATTTGTTGTCCGATTCCAAAATGGGTGGTGCTGAACTTCTAAGTCATAAGAAAATAATACCAGTGGGTAACTGGGTAATGAAATTCTGAGAAGTAGGTGGGATTCAGAAAACTCTGTGCTTAAGTGCAATTAACCACACTTCCAAGAAGTGCAGCAGTTAAGCCTAAACAACTTGTAACTCAGTGCAAACTGAATTCTACTTAGCCTGCCAAAAGGCAAATTTCAGAAATGGATACAGGCAACACCAAGCCACAGTTATAGCTCATCTGCTACTCACTGTTATGTCAGGATTGACAGAAAAGAGCAACAGTTTGGTCCAGGAAGAGCATCATGAAAGCATGCTACATTACTGCTGTAACGTCTGTGTGCAGCTGCTACAGTAGATCTGGTTACAGATTTATAAGATAGTAAGGTTGTGTACACTTACCATAAATGTAGATGTTCGAGTGTATTCACTGTTGCAGTCATCACACTTGGGTTATCTGCCTGCAGGTAGCCCTCAGTCAGCTCGAATACCAGAGTCTTGGGATTTCTGCATCAGACGCTGTCGCTCCTTCCATGATATCAGGTTGTCAGGGGTATAAAACATGCAGCCTCCAGTAAAAAGTGAATATCATTGCCATAAGATAAGGCCAAAAAAGAGGATAGGTAAGTCAGGGGGCTGGAGGGAGGGTAACCAGGACTGCAACAGTGAATACACTCGAACATCTACATTTATGGTACGTGTACACAACTGTACTATGTTATTCATGTTTCACTGTTGCAGTCATCACACTTGGGTAGATTCCCAAAGCTGAGGAAGGGTGGAGGCAGTCAAGAAGTACTAGGGCTGGCTAGTAGGCTTTGTAAGACTGCTGTAGAAAATCCAGCTCTGGATTTAGAAATGGTGAAGGTATGTACAGAGTTCCAGGTTGCAGCTTCCAGGATGTCCCTGGTAGCGACTCCCCTGAGAAATGCTGTAGAGGTTGAGATAGCCCTAGTGGAATGGGTTCTGATTCCCTGTGGGGCAGGTTTTCCATGGTGTTTGTAGCAGAAATGGATGCAGTGTGCTATCCATTTGGAGATGGTTTGCTTTGAGATGGTCTTGCCCTCTGTCCCTGTAGCAAAGCTGACTAGCAGTTGGTCAGATTTTCTGAAAGGTTTAGTCCTGTCAAGGTAGAACCTAAGCTGCCTCTGCACATCCAAGGAGTGCAGGATCTTGTCCCCTTTATTCTGAGGATTAGGGAAAAAGGTTGGTAAATGGATGGATTGGTTTAAAGCCACACTGGATACCACCATGGCATAAAGGATGGGTTAGTCCTGAGGGAAACCCTGTTTGCATGGAAGATAATGAAGGGTTCCACAGCCATACGGGCCTGCAACTCAGACACTCTTCTTGCTGAAGTGATGGCTAGAAGTATGGCTGTTTTTCAAGAGAGGAATTTTAACTCTGCTTTATCAGCAGGCTCAAAGGGGGGAAGCGTGAGCTTCTCTAGTACAAAGTTAAGGTCCCAGGCTGGAGTGGGAGCTCTACTCAGGGGTCTTAAATTGTTAGCTCTTCTCAGGAACTGTTTGACCAGAGGGTGAAAGAAGAGGGGTGGCTCAGTATTGTAATGAGCTGAGAAGGCAGAGGCATGAATCTTAATTGAAGAGAAGGATAGACCTTTGTGGAGCGGTTCTGCTAGATAATCTAGGATTTGAGGTAAGGTTGGCACGGATGTGTCCTTTCCCTGAGACTGGCTCCAAGAACTGTGTCTTTTCCACCTATCTGAGTAGGATTTCCTAGTACTAGGCCTCCTGGCCTCAAGGATGACATCCAACACCTGTTTGCTGAGGGTCACTGGTGATGTATTCAGGGGATAAGTCAGGCAGCTAGGCTCAGGGTTTGCAGCTGAGGATGCAAAATCTACCCCCCCCCCCCCCGCTGGGACAGCAGGGAAAGGGTCTGAAGCAGGTCCCCTGGTGGCACTACTGTCAGACTGAGTAAACGTGGGTACCAGTGCTGGCATGACCAGTCTGGTGCAATCAGTATTGTCCTTGGTTTTATCCTGTTTGATCTTGAGTAGTATTTTCGAGAGGAGGGGCAGAGGGGGAAAGGCATGGATTGTGAGGTTTTCCCATGTAAAGGATAGGGCATCCACTTTCCATGGTTGGCTGTGGGGAGTTCTTGTGCAAAACTGGCTCAATTGATAGTTCTGGGGGGAGGCAAAGAGGTCCACCTCTGGTGGCCCCCATCTGTGGATAAGAAGCTTGAATAGTTTGGGTTCTAGTTTCCACTTGAGTGGGTCCATTAGTTTTCTGCTTAAGTCATCTGCCAGTGAATTTAGTTTGCCTGGCAGGAATTGAGCTTGCAGGTGCACTTGACTGCTCAAGGCTGTGTTCCACAGAGTCATGGCTTACCTGCAGAGTGGGCAGGAATGGGTTCATCCCTGCTTGTTTATGTACCACATAACTGTGGTGTTGTCTGTCTTTATCAAAATTTGTCCTGGAAGTATAAGATATTTGAAGGCTGTCAGTGCATTCTGTACAGCTAACATTTCTTTTAGATTGATATGCAGGTGCATTTGTCTTGGGCTTCATTTGCCTTGAATGCATCTGCCTGCCATGTGAGCTCCCCCCCATGCATAGTCTGATGCATCTGTTATCAGGGATTGGGCAGCAGGGGGTTGAGTGAAAGGGAGTCCCTTGTTGTGGTAGCAGGCCTCTGCTGACCAAAGGAACTCTGTCCTTAGGCAAGGAATGATAGGAATCACTGTTTCCAGGTCCTGAGAATGTTGACACCAGAGACTTTTTACGTACCATTGAAGTTTCCTCATATGCAGTCTTGCAAATGGAATTAGTAGAATGCAAGAGGCCATGAACCCAAGGGCATGAAGTATTTTTCTTGCAGATAGCTGGGTTTGGGTGGGCAGTAGTTTGAAGATGTTTGTCAAACAGACCTGTTTTTCTGGAGTGAAGAATGCCATCTGGGAAGTTGTGTTCAAGCTTGCTCCCAGGAATACATTTTTTTGGCTGGGTACCAGATGTCGTTGATGGTATACTCCAGAGAAGTTAGAAGTCTCTTTACAAATGTCAGGTGCTGAAGTAGCAATTCCTGACTGTCTGCCTGAATCAGGCAATCGTCCAAGTATGGGTAAATTTGAATATTTCTCTGCCTGCCGTATGCAATGGCTAGAGCCAGGCATTTTGTGAATACACTGGGTGCAGTAGATAAGCCAAAGGGAAGTGCAGAGAACTGAAAGTGCATACAGCCTTCCCTGAAACGCAGACATTTCCTGCAAGATTCCCTTATGGAGATGTGGAGATAAGCTTCTTTCAAATCTAGGCTGACCAGCCAGGAGTCCTTGGCTAGCATAGGAAGCAGCTGTTGGAGAGTAAGCATTTTGAATTTTGGAACCACATGGAAGGTGTTCAGAATTAAGAGATCCAGAATAGGGCGCCAAGAGTTTTCTTTTCTGGGCACCAGAAACAGTCTGAAGTAGAAACCCTGTCCCCTTTGCTCTGTTGGAACAGGCTGAATAGCCTTGATACTGAGAAGAGAAAGTACTTGATTTTGGGCCTCTGCCCATTGGTTTGGGGGAGGTCTGGCAATCCACTTGGGGTTGGTAGTGAGTGGAAGTAGAATCTGTAACCCTGGGATACAATGTCTAAGACCCATCTGTCCCAGGTAATGTACTGCCAGTTATTTGCATGCAGGGCGTGTTTTCCTCCTAGGGGTGCAAGTACTTGGGCAAGGCTGGGAAGGATGAAGGACAAGTCATTGTGAACCTTTTTCCATAGGATGGTGGCTTACCACTCCCTGTTTTTGAGGTGGGAGCACTCCACTGTTTAGATCTGTGCATACCCTGAGACTGTAGTCTTGGTGGTCTGCTGCCCCTGGATTTGGACTGAGAAGGTCTGGGAAGGACTGGAAAGGACCAGTTTTTTGAAGGCCAATGCCTACTGAAGCTAGGTGGCTGTACCTGTAGGAAATCTTTAACACTTTGCATAGGTTTAGCTTTTTCCTCCATCTTTTTTAAGAACTTCTGCTTTAGTGCCAAACAAACGTTCTAGGTTTAATGGAGCATCTAATAATTTTACTTTGATATGGTCTGACAAGATTTGCTCCTTTAGCCAAGCATGCCTTTTAAGAAGAGACCTAGTGACAGCAGCCCTGCAAGATGCTTCAAAAGCATCAAAACCACATTGCAAAGTATGTTTTCCAACTTGGTTAGCAGAATGCGTTAACTCTTGTAAATCTTTATGTTCTGCACAATCAGGAATCAACATAATTTTTTTGTTTAATTAGTTCCATAATATGTTGCTGGTACTTCAACATGTGAAACTGGCAATTTAAAGCCCTGATGGCAAGAGTAGCAGAGGTGTATACCTTTTCCCCATCTATCTAAAGCCCTAGAATCCCTGTCCGAAGGGGTAGTGTTATTAGCTGTAGTAGCCTTAATGTCTTTAAGTCCCTGGGAAATGATCTCTGGAACCACAGTAGGATTCTTAAATAGAAATTTGTGAGATTCATGTACTCTGTAGTACCTGTCAGGTTTTCTAGGAGCTGGTAGCAAAGTATCAGTGGTAAGACTGGATTCCATGAAGACATCCTCTACAATTTCCAGAACAGGGGGGATAGCTAGAGGCTTGTGCTAAGGCAAGTTTAAAAATTCCCTGAGTCTCTTTTTGGACTGTGGGTAGTCCTGGCACTCCCAGCGGTAGTGCTCTCTCTGGGTATGCAGGGTTTCACCAAAACAAAAATCTTCTGGTGGGGAGGCACAGGGAATGCAATCCTCTGCATCAGAATCCTTATAGGTAGATAATGGCATGCCCTGGTAATCTGAGGGGTCAGAGTCATTGGACACATGATCTGAAGAATCAGAAGGAAAATCAATTATTTGTCTTTTAGAGGGGAAAGGTTGGCTTCCCCTAATTCAAGTAATGAGGTCTTCAGCCATTCTAAGCATTTGTTTCTATGGCATGGGAGCTTGAGAATGAACTTTGGTCATCGGTTTGCTAGGCGTAGTGCAAACTCTAGGCCTGAGAAATTTGGTAGTTTTTGTCTGAAATGAAGTAGTCAGTTTAATACGAACATCGGAAGGTCTGAAAACACCCTCAGAAGCTGGTGCCTGCACAGCGGCTCCGGACCCATCCAAGGTAGAGACATACGCAGGTTCCATAGTTGAAGAAGCATCTTGTGGCATACCGGACTCTGTATGGGTCTCAGTAGAGGCCTGCAAATCTGTAGAAGCGGGTATCAGGGGCTGTGAAAGCACCTCACTGAGTACTGACGGACTGGTGACTAGCTTAACGGCAGCATCGTCAGCAGTTTTGGACCTATGCGGTCTGTCTCTGACTTCATCCTTATGTTTTTTCAGAAGATCGGTAGTTGGATGACTTACTGAAACCATTTTGGAATACGGAGAATGAGAGCGAAAGAATTTAGCAACAAAGATAGCCCAATGACGAATAGTTCGGGCATTGAATAGGGTACAAATCCGAAAGTGAGGAACGTTGTGGTCTGGGCCTAAACAGGTGATGCAGTAAGAATGAAAATTTCTGTGAGGTATTTGCTTTCCACAGGCATGACAGTTATTAACTTTTTCTGACATTGTTTAGAGCAAGAAAAAAGGGTTCCCAACGGGGTATTTAGCTTTTAAAAGACTTCAGGTCTGAAACTTGAATAATGAAAATTTCAGGTAGCGGCTGACCGGCACTTGTGAACTGCTTCTGCTTCGGGCTCTGCCCAGCAAGAAAAGCTGATGTAATGGCGTCAGCTGCATGTTTTATACCCCTGACGACCTGGCTTCATGGAAGGAGCGACAGCATCCGACGCAGAAATCCCAAGACTCTGGTATTTGGGCTGACTGAGGGCTACCTGCAGGCAGATAACCCAAGTGTGATGACTGCAACAGTGAAACAGTGGGCTGCAGTGTGGGTTACAGAAACCTATAGCAGTGATCTACAAATTACAGAAAGGAAAGGAAAAATCAAATTTAAACAACTGAAATTAAAAACTCCAAATGGATGTCCTCCATGAATTGTGGAATGAAAAAATTCATATAAAATTCAATTTTGCAGAAAAATGCCAAACACAAAAAAAAAATCATTACAGAATCAATAACTAGGAAACAATGCTTACAAATTCCACAGACTGTATTTGGTGTTGTCTACCTGCTTGAAAAAAGTCTTCTATTATCTTTTACAAATAGCAACAACATCTGTAAAGTCTTTCTGATTAAATGCAAAACGAAAAATGAAAAGACAGGATTACTAGTCTCTAAAATGAAAACTCAATGCCAAACAAAAGGGTAGAATTTAAATTCTAAAGTAATTTCAATCAGACAAGATTTAAAAATCAAGCATATCCCTTAAAATAATTTAAAATGACAGATAACTAAAATATATTTCTGCACTGATTTAAAGATAGTGTTACAAAACAAAAAAAAAGCACCCTTCTACTTCTATGGGGAACAGAAGAGGGGACAAATAATAAGTTTCAAGGTCACAACAGAAAGACCAATCGTGAAGTAATCCAGTCACAAACAGGATGATGCTATACTTCAATTAAACCACAATAAAAACAGAATCAAGGGGGCCCCCAGATCAGAAAATATGTACAGCATGACAAACTTAGAACAGGAATTGAAATCAATATGCAACTTTTTACATGTGGTGTGGTGAAGAACCATTCGAGGGGCAATTTAGACTTCCAGAGTAGCACTCTAAAGTCATTATAGGCTTACAAAGTGCCTGCCTTGTCTTACTATCATGCCTGTATGACATTTAATTCAGTAATGAACTGTGGCGGCTGATTTTATGTTATGTATACTGCACATCACCAGATCTGGCTCAAGAGTGTTAAAATAAACTAACATCTCCTTCACGTGCAAATATCAGCCTCAGGAATTGAGCCTGTTGCAACCTGAAGCAATGACTCAAAGGTAAGTGCTGAATGAAGGTTCTGAAAAGGAGATTAGAAAGACTTCTCAAAAAAAAAGAGAGACACGATCTAACCTTGTACATCTAAAACAGCATGATGACTGGTTGCATAACAATGCCTAATATCTCCTTCAGTGTCATAACTTCATTTGTATTCCTTCAGTGTAAGGAAATAAAAATATTCACTAGATATGAACCAGATAGGACTGGGATGGTTAAAAGTCCCAAGATCATTGGTAGAATTAGTGCAAGCTATGAACAAGGACCCAAAGACTCAAGTACAAACAGCATTTGGCATCACAGAGGGGGTTCCCAGTGGGAGAGGATGTGCACCAGGGTTCAGGTCTGAACCCACTGCTGTTCATACTGGTGATGGACTACATTAGCAAACACATTGGAGGAGAGAGATCAAAAAAGTTGCTGTATACAGATGATGTGGCATTACAGGCAGACTCTGAGCAAGACCTTCAGCAAAGGACAGGGGAACGGAATACAAAAGTGTAGGCACATGGGATGAAACTAAGCACAGAAAAGACAGTGAAAATAGCAGCAAACCAAGGAAATCAGAAGAAGCTGAGAATTGAGACAGAAGGAAAGATAGTGGAACAGGTAAAATAGCTTCAATTATCTGGGATGGGTGGTTGAGTAGAAAGGAAATCTGAATGAAGAGCTCAAAGCTAGAATCAGAGGGGCCACAGCCAACTGGCATAGAGCCTCAGGTGTAGTCTGTGACAGAAGAATGCTAAAGAAGCTGAAAAATAAAGTGTACAAGACAGTGCTGCTATCAGTACTTCTGTGGGATACAGAAACCTGGGCAGTCAAGGCATAGCAGGTGAGGAATCTAGAGGTGATGGAAATGAAATGCCTGAGAAGGGTGGTAGGATGCACACTGTCAGACAGTCAAATAAATGAGGGCATAAGAGCAGAAACCAAAGTAGCTCCAACTGCAGAAAAGATCAAACAGGACAGATTACAGTGGTTCGGACAGAGGCAGAAAAGCAGAAGATAATCTGGTGAAGATGATTTGGAACAGACAGGAAGAAGGTAAGATGAAATGAGAACATCCAGCAGAGATGGATGGATTGTGTGAAAGAAGATCTGTGACAGTCAGGCATGAGTGTTGAAGAAGGCAGGAGTGTGGTACTGAATTGAGAGAGATGGAGACTGTTAACACAATATCACGACCCCATGGAGAAAATGAGAAAAAGGGGGCTGATGATGATGTGAACCAGACTACTGACTACAATAGCACTTCAGGCATACAAACAGCTTGAAATCACTATGAAATGAATAAAAAATAAAATTAAAACAGGCTGTGAAAACAGACCGCAAATTCCATGTCAAACCAGTGTCCGCCTATCTATGAAACTGTAAAGAAAGAGAAAAAGAACTGTCCTCCTAGGTAACTGTACTAGAACACTAAAGATGCATCTTTAGTTAGATTGGTTTATAAACAAATCTGACACTTGACAGCTGCTGTTTCAGTTGCTCAGCACCTTGCGTAAACCAATCATAGATGGTTTCCACTTTGTGCGGAGACGTCAAAAATATCACAGTGGTAAGTCTTACAAAAGTTGTCTACTGTTATTAAACACTTATATGTTAATTAGAAACTACTTCTGTAATGCAGTACAGAAAAAAAATCCATGTCTAGTGCTTCTCAGAAATAAACTTGGCCGGTAAGCTAAAACCTCCTCTCTGCACATGAATCCAGACCATCATGTTCACTTCTATGATGCATACTACAAGCTGCCACTTACAGCACCACCATCTTAAAAGTCACCCAGTCTATCAAGAGAGACTAAGCCAAAAAGTTGTTAGTCTGGGCTAGACACCAGATACACATCAATCACTAGGTAACAGAGTTTCACCTACAGAAGCTACAAAGAATGGTAGAAATGTACTGCACTGAGGGCAGACAAATGATGGCTGTGGAAAAGCTAAAATACAGAAATGAACATCTATAAAGCTTATTAAGGCATGCTAACATGCAAGTCTTTGGGATCCCTGAGGATGCCAAGACTTACAACCAGATGCATGTTAATGAAATTAACAACTTCTCACAATATATCTTCAATAGGGTACAGACAATCTTCTCTCCAAATTGAAAAATACATCCATCATGTTTCTTTTACTCCTTGGCGCTCTGCCTGTTCTGAAAAAGGCCAAGTGATGTGAAATCAAACATAATCAGCAATTTATCATGTATGTATAGCTAGACTTCATATCTACGTTTTCATCCTACCTGAAAATTTTATATGAACTTGTCCCAGTTATAAATCAGCCCACTTCTAAGTGAACAAAAACAAAGCAAAATTTATTTTAATCTGTGTTATTTGTAGGTGGTAGTCAAATGGCATAAAAAATCCAAACATTGGATGCTATCGCAGTCAGATATAACAGAAAGTAAGTGTCCTGAAAGGGAACAGAAATACAGTACCAAAAGCCCCCCCCACCCAAAAAAAAAAAAAAAAAAAAAACAGGAAACAGAAGTGTTTAGACATCAAAACACGGCTTCTAAATTTTCAATGTATTGCTGAAAAAATCAGCTGCACAAATGCACACGTACACGCATGCACACAAGCAACCTTAAAGGCCTGAAAGGGTAAGCCAAGCACTGAAGTAAAATACTGGGTGTTTGTACTTATGGCTAAGATTACAGTATCTCACAAATTTCTCCTTTCACCAAGATGCAGTGATCTTTGAGCTGATATAAATAGCAGGGGTGTGGGTGAGATTCAGGCCTCCTCACATTATGGCTTGAAGGGATGATTGCTCCTAAACACATTTAATGTTTCTTTTTCCTCGTTTCTGAATATGGTTCATTTTTGTATGTTAAGACATTTTGTGAACAAAGTCATGAGTGTTAAACAAAAGAGATTGACACTTAAGTTCTGAAGCGCCTCTGAAGTAGTTCTTTTTGAACTGGAATTCAGAAAGGCTCTTCATCTCAACAAGTGACAGAGGAAAGGGGACTTCATTTATAATTTACTAACTTTAGCTTCTAAGCAAAAAATGAAAGAGGAAGTTGAGATGATGTTATTCCGTACTACACAGCTGGTGTCATTCTCTGATCTGGTTCTTGCTCTGTTCCTCCCAGCTAGTACTTTGTCCTTCAACTAAGATACGTGAACAAAAAAGTAAAGTCTGTTGTACTAAATGTCAGGAAACAGCCTGCTACAGTTGTTACTACAGATGAAGCAAGTGCTTTAGTCCTGACAGAAAATTTTCTGTATAGGCATTTAGAAATAGCCACCCAGAGGTGTAAGCCTTGGCTCTAGATGATTGCCACTGTTGAACTGTTGAAGTGACATCCCACCCCCATGTGCAAAAATGGGAAATAGGGTTGTGGATAGATAGAATGTCCTCTCAAATGGGACTTCAATCACTGGCATGGATACCAAGGTATTTTTAACCCTAAGGATGAGACACCATCCTCTGGCATTCTGGACCACTTGTTGGAATGTTTCTTATTTCTTTTATAATATCTAGCCAGTAAAACAAACTAGTATCCAATCGCTGTTCTAATTCATTTACACGTGGGCACCCAAACGTGGCTATGTGCCATTTTCATTATCATGGACCTAAATAGCCAGGACACGGAAAAGTGACAGTTCAAAGTAGGGCAGGATAAACCTGGCCTACTATCCTGGTAATGTTCTCATAGGTCTGGTTTAGGGTTTTGTCTTCCCACAGCCTTTTTTTTTTTTGTAATTTCTTGGAGTGACTGGAAAATCCTAAGAAACTGGGTTCTTCCTCCTGTGCAGCAAAGGAGGTGGTAGGTTTATCATCTTCCTCTGCTAAAACAGGCGCAGGCAGTGTTCCAGTTCTCTCCCCCCCAATAGACAATTAATTCCAAAGTTCCTCCCATTCTCCCAAAAAGACAATTCAGTCCAATGTTTCTCCTATTTACCCTTGTCTTCATAGGTACACATTTAGACTTCTGTTCCTGCATAACCTCTCTAGGCTGGGTTCCTCCTACATTCAGTTTTAGAGGAATTTGTTTTCCAGGAGGAGTTAATGAAGGAAGAGAAATGAGTGTGTAAAAAATATTCTTCGACAATTTTGGAAGGTATTGAGAAAGGAGAGTATGATCTTGGGCAGCCATTGACTTTAGCTATATTCTGTTGATTGTCAGCATAAAGCTCATTTGGGTGTGGAAACTCTTATTCAGTCCAATGTTTCTCCTATTTACCCTTGTCTTCATAGGTACACATTTAGACTTCTGTTCCTGCATAACCTCTCTAGGCTGGGTTCCTCCTACATTCAGTTTTAGAGGAATTTGTTTTCCAGGAGGAGTTAACGAAGGAAGAGAAATGAGTGTGTAAAAAATATTCTTCGACAATTTTGGAAGGTATTGAGAAAGGAGAGTATGATCTTGGGCAGCCATTGACTTTAGCTATATTCTGTTGATTGTCAGCATAAAGCTCATTTGGGTGTGGAAACTCTTAGTTATTACCCAAGGTAGGATTGAGATACAAGTGCATGTCCATCATTTAAAAATTGTTTGCAATGAAAAAGATTATCTATAACGATGACATAGTATAGACTGATTATGGAACAATACATGCCCTTTAACCTCCTGCATGTCCAATGTTGCTACAAAACTGGTTAATCTTTTATTTAGCTTTAACAGCTCTGCCACCATCAGAAGGCCAGTAGTATTTACAACTTTCCCTATAAGAATGACCTCCATACTGTATTTATTTTATTTATTTCAGTTTGTTAACCGGGAAAGTACATTGGGCCAAGGTAGCCCATTTTCAATGGAGGCCCGAGGAGAAACGCTCCAGACAGAAAGACAATATACAATATACAATGTATTAGTACAGCATAAGAGAACAACAATTTAACATTCAATATACAGCAAGGCAAGATTTTACATATCTTGACATATATGAGCTGAGTCAATCACTTATAAGATATTAGCAAAAACAATACATTTATGTTCATTTAATACACTATATGTATTTAGGCAAAGGAATTTTAGAGAGATGAATTGAAGCAGTGGCAGAGATTAGAGTAGAATAGAATAGGGATAGGTATCAGGAATCAGGTAGAATGGGTACAGGAGCACTCCCAGAGGGAGTAGAGGTGAGAGTGGAGTAGGGTTTTAAAGGATGGTAGGTTAGGGGTAGTTCTAATGTAAGGGGGAAGAGAGTTCCATAATCTGGCAATGGAGAATGATAGTAGAAGTTGCCCTGGTGCTTGTAAAGGCTTGTAAAGTTCTAAGAGTTTCTGATGTGTGGATCTAAGTGTTCTATGTGACTGGTGAAGTTTTAGGGAAGAGGAGAGTGATGGACAGTTAGAAGGTTTGAAAATTAGCTTGTGTGTTGTAATTAGTTGAATTAAATTTAGGTAGCTTGAGAGTTCCAACCAATTTAGAGCATGAAGGGAATTGCAATGGTGAGTAGAAGATTTGGATCCTGTGGCAAACTTTGAAATTTTGTTAAAACATGAGGAAAGTTTAGATTTTAGGGATGACTGGAGGTTAGAGAGTAGCGGAGCTCCATACAAAAGGGAGGGTAGGTGGTAGATAGGAGTTGTCTAGAAGACAGAGAAAGGTAGTGCCTGTGTCGATAAAGCATACCAAGTTTTTGATGAGTCTATTTAATATTGGTTTGTAGATGGATATCAAATTTGTATGGGGAACTATTTCAATAGATGTTTTGTTTAGGCTAAGTATAGAGAAGGATGCTTTGTCAGCAGCAGTATGTCTAGAAGGGGTAAAGATCATTATTTTAGATTTGGAGGCATTTAGGGCTAGGTGATTGTCAAGCATCCAGGACTCAGTGGAGGAGAAGGCTTCTTGCATAAGGTTTATTAGTAAAGGAAGAGTTTTGGCTGAGCAGATGATAGTGGAGTTGTCTGCATATTGCACCAGTTTACATTGGGGACCTTTTGGTGGAAATCATTGATGAAAATGTTAAATAGTAAAGGACCCAAAATAGAGCTTTGGGGTACACCTGTTGGGGTGTGAAGGAAAGAGGAAGTGCAGTAGTTCCATTTTACAGCTTGTTCCCTGGCTGAGAGATAGCTGGAGAACCATTTGATAGATGAAGAGGAGAGATTAAGATGGGAGAGTTTAGAAAGTAGAAGCACATGAGAGACAGTGTCGAAAGCTTTAGATAAGTTGAGGAGGAGTGCAGAAACTATGTCCCCAGAGTCACGAGCAGAGTTTATGATTTCGAGGAAGGAAAGAAGGACAGTGGTGGTGCTATATCCTGGTATAAACCCGTGTTGGGTAGGGGTTAGGAGTTGGTTGTCCAATAGGTAGGGTAATAGTTGGAGGTGAATACATTTTTCGAGTATCTTAGAGATACAGGATAGGATAGCAATAGGGCAAAAGTTATAGATTGAACAGTTTGTACCTCCTTTATGGAGGGGGATGATGAAAGCTTTTTTCCAGAGGTATGGTACATAGGACTCCTGAATGGAGCGATTGATTAGGATGCTGATTGGAAGGGCTATGCCATCAGCAGCTAGTTGGAGAAATTTGGATGGAATGTCATCTGGGGCATTAGAGCAAGGTTTTAACTTTTGTAGAAGCTTTTTTATAGTGTGGGTAGGAATGGATTTGACAGTAAACGGGGAGGACTTAGTGTTCATGGATGTTAAGTTTTTGTTATCAGTTAAGTTGGGGGGATGTTGTTAGGGAAAGAAGAGGTGAGTTTGCCTATAGAGTCAATGAAAAAGGAGTTAAATTGGGTAGCTAGGTGGTGGTCTGGTGTGTCTGGGTCAGGGCAAGGGTTCTCTTTTTTGCCTGGGGATAACATTGATCAAATACTATTCCAATATTTTCTGGGGTTGGTTTTATGATTATTTTGAAGTTTAA